>NC_092657.1:3631890-3951890 GCF_032118995.1 Asterias amurensis | reverse complement strand
TATTCACTTCTCTTCAAACGTCTAACAACTTCTCTCCTTACGTCCAACCACTTCTCTCCTTACAGCCAACACCTTCTCTCCTTACATCTAACAACTTCTCTCCAAATGGCTAACAACTTCTCTTCTAACGTCTAACAACTTCTCTTGATACGTCTAATTTTACTTTAATGTTACAGTTAATTTTGAATGTAAAACTTATAACAGTTGTAATAAAGTTCATTTGTTGTATTTCTTAAACAAGAGTAAGAAATAAAGAAATTGATATAACAGAAACCACTTGTATTATAAGAGTCCTTTATTTGAGTCTATAGTTTTAATGGAATAAACAAAACCTATAGACTGTACAAACGTGAGGTAAACGTTTTTTAAGAGGGGTCAAAGGTCAAAGTTCAGGGGTTAAAAGGTAGGTCAAAGTTCAGGGGTCAAAGGTTAAGAGAGTACTGGTGGGTGTCGGTGGGTTTACTGATAAACATCTGTGACAAGGCCATTAGGAGACTTGGTTATTGTCACATCTAGAAAGTTCACACTGGTGAGAGATTGTTCGGTAGTGAACTTTATGGTGGGGTGAAATGAGTTGATATGGTTAATAAACTCATCCAAGCTGTCTTGGTCACCACACCAGATGGAGAAAATATCAACAATAAATCTCCACCAAACTAGTGGTCGGTTGGGGGCGGAGGACAGGAGTCTGTCCTCCAACTGAGACATGAATAGGTTAGCGTATGAGGGTGCCATTTTGGTACCCATGGCAGTACCCTGTACCTGTAGAAAATGCCTGTCAGAAAATGTGAAATTATTCTTCATTAGAATGTGGCTCATGAGTTCCTTAATATGACTCGCTGAGTGGCGGGACTGATTACTAGCATTGAGGGCAGAGACACATGCACTCATGCCTTCATGATGGGGTATATTAGTATACAGTGATGAAACATCAAAAGTAACCAAAATAGCAGAGTCAGGTATTTGGTGCTTGACCTCATCTAGTT
The DNA here is from genome assembly GCF_032118995.1 of Asterias amurensis. Lineage (NCBI taxonomy): Eukaryota > Metazoa > Echinodermata > Asteroidea > Forcipulatida > Asteriidae > Asterias > Asterias amurensis. The sequence goes on along the minus strand of NC_092657.1, from coordinate 3,950,904 downwards.
TGTTATATATATATATATATATATATTTTTTTTTTTTTTTGAGGGGGGGTGGGGGTGGTTGAAGTGTACCGAAGGCTTTAAAAGTTAGATTACTTGGTGGCGCAAATTTGAGTGAGATATTTTCAACAATGCAATAAGGTCACTTTTTAATAATCTACCTACAAGTTATTTATTCCTACATTAATAATAAGCTGAGAAACAACAAAAACTAGACCTCATATATTACCTTTAGTTCTTTCAACTTTGCGCTAAATCATTTCAAATTAAACAAACGTAAGGCTACTTGGTTTAATTACTACAGTTAGTTACAGTGTAAGCGTTTATTCATCACTTTTCATAATATGAGGACGAACGTGGGATAATTGTGTGCCCACGTTCTTCCTGGAAAAAAATAAAATACGCCACATCGGGGTCGACCCAGGGAAGCTAAACGAACGCACCAGTGATTCAAGCCTTCGATTCTCGCATTTCAAATCATTCCGCGAGATCTTGCGGGAGCCAGTTTGCCCCTTTGATCTTGGACAGGCACCGGTGATTGGAACCAGCTAAAGCAACCGACAGGTACCCGATTTCCACGCTACGCGAAATAAACATCTACTGAGTAGTAGAGGTCTTGGTACTCGACGGCTTGATGCCGTGACGCGATTTTCAAAATGGCCACCAGCCATGCTTGTGAAGTTGTCAACACCGTGGATATACTTAGGATGATTTGGTGTGATTTAATGTCTCTATGGGTAAGCTTTATCATGCAGCTTATTTGAGTTAATAATGTAGAATAGGATGAAGGCCTCGTGGAAGGCGTGCAACCACTTAGTTTGTCATAAAACGGGCAATTCTTGTCGCAATTTTATTCCACCTTCATCATGCTCAACATAAACAACGGCAATCCGGAAGTAGCAGTAACGTTAGAGCATAGGTCAATAGGTCAATACCCCATTTCATTGTCATTGCCAACTTGCCAGATCGTGGATGAAGAATTCCTCCATTATCTGATGAAACAATCGACTTTTCTGTGTAGTTCTCAGATTATCTACCACTCCTACTTATATCGGCCACTTCTACATGTTTCTATGTCAGTTTTTGTTTACATGTTATGTAACACTGAGCTGTCGTAAACTGTTTACCAACCAAAATGACCGGTGCTCTGATATTCGGAGTCGTAGGCCTACCATCCAAAAGAATTGATTTGCAGATTGCCTTTCTCATATCAGGTTGTTAAATCTAAAACTGGTTTGCCACCTATACTGCCAAATGGTGTGTTAAGACAAAATAATTTTTTTAATCGTCTGAAATTTCATCCAGATGTGTGGTGTGATGGAGGGCGAGGTGCACAGAAAAACCATGGTCTGAGTCGTTTACCTTAGCAACTTTCGATGCCCCCAAATCAAGATTAAAATTAATATTAATTTGAGGCCCTTCCAATTGTTCCAGCGATCTGTCATCCGTATAGAGCGTCTTTTGCACATAAAGAACTTTCTTTGGTTAAATTTTGAGGCAAATCTGAGAGAACATTTTTTGAGGGTGAAAAAAACCGTCAAGTTGTACCCAGTGCCGTTTTCTCAAAAATCGGCCGAAAAAATTGTGTTTTCAAAATCGCCTGAAAATTAATACATAAGCCTAAGTGTACACCATTAGAGTGCGACAAATCTTGGTTTTAGTCGTCTACCTTAGTAACTTTTTGATATAATTGTTTTTATTGCCTGATTTTCGATATAACAATGTCTCAAATAATTATTGTATCAAACTCAATAAAAAAGAATTGTACCATCCCGGCGAGTACCCACCAAGAATACTGGTGGAAATGAAACGATAGTACCCGCCGTCATGTTGATCCCAGCTAGCCTACTAAAGACTCAGCCACCCAACCCCAATACCCCGCTACCCTTTCCCCAGCGACTGACAATCCCCAATTCCCATCGAAATGCCCGACCAACTTCCCCAGTGAACTAATTTTCTATACCTACAGCATGTGCCTTCGACTCAAATAATTATTTTTCAAGTCCCCTATTGTGCCTATGTTTCCTTGCAAACTATTATGCGCCATATACTTACAGCGTGTGCCTTCCATCCACTCACCAATTTTTTAAATCACAACCAAATAGTCCCCTGTCTATCCGTCAGTAAAGCGTATGCCTTCCACTCTCAAATTATTTACCAAGTCCAAAGCAAGGACTTCCCTATGCCATAGTACCATGCGTACCCCTTTTCCCATTAAACTATACAGTGTGTAGATTTTAACTCAAATAATGTTTAAAGTCCGAACCAATGAGTTTCCCAAGCCTATGTAACCAGCTCACAACTTGTGCATTTCACTCGAAATTACTAAGTATAAAGCACTGATTTTACTATGCCATAGCATCATGTGTAAAGTGTTCCACTCGCAAATTATATACCAAATATGAAGTATAATATACTAAGTACAAAGCATTGATATTCCCATACCATAGTGTCCTATGAAAAGTATTCAACTCACAAATTATATACTAAGTATAAAGCACTGAAATCCCGTGCCATAGCTTTCTGTGTAAAGTATGAACCGAAGGTTTATCAGGTCTAAAATGCGAATTATCCTGGGGGGGACCCAAGTGGGTGTCGTGGGTAGGTGTCGGCCTCCCAAGCAAAGGGTCCCCGGTTCGAACCCCGGTGGTGGCAGCGCGGCTGCCGTCCGAGAAGTCTCGACCCACCAGACAGTGGCACACACCGCGCAGTGGCACTCACCGCTAGCACTCGCTGAGGAAAGAAACTTTAAACTTAAAACTTAAAACGAACCTATGCTCTTTTTTATATAAGTTTAAAAAAAATTATTAAAAAAACATTTTTAAAACGTCTCCAACTTTTCTGAAGCTGGATTCGATCCCGGGACCCTCCGGTCCAGAGACCAGAGCCCTTCCATTGAGCCACGTCTCCTCTTACTTCATTTGCGTTCGAGTTTAATTTTAAACCTTCGTATGACAAACTTTTAATTAAAACGTAGTAAAAGAACACCCGGGAATCGAACTCCGTACCATTGGGTGTAGAGTCCGGAGCCCTTCCATTGAGCCACGTCTCCTCTTACTTCATTTGCGTTCGAGTTTAATTTTAAACCTTCGTATGACAAACTTTTAATTAAAACGTAGTAAAAAAACACCCGGGAATCGAACTCCGTACCATTGGGTGTAGAGTCCGGAGCCCTTCCATTGAGCCACGTCTACTCTTACTTTTATTGCGTTCCAGTTTAATGTTATACCTTAGAATGAACAACTTTAAATCAAAACGTAGTAAAAGAACACACGGGAATCGAACTCCGTACCATTGGGTGTAGAGTCGGGAGCCCTTCAATTGGGCCACTACTACTCTTACTTCATTTTCGTTCGAGTTTAATGATATACCCTAGAATGAACAATTTTAAATCAAAACGTATTGTAGCTTATGCCTTCCACTCGCAAATTATTTACCAAGTGTAAAGCAAGGATTTCCCTATGCCATAGGATACCGTGCAAACCAATGTTCTCAAGCATACTAAAAGAACACAGATCGGGAATCGAACTCCGTACCATTGGGTGTAGAGCCCGGAGCCCTTCCATTGGGCCACTACTACTATTACTTCATTAGCGTTCGAGTTTAATGATATACCCTAGAATGAACAATTTTAATTCAAAACGTATTATTTGCCTCCCACTCGCAAATTATTTAGCAAGTGTAAAGCAATGATTTCCCTATGCCATAGGGAACCGCGTAAACCAATGTTCTCAAGCGTAGAAAAAGAACACAGACCGGGGTTCGAACCCCGCACCATTGGGTGTAGAGCCCGGAACCCTTCCATTAGGCCACTACTACTCTTACTTCATTTGCGTTTGAGTTTAGTTACATACCCTAGAGTGAACAATTTCTAATCAAAACATATTGTAACTTATGCCTTCCACTCGCATTAATTATTGATTAGGGGTTAAGCAAGGATTTCCCTATGCCGTAGGGTACCGCGTTAACCAATGTTCTTCAACGCAGAAAAAGAACACACCCCGGGGTTCGAACCCAGCACCTTTGGCTTCAGAGTCCAGAGCCCTACCTCTGTGCCACTGTCCTTCTTCATTAGTAAAGGTTCGAGTTTAAATATAAACCTTAGAATGAATTCAACTTTAAATCAAAACGTAACAGCGGGTGACTTCCACTCGCATGTTATTTATTAGGTATTAAGCAAGGATTTCCCTATGCCATAGGGTTCCGCTTAAACCAATGTTCTTACGCGTAGAAAAAGACACACGCCGGGGCTCGAACTCAGTACCTTTGCGCTCAGAATCCGGAGCTCTACCACTGGGCCACCGCTCTTCTTAAGAACAATGGGTTCGAGTTTTATTATAAACCTCAGAGTGGACAACTTTAAATAATCACGTGTATAGCGAGTGCCTTCCACTCGCGTGTTTTACAAGGATTTCCTGATGCCATAGTACCCCAGGTAATGTAAAGGTTTGGACTGGGTACAACAGAGTTGATGCATGCACAAACTCGACGGTGTTTGAGATAAATAAAATGCACGGGACTAAAACGGGTCTATTAAACTGAAAATATCAGAAAATATAACAAAAAATATCAGCGATTGAAAAAGTCTCTAGAAGCGGGCGACGGGAGGGGGGCATATTCAAACAGGGGGGCGTAACAATGCGAGTAACAAAACCATTTATTATTATATGTAATAAATATTTGATAATCTAAGTAAATTGAACTCTAAATAAGGCACGGGACGGAGTATTCTTTTTTGTTTTAATTCAATATTTGTTTAATGTTTGAGTTTCTACATTTCACATTATGACTGCCCTTTAAATCAATATAAAAAGAATTCAGACAATAATTGACACATTCAAATTTATTTTAAGCAGCAATTTTTTTTTTCTTTTTACAAGAATTTTGTTTTTCTCCAAAGGCGATCAGAGAATACTGATCGAAACGTCAAAATTTACATAGACGGTTTTTTTCAGAACCACCCCATATTTAGAGATGATAGTCATTGCATGGTGTTACCACAAACCTTTCCATGTCGTATTTCCACCATGCAAAGTTTCAAATCCTACACAGGGTACAACATCAAAGCATTGCCAATGTTAGATGGGCTATACAAATTGTATGCAGTGAATAATTAGATTGGAACAATTTTACGATCTCACCACCAATTCTGGCCGTTTTGTTTTAATCCCCGAATAATCAACGGGAAAACAGCAACCTATATGGTCCTACTGACTAACAGAGAATTATATTGAGCAATAACACACCATCGCCCATTGTGTTGTGCAACGTAGACCTACACGTACATACACAAGCATACAAGCTAGATAAAGTGTAGACCTGTAGCTAATAGAAACATACAAATCACAAACATTGCTTTTACCATGGGTTTGAACAACTTTATATTGAATCAGAATAAACGAGTACACATTAGTCTTGCCTGAACAGTTGCCTGAAGATTAAAACTACATCAAAAGGCTCTAAATATCGTCCACGGAGACAGCCAGAGTCAACTGCATGGTTGGAGATCTTTTTGAATACATATGTGTACGCGGTAAATCACTGGTTACTGGTTATAAGGCCAACTATAAGGTACCCGACTATTCGTGTTCTTGTCGCAATGTTGCTTACTTCTTGATATAGCAGTGCCTCCAAAAAGAGAGGTTAAAATGAATTTAAAAGCCATCCCATTGTTCCAGCAGTCTTAAACTTGGAGACTGTCTTTTACACATAACGAACTTCCTTTGGTTAAATTTTGAGGCAATTCGGAGAGAAAAAATTTCCGAGGGTGAAAAAACGTGTCCCCCCCCCCTTGTCGTTTTTTCAAAAATCGGCCGAAATTTTTGTCTTCCAAATCGCCTGAAATTTCATACCTAGGTGTAATAGAGGGCGTGGAGCAGGAAAATCTTGGTTTCAGTCGTCTACGGTGGCTACTTTTTGAGATAATGCCTTAATTCGGATAGTACGACGGTTTAAAATCCAGATTAAAATGAATATTTGAGACCCATCCTATTGTTCCAGCAACCTGTAACTTGGAGACTGCCTTTTACACATGACGAACTTCCTTTGGTTAAATTTTGAGGCAATTCGGAGAGAAAAAAATTCCGAGGGTGAAAAAACGTCAAGCTTACCCCCCTTGTCGTTTTTTTCAGAAATCGGCCGCAATTTTTGTCTTTCAAATCGCCTGAAATTTCATACCTAGGTGTAATAAAGGGCGTGGAGCAGGAAAATCTTGGTTTCAGTCGTCTACGATGGCTACTCTTTGAGATAATGCCTTAATTCGGATAGTACGACGGTTTAAAATCCAGATTAAAATGAATATTTGAGACCCATCCTATTGTTCCAGCAACCTGTAACTTGGAGACTGTCTTTTACACATGACGAACTTCCTTTGGTTAAATTTTGAGGCAATTCGGAGAGAAAAAATTTCCGAGGGTGAAAAAACGTCAAGCTTACCCCCATGTCGTTTTTTCAGAAATCGGCCGCAATTTTTGTCTTTCAAATCGCCTGAAATTTCATACCTAGGTGTAATAAAGGGCGTGGAGCAGGAAAATCTTGGTTTCAGTCGTCTACGATGGCTACTCTTTGAGATAATGCCTTAATTCGGATAGTACGACGGTTTAAAATCCAGATTAAAATGAATATTTGAGACCCATTCTATTGTTCCAGCAACCTGTAACTTGGAGACTGTCTTTTACACATGACGAACTTCCTTTGGTTAAATTTTGAGGCAATTCGGAGAGAAAAAATTTCCGAGGGTGAAAAAACGTCAAGCTTACCCCCTTGTCGTTTTTTCAGAAATCGGCCGAAATTTTTGTCTTTCAAATCGCCTGAAATTTCATACCTAGGTGTAATAGAGGGCGTGGAGCAGGAAAATCTTGGTTTCAGTCGTCTACGATGGCTACTTTTTGAGATAATGCCTTAATTCGGATAGTACGACGGTTTAAAATCCAGATTAAAATGAATATTTGAGACCCATCCTATTGTTCCAGCAACCTGTAACTTGGAGACTGTCTTTTACACATGACGAACTTCCTTTGGTTAAATTTTGAGGCAATTCGGAGAGAAAATGTTTCCGAGGCTGAAAAAACGTCAAGCTTACCCCCCTTGTCGTTTTTCAGAAATCGGCCGCAATTTTTGTCTTTCAAATCGCCTGAAATTTCATACCTAGGTGTAATAGAGGGCGTGGATCAGGAAAATCTCGGTTTCAGTCGTCTACGATGGCTACTTTTTGAGATAATGCCTTAATTCGGATAGTACGACGGTTTAAAATCCAGATTAAAATGAAAATTTGAGACCCATCCTATTGTTCCAGCAACCTGTAACTTGGAGACTGCCTTTTACACATGACGAACTTCCTTTGGTTAAATTTTGAGGCAATTCGGAGAGAACAAATTTCCGAGGGTGAAAAAACGTCAAGCTTACCCCCTTGTCGTTTTTTCCAAAAATCGGCCGAAATTTTTGTCTTCCAAATCGCCTGAAATTTCATACCTAGGTGTAATTGGGGGCGAGGAGCAGGAAAATCTTGGTTTTAGTCGTCTACGATGGCTACATTTTGAGATAATGCCTCATTTCGGATTTAACGATGCCTAAAAAGCAAGATACTGCGGCAAGACAACTAACAGTCGGGTACCCTATAGTTGGTCTTATAACCAATGCTTCGTCCCAAGTAATTTGCCGCGTACACGTGTATTCAAAACGGTGTCCAAGCGTGCAGTTGACTCTGGCTGTCACCGTGGACGATATTTAGAGCATTTTGGTGTGGTTTTAATCTTCAGGAAACTGTTCAGGCAAGACTCATGTTTATTCGTATATTCTGATTCTATATTGTCTTTCAGACCTCTCAAGAACACCGGTAATAGCAATGTCTGTGATTTCTATGTTTATGGCATCGTAGCATACACTACATTTAGCTGGTATGCTCTTGTATGTAGGTCTACTGTTCACGACACTAAGTGCGATGGTGTGTTTATCGCTCCCTAGTTAATTCTCTGTTATTCAGTATATATATATATATATTTTTTTTTTCCTTTGAAAATTCAGGGATTTTTCTTATTGTATGTAATGATTCATTGCGGATTTGTCAAGTACATAGTATATATTACATCAGTGTTTGGCAATGTTTACTTTGCTTAGCATGAGCCAAGTCTGACATAGTGACTATGGTAGCTTCATAGTCAGTTGGAGAGGAGAGACTCTAGACGGAAACTCAGTGTTTCTTCAATGCAAACCTTCGGGCTCCAGCTGTTTCTGTATTTAAGTTTCTCTTCTGTATTTAAAAAAGAAATTAACGTAATTAATGTGCAATATTTTACTTTTTTATTCCCGAGAAATGAAATAAATAAATATAAGTATATAACACCGCCAATTAACATTTGTATTATTTACACAACACATTCACTCGACGTTTTAATTATGTAATAATTTAATTACAATATTTTGTACACATTTTTTTTGCTGCTAAAATTTGAGTGTGTAAATTGGCTGTATTATTTATTTGTTTGTTTTTATTTAAAGAGAGCAGTTTAATGTGAAATGTACAAACTCCATAATAAAATAATAAATAAAATAAAAACATTAAAAAGAATCCGTGCCGTTTTTTCAGAGTTCAATTACTTAAAATTGTCAATAATTTATTACATATAATAATTAATTGTTTTGTTGGCTACATAACGCCCTGTGTTTGAATAAGCCCCCCCCCCCCACCCCCGATTCGCCCGATTTGCCCCGCTTCTAGAGACTTTTTCAATCGCTTATATTTTCTCAGTTTAACGGACCCGTTTTAGTCCCGTGCATTTTATTTATCCCAAACACCGTCGAATTTGTGCATGCATCAACTCTGTTGTACCCAGTCCTAATCTTTACATTACCGGGGGTACTATGGCATCGGGAAATCCTTGTAAAACACGCGAGTGGAAGGCACTCGCTATATACGTTTGGGTTTAAAGTTGTCCACTTTAAGGTATATAGTAAAACTCGAGCCCATTGTTCTCAAGAAGAGCGGTGGCCCAGTGGTAGAGCTCCGGATTCTGAGCGCAAAGGTACTGAGTTCGAGCCCCGGCTTGTGTCTTTTTCTACGCGTAAGAACATTGGTTTAAGCGGAACCCTATGGCATAGGGAAATCCTTGCTTTATACCTAATAAATAACATGCGAGAGGAAGGCACCCGCTATAACGTTTTGATTTAAAGTTGAATTCATTCTACGGTTTATCTTTAAACTCGAACCTGTTGTTATCAAGAATGAAAGTGGCACAGTTGTAGGGCTCTGGACTCTGAAGCCAACGGTGCTGGGTTCGAACCCCGGTGTGTGTTCTTTTTCTGCGTTGAAGAACATTGGTTTACGCGGTACCCACGGCATAGGGAAATCCTTGCTTCACCTAATCAATAATTAATGCGAGTGGAAGGCATAAGCTACAATATGTTTTAATATAAAGTTGTTCACTCTAGGGTATATAATTAAACTCGAATGCAAATAATGTAAGAGTACTAGTGGCCCAATGGAAGGGCTTCGGGCTCTACATCCAATGGTACGGGGTTCGAATCCCGATATGTGTTCTTTTTCTACGCTCGAGAACATTGGTTTACGCGGTTCCCTATGGTATAGGGAAATCCATGCTTTACACTTGGTAAATAGTTTGCGAGTGGGAGGCAAATAATACGTTTTGATTTAAAATTGTTCATTCTAGGGTACAACATTAAACTCGAACGCAAACGAAGTAAGAGTAGAAGTGGCCCAATGGAAGGGCTCCGGGCTCTACACCCAATGGTACGGGGTTCGATTCCCGATCTGTGTTCTTTTAGTATGCTTGAGAACATTGGTTTGCGCGGTATCCTATGGCATAGGGAAATCCTTGCTTTACACTTGGTAAATAATTTGCGAGTGGAAGGCGTAAGCTACAATACGTTTTGATTTAAAATTGTTCATTCTAGGGTATATCATTAAACTCGAACGAAAATGAAGTAAGAGTAGTAGTGGCCCAATGGAAGGGCTCCCGACTCTACACCCAATGGTACGGAGTTCGATTCCCGGGTGTTCTTTTACTACGTTTTGATTTAAAGTTGTTCATTCTAAGGTATAACATTAAACTGGAACGCAATAAAAGTAAGAGGAGACGTGGCTCAATGGAAGGGCTCCGGACTCTACACCCAATGGTACGGAGTTCGATTCCCGGGTGTTTTTTTACTACGTTTTAATTAAAAGTTTGTCATACGAAGGTTTAAAATTAAACTCGAACGCAAATGAAGTAAGAGGAGACGTGGCTCAATGGAAGGGCTCTGGTCTCTGGACCGGAGGGTCCCGGGATCGAATCCAGCTTCAGAAAAGTTTGAGACGTTTTAAAAATGTTTTTTTTACAAAAATCTTTAAACTTACATAAAAAAGAGCATAGGTTCGTTTTAAGTTTTAAGTTTTAAGTTTCTTTCCTCAGCGAGTGCTAGCGGTGAGTGCCACTGCGCGGTGTGTGCCACTGTCTGGTGGGTCAAGACTTCTCGGACGGCAGCAGCGCTGCCACCACCGGGGTTCGAACCGGGGATCCTTTGCTTGGGAGGCCGACACCTACCCACGACACCCACTTGGGTCCCCCCCAGGATAATTCGCATTTTAGACCTGATAAACCTTCGGTTCATACTTTACACAGAAAGCTATGGCACGGGATTTCAGTGCTTTATACTTAGTATATAATTTGTGAGTTGAATACTTTTCATAGGACACTATGGTATGGGAATATCAATGCTTTGTACTTAGTATATTATACTTCATATTTGGTATATAATTTGCGAGTGGAACACTTTACACACGATGCTATGGCATAGTAAAATCAGTGCTTTATACTTAGTAATTTCGAGTGAAATGCACAAGTTGTGGGCTGGTTACATAGGCATGGGAAACTCATTGGTTCGGACTTAAAACATTATTTGAGTTAAAATCTACACACTGTATAGTTTAATGGGAAAAGGGGTACGCATGGTACTATGGCATAGGGAAGTCCTTGCTTTGGACTTAGTAAATAATTTGCGAGTGGAAGGCATAATACGCTTTTACTGACGGGTATTGGTAGTAGATAGTGGACTCTTGATTTCGGACTTAAAAAGTATTCGACGAGTTGAAGGCACACGCTGTAGGCATAAAGACAGACAATTAGTTTAATTAATGGGGAAATGGCACGCATGGTACAATGGCATAGGGAAATCCTTGCTTTGGACTTGGTAAATAATTTGCGAGTGGAAGGCATAATACGCTTTACTGATGGGTATTGGTAGTAGATAGTGGGCTCTTGATTTCGGACTTAAAAAGTATTCGACGAGTTGAAGGCACACGCTGTAGGCATAAAGACAGACAATTAGTTTAATTAATGGGGAAATGGCACGCATGGTACAATGGCATAGGGAAATCCTTGCTTTGGACTTGGTAAATAATTTGAGAGTGGAAGGCATACGCTTTACTGACGGATAGACAGGGGACTCTTTGGTTGTGATTTAAAAAATTGGTGAGTGGATGGAAGGCACACGCTGTAAGTATATGGCGCATAATAGTTTGCAAGGAAACATAGGCACAATAGGGGACTTGAAAAATAATTATTTGAGTCGAAGGCACATGCTGTAGGTATAGAAAATTAGTTCACTGGGGAAGTTGGTCGGGCATTTCGATGGGAATTGGGGGTTGTCAGTCGCTGGGGAAAGGGTAGCGGGGTATTGGGGTTGGGTGGCTGAATCTTTAGTAGGCTAGCTGGGATCAACATGACGGCGGGTACTATCGTTTCATTTCCACCAGTATTCTTGGTGGGTACTCGCCGGGATGGTACAATTCTTTTTTATTGAGTTTGATACAATTATTATTTGAGACATTGTTATATCGAAAATCAGGCAATAAAAACAATTATATCAAAAAGTTACTATGGTAGACGACTAAAACCAAGATTTGTCGCACTCTAATGGTGTACACTTAGGCCTATGTATTAATTTTCAGGCGATTTTGAAAACACAATTTTTTCGGCCGATTTTTGAGAAAACGGCACTGGGTATAACTTGACGGTTTTTTCACAATTTTTTCGGCCGATTTTTGAGAAAACGGCACTGGGTATAACTTGACGGTTTTTTTCACCCTCAAAAAATGTTCTCTCAGATTTGCCTCAAAATTTAATTTATGTGCAAAAGACGCTCTACGGATTACAGATTGCTGGAACAATTGGAAGGGCCTCAAATTAATATTAATTCTAATCTTGATTTGGGGGCATCGAAAACTAGACAATCTCAAAAAGTTGCTAAGGTAAACGACTCAGACCAAGGTTTTTCTGTGCACCTCGCCCTCCATCACACCACACATCTGGATGAAATTTCAGACGATTAAAAAAATTATTTTGTCTTAACACACCATTTGGCAGTATAGGTGGCAAACCAGTTTTAGATTTAACAACCTGATATGAGAAAGGCAATCTGCAAATCAATTCTTTTGGATGGTAGGCCTACGACTCCGAATATCAGAGCACCGGTCATTTTGGTTGGTAAACAGTTTACGACAGCTCAGTGTTACATAACATGTAAACAAAAACTGACATAGAAACATGTAGAAGTGGCCGATATAAGTAGGAGTGGTAGATAATCTGAGAACTACACAGAAAAGTCGATTGTTTCATCAGATAATGGAGGAATTCTTCATCCACGATCTGATTGACGGCAAGTTGGCAATGACAATGCAATGGGGGTATTGACCTATTGACCTATGCTCTAACGTTACTGCTACTTCCGGATTGCCGTTGTTTATGTTGAGCATGATGAAGGTGGAATAAAATTGCGACAAGAATTGCCCGTTTTATGACAAACTAGGTGGTTGCACGCCTTCCACGAGACCTTCATCCTATTCTACATTATTAACTCAAATAAGCTGCATGATAAAGCTTACCCATAGAGACATTAAATCACACCAAATCATCCTAAGTATATCCACGGTGTTGACAACTTCACAAGCATGGCTGGTGGCCATTTTGAAAATCGCGTCACGGCATCAAGCCGTCGAGTACCAAGACCTCTACTACTCATTAGATGTTTATTTCGCGTAGCGTGGAAATTGGGTACCTGTCGGTTGCTTTAGCTGGTTCCAATCACCGGTGCCTGTCCAAGATCAAAGGGGCAAACTGGCTCCCGCAAGATCTCGCGGAATGATTTGAAATGCGAGAATCGAAGGCTTGAATCACTGGTGCGTTCGTTTAGCTTCCCTGGGTCGACCCCGATGTGGCGTATTTTATTTTTTTCTAGGAAGAACGTGGGCACACAATTATCCCACGTTCGTCCTCATATTATGAAAAGTGATGAATAAACGCTTACACTGTAACTAACTGTAGTAATTAAACCAAGTAGCCTTACGTTTGTTTAATTTGAAATGATTTAGCGCAAAGTTGAAAGAACTAAAGGTAATATATGAGGTCTAGTTTTTGTTGTTTCTCAGCTTATTATTAATGTAGGAATAAATAACGTGTAGGTAGATTATTAAAAAGTGACCTTATTGCATTGTTGAAAATATCTCACTCAAATTTGCGCCACCAAGTAATCTAACTTCTAAAGCCTTCGGTACACTTCAACCACCCCCCCCCCCCTCTAAAAAAAAAATTATATATATATATATATATATCAAATAATAAACCACAAATATATATAACAAACTAGATGAGGTCAAGCACCAAATACCTGACTCTGCTATTTTGGTTACTTTTGATGTTTCATCACTGTATACTAATATACCCCATCATGAAGGCATCGGTGCATGTGTCTCTGCCCTCAATGCTAGTAATCAGTCCCGCCCCTCAGTGAGTCATACTAAGGAACTCATGAGCCACATTCTAATGAAGAACAATTTCACATTTTCTGACAGGCATTTTCTACAGGTACAGGGTACTGCCATGGGTACCAAAATGGCACCCTCATACGCTAACCTATTCATGTCTCAGTTGGAGGACAGACTCCTGTCCTCCGCCCCCAACCGACCACTAGTTTGGTGGAGATTTATTGATGATATTTTCTCCATCTGGTGTGGTGACCAAGACAGCTTGGATGAGTTTACTAACCATATCAACTCATTTCACCCCACCATAAAGTTCACTACCGAACAATCTCTCACCAGTGTGAACTTTCTAGATGTGACAATAACCAAGTCTCCTAATGGCCTTGTCACAGATGTTTACAGTAAACCCACCGACACCCACCAGTACCTGGGCGCAAGCGTAGAATGGGCGCAAGGCATAAACAATTAAATCAATTAATTAATACAAAAAAATAATTGTTTTATTTATTGTGTTGTTTATTTCGAGGGGGTGGAGGGTTACAACTGTTAAAGATTTATGCCACATTCAGTGCTTTAAATTTCTCAGTGTCAAAAGCGAATGTTACTTCTTATTTTTGTTGTTAAAAAATTAGAGAGGGCGCTCAAGACTGGTTTTGCTGATTTCTTCTTCGTTAGTTTTTTAATGTTATTTTGTTATTGTAAGTTCTATATGTTTTTGTTTTTAACTTTTTAACGTTGACTGAATAAATCAGTCTAACTCTAATTTAAATCTTGGCTAATTCTCAGGGGATGTGATCATTGACGCGCTTTTGGAAATTGAGATAACCATCTTAAGCCCAAATTAAGTTGCTCTGATCATGGAGGAATAAGCTCTGATCAAAATGAAGAAAAAAAAATAGAAAAAAAAATTGGTTTCAGTTGAACATTACCAGATCGGTAACCAAATGAATCAATCTGCAAATTTACTGAGAGTTAAAGTACTGTCAAACTTGACAAAGTCTTTAGCCTGAACATTCCCAAATCACTATATTATTCCATAAGCCGGGTTGCCGAAATTAATAATGCAGTTTATAAAACTTCATAATTTTTACCTAGGGGTCGTTTTTTGTCAGTGGTTAAGGAAGGGGTCTTGCTCTCTTTAGGATGTCGGACATTCTCAACCCCCTCCCTATATATAACCATTATCACACCTGAATCATCTTTGATGATTAGGCATACTGACAAATTAAGATTTGGGCAAAAGTCTGGGGGAAATGTTGCTAAGCTGTTCGTATTATGAGGGAAGCAGAACTAGTGGGTAACCAGTGTGGCCAGTTATAAATTATTTTTCGGTAAAGTTTGTTCAAGTCCAGCGTTTTTTATTTAAAAAATTTCAAATGTTAAACAACCACAAGCGGAAGGCCAGATTTAAAAAAAAGAAGGGAAAAAAAGGTGTTTTCTATCAAATTTGGGTCAACTATTTTAACAAATCAAAAGGGTATAGTCTTGCGTTTTTATTAAATTTGGGTCAAACACAAACACACTTAATAGCTGTTTTATATTTTGAGAAAACTTGGGGGTGCCTGAACTGATCTTTGATAATCGTACTCATGGCAGTATAGTACTTCTTTGATAAGGCATATTTAAAGCAGTGGACACTATTGGTGAATGTCGAAGACAATCTTCTCACTTGGTATGCATAATTGTGTAGACTGTAAATATTTTAATGACAATAAATAAGTTGGCAGACAATAAGCTTCTTTCCTCAATTATTTATTGCATAAATATTGCTCAAAAGAGATAATAAAAACAAGTTTTGTTTAAATTTGTTACTAATTATTTGGTAAAAAAAACAGACCAACTATTGGTACAAAAAAGTAACTGTACACTTAATAATATGCTAAACATTTTGTCTATGCTCATACGAATGCTCATAACAGAAGTTACAACACTAAAACCAGATGTTTATTTAAAAAACATTCCTTCTTCCAAAAGTTTCGTAAAAAGAAACTTTATAAAAAATAGCCTAATTTCCAACAATTATATTAATAACTTGGTTGATATCGAGCACTACAAGACAAAATGAATATTTTTAATGATACTTTGCTATTTACTGTGCTTACTTTAAGATGCTATGTCAGATTTTTGGCCGATTTGACCCCAAAATTTTGATTTAAAATTCAATAGGTATTTTGATGGGGGTCGAGAGAGTTACAAGCTTTCATTTGAGCCATTACTTGAAAAAGTCCGCCAGTTATTAGTGGCAGTGAAATAAAGTGCTCAAAATTAGTTTTTATCGGGATCCCGACAATATATCACGTGACCAATTCTATGTGTTTTATAAGAAACGTATACAATTTTTGCCATGGTTCCTGACCATTTAAAGTAAAAGTCAGAGTGGGTATTACTCTTTGAAATACCATTCACTCAAAAAAAAATCTATTTTTCAATAATTGGGGCCAAAAATCTGACATAGCATCTTTAAGTTAAAGTTAGTGTTAGGGTGAACTAGTATTGGGCTCGGTTTCACAAAGTACTAAGATTCAACTTAAGATGAGTTGTCAATTTGACCAAAGTGATTTGTTTTGTGACTTCAGACTTTGCTAAGCAATTAAAGCCATTGGACCCTTTCGGTAAACAGTGTTGTCCAATGCCCACACTTTGTGTACCAGAACTTCTATATCACATAACAAACAACGGAAACACCCACCCTTGTTTCCACGCGTTTCTCCGTGTCATGACATGTGTTTAAAATAAATCCGTAATTCTCGTTAACGAGAATTTATATTGTTATGCTGTTTTCTCAAAAAGTATGGCATTTCATGGAATAATATTTCAAGAGAAGTCTTTCACCATTGCCGTCTGTAAACCATGTAAGTAATTTGTAAATCTGTGAACTTTTTTTTTTCTGAACCGAAAGGGTCCAATGGCTTTAAGATTGATTATTTGATCAATCTGAGTTCTTGTGAAATCAAGCCCTTTTGATGCGTTGTTGCAATTGTATTGTTTGCGATCGCTTTGCAACATGCTGCTTGCGCATTTTGCTATGAAAAATTCCTGTTTTTCTACTCCTCGGCAGTAGAATAAAGCAAGACAGTTCCCCAAGAACAACTCTACCTGGCAAGTAGATATACACACATGGTGTTACCGCAAACCAAATATATATTGATACCCCACCATGCAATGCCTCAAATCCTATATATGAAAAATTCCCTTGTCTTTTTTGTTGTGCTCATTAATTAAGATGATTAACACTTGAAATTAGTGTAAAGTTTGCATCATTGGTATAGATGAACTGGTCCAAAATAGTCTCAACTGAATCAATCTTAAAAGTTAAACGAATTACTTGAAAACATTTTAGTAAATAGACATAAACAACTTTAAATATTGTTCCAGTTTAATTCTACATTTTTTTCATAAAATAAAATTGTTTTACAGACTTCACATTGACAGTTGAACTTGAGTCAGACAGTCAGCTGGTTAGACTTGAACCAGTCCTTCAGCCAGTGGAACACTGTCCAAAAAGCATTGATGAGCCTCCCCGTCGCGCCGTCACTTAGACGGTTAAGCTTGTAGCGTAGAGTCAATGGCTAATAAACATGACTCAATCCTTCTAGGGCTAGTAGTATAATAGTTCAATATCAGGTATACCTTAAAAATCCCAATGTCCCTTTAACAGTTGAACTTGGGGCAGAGAGTCTTCTGGCTAGACTTGATGCAGTCCTTCAGCTGGTGGAACACAGTCCAAAAAGCATTCATGAGCCTCCCCGTCGCGCCGTCACTTAGACGGTTGAGCTTGTAGCGTAGAGTCAATGGCTATTAAACATGACTCAATCCTTCTAGGACTAGTAGTATAATAGTTCAATATCAGGTATACCTTCAAAATCCCAATGTCCCTTTAACAGTTGAACTTGGGGCAGAGAGTCTTCTGGCTAGACTTGATGCAGTCCTTCAGCTAGTGGAACACAGTCCAAAAAGCATTCATGAGCCTCCCTGTCGCGCCGTCACTTAGACAGTTGAGCTTGTAGCGTAGAGTCAATGGCTAATAAACATGACTCAGTCCTTCTAGGACTAGTAGTATGATAGTTCAATATCAGGAATACCTTCAGAATCCCAATGTCCCTTTAACAGTTGAACTTGGAGCAGAGAGTCTTCTGGCTAGACTTGATGCAGTCCTTCAGCTGGTGGAACACAGTCCAAAAAGCATTGATGAGCCTCCCCGTCGTGCCGTCACTTAGACGGTTGAGCGTGTAGCGTAGAGTCAATTGGCTAATAAACATGACTCAATCCTTCTAGGACTAGTAGTATAATAGTTCAATATCAGGTATACCTTCCAAATCCCAATGTCCCTTTAACAGTTGAACTTGGGGCAGAGAGTCTTCTGGCTAGACTTGATGCAGTCCTTCAGCTGGTGGAACACAGTCCAAAAAGCATTCATGAGCCTCCCCGTCGCGCCGTCACTTAGACGGTTGAGCTTGTAGCGTAGAGTCAATTGGCTAATAAACATGACTCAATCCTTCTAGGACTAGTAGTATAATAGTTCAATATCAGGTATACCTTCAAAATCCCAATGTCCCTTTAACAGTTGAACTTGGGGCAGAGAGTCTTCTGGCTAGACTTGATGCAGTCCTTCAGCTGGTGGAACACAGTCCAAAAAGCATTCATGAGCCTCCCCGTCGCGCCGTCACTTAGACGGTTGAGCTTGTAGCGTAGAGTCAATTGGCTAATAAACATGACTCAATCCTTCTAGGACTAGTAGTATAATAGTTCAATATCAGGTATACCTTCAAAATCCCAATGTCCCTTTAACAGTTGAACTTGGGGCAGAGAGTCTTCTGGCTAGACTTGATGCAGTCCTTCAGCTGGTGGAACACAGTCCAAAAAGCATTCATGAGCCTCCCCGTCGCGCCGTCACTTAGACGGTTGAGCTTGTAGCGTAGAGTCAATTGGCTAATAAACATGACTCAATCCTTCTAGGACTAGTAGTATAATAGTTCAATATCAGGTATACCTTCAAAATCCCAATGTCCCTTTAACAGTTGAACTTGGAGCAGAGAGTCTTCTGGCTAGACTTGATGCAGTCCTTCTTCAGCAGGTGGCACACAGTCCAAAAAGCATTCATGAGCCTCCCTGTCGCGCCGTCACTTAGACGGTTGAGCTTGTAGCGTAGAGTCAATTGGCTAATAAACATGACTCAATCCTTCTAGGACTAGTAGTATAATAGTTCAATATCAGGTATACCTTCAAAATCCCAATGTCCCTTTAACAGTTGAACTTGAAGCAGAGAGTCTTCTGGCTAGACTTGATGCAGTCCTTCAGCTGGTGGAACACAGTCCAAAAAGCATTGATGAGCCTCCCCGTCGCGCCGTCACTTAGACGGTTCAGCTTGTAGCGTAGAGTCAATGGCTATTAAACATGACTCAATCCTTCTAGGACTAGTAGTATAATAGTTCAATATCAGGTATACCTTCAAAATCCCAATGTCCCTTTAACAGTTGAACTTGGAGCAGAGAGTCTTCTGGCTAGACTTGATGCAGTCCTTCTTCAGCAGGTGGCACACAGTCCAAAGAGAATCGATGAATACATGATGTCATCTCGTCATCTCATATCCTGTGAGAAATTAAGAAAATTCACTCGTTACTTTTGATATCGCGATAAAAGTATCAGTTGTTCTGAGGAATAGTCAAGTTAGATTGCTATATGTGAAGGAAACATTTTCAAGTTCCATTCTTCATCTCAGAATGCAACACAACATGCATTTTCGTCTTTGTTCTCCTCTCCACATTTTTCTTTTTTTTGAAAAACTTTATCACAAGGCTTGTTTTTCACCAGTTTGTTGTCGGTGTAATTATTGCCAACTTAAAGATGGGAGTTGATATATTCTTTCAAATCGATGGTTTGATTCTAAAACATAAAATCCTTTGTCATTTTTTTTTCGCTGAAACTTCTCATGCAAGAGTGGCTTTGAATGTTTTATTTGTTAAACTTACCAAGCGGTCTCTTGGTGAATCTTTACACATCCTCCAACGATGTCCCTCCAAACAGGTATGCTTGATATCGCCACTCCCTGTTGCCCTCCAATATTGTTCATAGTTTGGTTGTAGTCACCACTCGCTGTTGCCTTCAAATAATGTCATGGTTCGGTTGTACAGTCCCACTCTATGTTGCCTCTAATATTGTTGTCACAGTTCTGTTGTAGTCACCACTCTCTGTTGCCCTCCCACAATGTTCATAGTTCAGTTGAGTCACCAGTCATTGTTGCCTCCCACAATGTTCATAGTCCAGTTGAGTCACCAGTCACTGTTGCCTCCCACAATGTTCGCAGTTCAGTTGAGTCACCAGTCACTGTTGCCCTCCCACAATGTTCATAGTTCAGTTGAGGCACCAGTCACTGCTGCCCTCCCACAATGTTCATAGTTCAGTTGAGTCACCAGTCACTGTTGCCCTCCCACAATGTTCATAGTTCAGTTGAGTCACCAGTCACTGTTGCCTCCCAATGTTGACAGTTCAGTTGAGTCACCAGTCACTGTTGCCCTCCCACAATGTTCATAATTCAGTTGAGTCACCAGTCACTGTTGCCTCCAAAATTGTTCATAGTCCGGTTGTAGTCACCACTCTCTGTTGCCTCCAATTTTGTTCATAGTTCGATTGTAGTCACCACTCTCTGTTGCCCTCCAATATTGTTCATAGTTCGATTGTAGTCACCACTCTCTGTTACCTCCAAAATTGTTCATAGTCCGGTGGTAGTCACCACTCTCTGTTGCCTCCAATATTGTTCATAGTTCTGTTGTAGTCACCACTCTCTGTTGCCCTCCAATGATATTGTTCAAAGCTTGATTGCAGTCACCACTATATGTTGCTCTTCAATATTGTTCAGTTGTTGAGTCACTACTCTCTCTCTCTCGCCCTCCAGTATTGTTTATAGTATTGTTGTAGTCCCCACTTTCCTGTAACTCTCCAATATTGATCATAGTTCAGTTGTAGTCACCACTCCCTGTGTTGCCCTTTAACATTGTTCATAGTTTGGTTGTAGTCACCACTCCCTGTAACCCTCCAATATTGTTCATATTTCGATCGTAGTCACCACAATCTATTGCCCTCCAATATTGTTCATGGTTCAGTTGTAGTCACCACTCCCTGTGTTACCCTCCAACAATGTTCATGGTTCAGTTGTAGTCACCACTCACTCATTCCATGCTCGTATTTCGATTGTAGTCACCACTATCCATCGCCCTCCAATATTGTTCATGGTTCAGTTGTAGTCACCACTCCCTGTGTTACCCTCCAACAATGTTCATAGTTCAGTTGTAGTCACCACTCACTCATTCCATGCTCACCTAAACAGGTCAGACCGCATTCACCACTCCATAAGGAAGTTGCTGAAATGAGAGAAAGATTATTAGACACCGAAAAATTCATCTCTAAAAGCAAAATATAACAAAAGTAAACTCATGTGAACTGAAGTTTTTCCATCAAACTGAGGATGTTTTTGAACACCCATTAATAATTTTGTTTCGGGCTGACAATGTCAATCAACTAAAATGGATGGAAATGGATGTTCGGACCAAATCCTCGGTTTTACGGACAAATTTGAGTTCTCATGAGATCACTTTGGTAATATTTGCTGTTCTCTACGCATCTTTATGATTGAAAGAAGAAGACTTATGTTTCAGGAAGGATGTCAATTTGATTGTATTGTACAGGCACATGGGTTCCTGAAGAAAAATTTCAGATTTTGTTGGTTGGTTTCTTCTTAAGAGATTTGTTTCAGATGTCCTTTAGGCATGAGTTTCAAAGGCTCCTTTCAAAGTAATTGAAAACTTTTGTTCAGATTAGTACACGATCCTCCAATCTTCTTGTTTGAGTTGTTGTCCACCAGTTTAGTAGATAGCTTCTTTATCAGTAAAGCCCGGTTCAAACTTCCTGCGAAAGCTAATGCGAAGCGGATTTTGGTGACGCAACAATCGGTACGCACTCCCTTTGTGACGCAGAGGAATTTGCTTCGCTCGAAGCATTCGCAGAAAGTATGAACCGGGCTGAACTCACTTCCAACCAGATACATTACCACATCCTTTGCAAGACCCCAGTCCCTGCAAGTATAGCCATCACCTCGGCTGAGATTCAGCACATGTTCATCATCTTCAATCTGACATCATCTGCATTCTGTAAGGAAAACTTATAACTAAAAAGATTAGCATTTTGTGGTCACATCAATTGCCCAAAGTCAGTTCTCCAAATACGTTACCTGAGACACCTCAAATACTTAACCAAAACCACAAGCCATTTTGAGATGCGGTGGACACACACTCAAGTGATAATATTAGGTTTGGGTAAAATTGTCTGTATACAGCCAAACCAAACAGTGCACCCATAAAGTGTCTGCCAAACCTCAGAAAGGCTTGTGTCATATACAGTGACCTTATTGTGACCTCAACCTCGAGACACTTTGTTCAATTTCTGCACTTACAAAACACCTGCCAGAACATCTACTTCAGGGAAACTCTGTGGACAAAAGACAAAAACAGAGGCGGTTATTTAGGCTGCAACAAAAGGAATTACCCTCTTAGTGTAAAAGAGTGAAAAAACACTCTACTCTTGCAAAGAGCCATATGGAGGACAACTCTTTTTAAAGTGAAAGACGGGTACTGCTCAATTTCTACACTTCAACTTACAAACGCCTGCCAGAACATCTACTTCAGGGAAACTCTGTGGACAAAAGACAAAAAATAGAGGCTGTTATTTAAAGTTGCAACAAAAGGGGATACTCTCTTACTGTTAAAAGAGTGAAAACCACTTGTTTTGTCCGCCATACCACTCTTGCAAAGAGCCATATGGCGGACAACTCTTTTTAGAGTGAAACACTGGTACATTCAACTCAATTTAGAGTGAAGTTTGTTCCAATTTCACTCAAAAAGAGTTACACAGATTGATTTTCACTCTTAAAAGAGCGAAACTGACACCACCCGGACAAGACAGTGACATTTTCACTCTTTTACATGAAGAGAGTAGAACCTGCAAAAAAAGGGATTAGAGCTGTGGAGGAAAGGTTAGAATGCACATGAGATAAAGGGCTAAACTTGACCTTTGACACTTATACCCAGGTACTTTTACCTGACTATACTTAACCTGTTATACTTAACCATTTCTGCAAACACCCGACCTCACTTGGCTCCAGTCCCTCATCATGGACATCAAAGGGAGAGTCTTCATCATCCAGTCAAGTGCGGCATTTGCTGATGACGGCAGAGTTCTTTGTCTTGGTTCAAGGCATTATTTTTATTTGTTTAAGGACTTCTTTTCACAGTCCTTAAAATGTGAAGGTACATGTTTTGTATCAACTCACAGTAAACGAGATTGAGCATCTTGAATCAAGACTAAGTGACACGCCAGTCACAGCTTATACATTTACCCATGCCAGTCAAACCTGCTGAGGGAGTTAGGGGGGTAGTCTTATTCTCTAGGCTTAGCTAAGTACTCTAGGCCTTTCTGTCTTACCACCCGTACTTACCTAGGCACCTGGGGGACGACTTCACAAAGAGCCAAGATTGATCTGAACTGCAAATCAATCGTAGTTGCTTGGTAAAGTGTGATGTCACAATGCAAATCACAATGGTGATACTGACAATTTTTCTTACAATGGTTTTAATTGCTTTGTGAAATCGACCCCAGATGTCTTCTCTGCGGATGAGCTGCTCCCTTTCTGCTCCTTTGTCCTCTGGATTTCTCTGGTCTTCTTCATTTTTTTTTTTTTTTACCATCTACATCCTTTTCTTTTTCCGACGATAGTTTTTTCGCAGCGCTCAAAATTTTGTTGATAAGGGTAGTTTTGCTCTTATTTCTCTTAAGATTGTTGGCATAGAAGATTTATGTTTTTGGTGATAACAGCTTTAAGTAACTACTGATTGCTAAAGCCGAGCCCCCTTAAAAAAAAAACAGTAATAAATAAATAAACAAAAAACTTTAATTTTAATTGATTTTTGATCAAAATGATCAAAGCTATTCTGTTTCTTCGTGTTATTATTTTTTAAGTTTTAAACTCTACCTCAGTTGAAAATGTCTCTTATTCAAAATTAATGTAATGCTGGTATTGGGTAAATGTAAATACTAATTTAACAGGTCTAAATTATTTATTTATCATTCCCCCAAACCAGACATTAATCATCAAATGAATGGTCATTACACAGTATTTACATTAAGTTAAAGTTTTTAATTACTGAATGGACTTAAAATACTGAACAGACTAACATCTTTGTTATTCTTCTTTTGTGAACATTACGCTCTTAGAAATATGAAATTGTGACAATTATTGAATAATCATGACAACTGACGACGTGAAGTATCAACCTAGCCAGAAATTTCCAGTAAGACCAGTCTCCTAATTAGAAAAAAGCATCATTGGCTTTGACCAATATGCA
This sequence comes from Asterias amurensis, assembly GCF_032118995.1. Classification (NCBI taxonomy): domain Eukaryota; kingdom Metazoa; phylum Echinodermata; class Asteroidea; order Forcipulatida; family Asteriidae; genus Asterias; species Asterias amurensis. The sequence goes on along the minus strand of NC_092657.1, from coordinate 3,926,760 downwards.
TCTCAAGAAATATGCCAGAAAAAAAAAGATGCCATGAGTTCACCTTGAAAACTAATGCACGCAAGGACAACATCAACAAGGTCGCAGAACATTGGGGGCGGGGGCAGTACAGTGGGGTGGGACTCTGCAAGAGAACGGGTTAGATCTCCTCTTACCGTTCGCAGACTTCACACTCTTGAAGACTCGACGCCTTTCAGGTCAACTCGCGTTATCCGACCTCCACAAATAGCAATCAATCTTTCAATAATCAAATTTGGTTTTGTTCTTTTTAACAGGTTATAGGGCCTCCCCATAGTTATAATTTTGACCATCAGTTTTTCAATGATGGTTTAAAGTTGCAATTTTGTATCATCGTTGCCAAGTTCCTTTTGCTGTGTATCATCACAACCCATTGTGTTCTTGATAAAATAGCAATATATAAAACATTTTTTATATTGTTTTGTTGTATGAATTTAGTTTCAGAGCTTGTGTTATTTTTGTACAGTCTACTATTTTTTTAGTACCTCTGCACACTTTTTCTGGAGAGATTAAAACAGGGATAAATTCAAACTTATCCAAAAAGGTGAATCGCGAAAGCAAACTTGGAAAGTGGAGGCCGGATGAACAGCAAAGTTTTCCTTACCTTAGTCCATTGGTGAAACTCCGTTGTACGTCCACATCACATTCCATAGACAACAGGCATCTGGTCAACTCTAAATAGAAAAATCAAAAAGAGGGAAAATAAATTAATAAAGTCCACCAAATCAAAGAGACGAGTTTCAAAAGCGGACATCAAAAGGATTGTGTGCTTTTGGCACGACAGAAAAAGACACAAATGGCGCCAGACTTATGCATAGTATAGATAATTAATAAAGATAATAAAGATAATTATTGGTTATAAGTAGCTTCCCTTCAAAAGTTACTTGCTGAGGCGACTCTGATGAAAACACTGCTCTGCAATTTTTACTGTTTTTTTTTCTTTCTAATGAAACTGAACCTTCTCTGGTAGCTTATATTACTTACATCTTCATTCACAGTGAGTAGATCTAGATTTGATCTACAAGGGTATCAAACCCTTTAAAAATTGGAGCTTAGATATACAGCAAAGATTCCTTTACCTTGCCAAAAACTTAATATACAAAAGGCAACAAAACCTAAAAGGCAGTGGACACACTTGGTAACTACTCAAAATAATTGTTAGCATGAAAACTTACTTGGTAGGTTTGGAGAGAGTAATTTTCCATAAATTTGATTTCAAGACCTCAGAATTAGATTTTACAGTCTCAAAATCAAGCATCTGAAAGCACACCCCTTCGTGCGACAAGGGTGTTTTTTATGACAAGCTCAAATTTTCCCAGGTTTGGTATTGTGTGCATATGTTGAGATACACCAAGTGAAGACTGGTCTTTGTCAATTACCAATAGTGTCCAGTGTTTTTTAAAAAGTGGAGCTCAGATTTAATGCAAAGTTTTGTTTACCTTTGTCCATTTGACGACTTTCAATGGACGACCAGATATCCACATATCCATAGATCTTCAACTGCCATCTGATGTCAGTCCCATCAAGGTCCCTTGAAGTTTGGCTGGATAATAAATAAATATTATTTTTGTATTAATTATATCACCATTGTTATAAAGCGACACAAGATAAACAGGTAGAAAGAACAAAGACAAAAATTTTCTGTCTTTTTTCTTCCTACTTGTCTATGAAACAAGATAGACAGGTAGAAAGAACGAAGATAGAAATTTTCTGTCTTTGTTCTTTTTACCTGTCTACCTTGCTTTGCTTATGGTGTTTGTCTGCCCATCAGGCACCTTTCCACAAGCCTGGGGTTCTAGATGATGCCTCCAACTTTATAAACAAGTTTTCTGCTTTTGTGAAACATGCTTTATACTAATTTTTATTAATATTTTGGCTCGGTACTGTTTGGAATTTTGTATTCAATATGGAAATAAATCTGAATTTGAATAGAAATTTTGAATTTGAATAGAAATAACACTTAATAAGAGCCTTTTCCAATGGATGTAAAGCGCTCCGTAAATGACCAAGAAAAAACATAAACAATGATAATGGAATCAAAAACAGGTGGAAAACTATTGCCAGGCCAAGCCTACAATATTCAGGTAGAGTAGAGAGCCCATCACTGATGCAAGTCTCTCTATGGCCTTTTTCAAAACAATGGCTTCGGCTTTGGATTCATCTTCAGTCTCCGTCCTCTTGTCTGTAACCCTTGGGTGCGTATACGCAAAGCATGCGCAATTCTTAAAACAACCTCGGGACCAAGTTAGCCTGAGTCGAATCCAAAGCCAAATCGAGTAGGTTTGAAAAGTCCCTATAACTTTCTATGACTTGTTGCTGACAAGTAGGCTTTCAGCAGCTTTTAAAACTTTGAAAAGGAGCTGGAATTACTGGTGGGGTGTGGGATAAAGATCCAAATCTTAGAGCCTGTGATGGGAGACTTTGGAACGCTAGGTGGCAGCAGACTTACCAGGTACAGCTCCATTGGTTTAAAACTAGTTCTGAGCATGCACCCAATACCCAAGAATAATAGACCTTTTCGCAAATACCATTGCACAATCGCAAACTGTTGAATGAGCTGCATTGTGGGATAGCTATGGATCAAATATGTTCACCAGCTAGACCACAATGCACCAAGCTTTATGCGCACGCCCGAGCATTTGCGAAAAAGGTCTATGGATTCTACCTGGTAAGTTTGCTTGCTGCCACCAAGCGTCAAAAAGTCACCCATTTAAAATGTTTAGCTGCTGATTCTCTGATGGCTTGAGGATATAAAAGTTACCTCGTGAAAGAGAGTCCGCTGCTGATCACCAAGTCGATCCCGTCTCAGTCCAAGTTACAGCTGTCTACTATGTCAGTCATCATCCCATTATTCTGATGTTTTGTAGGTGAACATTTTAGTTGCCTAGGTCGCTCCCCATCTCGGACTGGAGAAAACCAACAAAATAAACATCAATTATACATTTAAGAAGATTTTCATTATAAACCACAAGGGAAACTGACTGAGTAAATTTAAAAATACTTCTGGAGTTGAACAAAGAATTGACTAGAGTGGGATTCGTACCAACGGCCTCCGGATAAATGTGACTGGTAAGTCTGTTTTAAAACGGAATAAATTTCATGCAAAGTGAATTTTTGTGCTTAGCAGCTCTATGAAATTTGGCCCAGGTTACGCCCCCCCCACGAAAAAAACCCCAACATTAAACAAAATACACACAAAAAACATGAAGATAACAAAACCAGAAGATAATAGTAAATCAAGAAATTTGAGTTTTAGACATGTGAGAAAAACCTCTACAGGAAAAACCCACCCAGTCATACAGGAACTGGAAACCCCAATCCACATGTAAGGCACTGGTGCATATATCGAACCATGGGTCGACTTCACAAAGAGTTAAGACTAGTCCTAACTTAGGACTAGTCCTAGGAGATACACAAATTGCACGGATAGTCCTAAGTTAGGACGAGTAACTGGTCCTAACTCGAGATAAGACTAGTCCTAACTTTGTGAAATCCGCCCCAGGTTCCACAGAAGTGAAAGGCAGGGACAGAAACTAAAGCCAACTCGACTGCCCAGATTCAAACAAATAATAAATTGATTCAAACAAATAATAAATTAGTTCAATATGCCCCTTTAAGTTGCGTTTTTGCCTGCCTTAAAAAGGGCGTTAAAAAGTGCAACGGAAAAAGACAAAATGACTTTTGGTTTTGACTTGTGGTGGTGGTCCCCCCCCCCCAACGAGATATGGCCGGGATTAAAGCCCCCCTAAAATTAAAACACGTTACGCCCCCGCCCTCAGAGCCCTCGTGTCATCCACCCTTAAAATGACCAAACAACACACCAATAAATGGTTTGATACATTAAAAAGCCCACTAAATTATGTCTTTGCCACCTTTGCCCTGATTGAAAATATTATGCCACTGGTGGTTTTGGCTGACTATTACTAAGTTAAAAACCGCGCACGGAGCCTTTCGCTTTGTCTTATTTATTATTCCACTGAATAATTGGAAAACGAATTACTTGGAACATTAAATAGCCCTCTGAAATTGTGTATTTTTCACCTTGGCCCCAAGATAAAATATCTGGTTATCCCACCGATAGTTTGAGCTGAATAGTTAAGGTCCCTGGACCCAAGTCTTACCTCAATTTGCAACAAGATGTCGTCGGCTGGAGCGATGTGTTCGGCTTTGGTCGACCAGATTTTGCCATGCTGTTTATTCTTATGGCCATAAAACGTGCTCTGCTCGGCCGCAAAATCTCAGCACCGAACTTCAAATTTGTTTTTTAAAGTCTGTAGTCAGAACTAGGCAACTTGGTTGATTTTCACCATACATAGTAGAGGGTTAAAACAGTAAATAAGTCTTAAATATACTGCAGTTTTTTTGGTGAAAACGTGAGGTCCATTCCCCACGTTGCAACATGCGGTCACGATGTTCGATATAGCACAAAGGTCCAAGCCAGAATGATTCGCCACAACGAGTGCTCGAAAACAGCAAAACTCTGAATTTCCTTAACAATGAAGACCTTAACAAAAGAGCAACATTCCATACTTAATCCAAATTGGAGAATATACTGAATGAACTTTGGAAGGGCTGATGCAATGTTTCTGGAGCAAGAACAAAGGCAGTGAAGTAGGGCGTCGATATGCAGGAATGCAGCAACAACACGATGTTCTTTTGGCATGTTGTTTCTAAGCATGAGGTTCGGGGAGCCACCCCTAGGTTTATTCCGTCAGTCTTGGGGTTTCTATTGTAGATTTTATTTACTAATTTGTTACAATTTTCTTTGGGAAAGGGGGCATGACATTGTCTTTAGGTTCGGCATTTTTTTCCCGTCAAATTTGTACTTTGCTTCGCAACTGTTTTTATTTTTTACCACATTTTCAATATCGTTTTTATTGGGGAGTAGCATTTCTTTCTGTAGCATGATAGGTTCCCGCCCCCCATATTTCAGAGCACGAGGTTCGGGGAGCCACCCCTAGGTTTTGTCCGGCGAATTAAGCCAGTTTGGGTGTTTTTATCGAAGAATTTATTTTAAAAAATTCCCTCTTTTTTTATTGGTGGAGGGGGCATGACCTTGTCTTTTAGTCATGAAATTTTTTCCCATTGTGTTTTGACTTTGCGTCGCAACTTTTTTAACTTTTTACCGCATTTTCTACATCGTTTTTATATGGGCGTGGGATATTTTTCTGTCGCCCGTTTACTTCTGGTTTCCCGCCCCCTCGAGAGACGCAAGAACCAAGGTGTTTTTCTGGCATGTGTTTTTCTTAGCACGAGGTTCGGGGAGCCACCCCTAGGTTTGTTGCCGTCGAATTGCGCCAATCTAGTGATTTTTATCGTAGATTTTATTTATTATTTTTTTCTTCTTTTTCTTGTGGGTAGAGAGCATGACCTTGTCTTTAGGTGTGGTGTTATTTCCATCGCATTTTTGCTTTGAGACGCAACTGTTTTAACTTTTTACCGCATTTTCTACACTTTTATTTTGGAGTGAAATTTTTTCTGTTGCATGTTTACTACGTTTCCCGCCCCGTTGAGAGAGCACAAGGTTTGGGGAGCCACCCATAGGTCTTTTCGTCGAATTGCGCCAGTATTTTTTTATTTCTTTATCATAAATTGTATTTATTTATTTAATTTTGTTTTCTTTGGGAAAGGGGGCTTGACCATGTCTTTAAGTGTGGTATTTTTCCATCATATTTTCACTTTGCGTTGCAACTTTTTACCGCATTTTCTACATTGTTCTTATTGGGGAGTGGCACTTTTTCTGTACAATGTGAGCATATACAAGTTATCCTGCCCAGCCAATTGCAACAAACATCCATTCATTTTAACACCGGCTCATTTATTTGGTTTGATGAATGCTCCGTTGGGATAAGCATTCAGCAGTCAAAAGAAGTGATTCAATTTCACCAGTTTAGCATTCACTGGCCAACATAATAAGATCATTCAATTTTACCAGTTTGCAAGACTCATTCAATTTTGTAAAAGCCAACAACATAGAGCTGGCCAACCATTCAATTTCATCAATTAATGTTGGTTGATAGGAATTACACTTTAGAACGGTCAAAGTGTGGTCTTAAATGCATGAAGTGAAAAATAGAAGGACTGAAATCAATCTGAATGAGAAAAAAACCCGAAATAATATGTGCAGGAAAACGAATACTAAAAAAAGAAACCTTAAAGGCAGAGGACATTATTGGTGTTTTTACTCAAAATAACTATTGGCATAAAACCTTACTTGGTAACGAGTAATGGGGAGCTGTTGATAGTATAAAACACTGTGAGAAACGGCTCCCTCTGAAGTGATGTAGTTTTCGAGAAAGAAGTAATTTTCCTCGAATTTGATTTCGAGACCTCAGATTTAGAATGTGAGGTCTCGAAATCAAGCATCTGAAAGCACACAACTTCCTATGGCAAGGGTGTTTTTTTATTTATTTCATTATTATCTCGCAACTTCGACAACCGATTGAGCTCAAATGTTCATATAGGTTTGTTATTTCATGCATAATTGAGATACACCAGCCGAGAATACTGGTCTTTGAAAATTAACCAAGGTATCCAGTGTCGTTAAGAGGATCATTAGGAGAAATGCACGAGTTTGAATTTGTTTTAATATAAACGAACGGTTTTTATTTTGCTCAAAATGGCCGGAAAACCTATTATTATCATATTAAATACTTGTTCTCTTACAGCTTCGATGGCAAATTGATAAAAAAAATTCACGGTTATTTTAATACGAACCATATGCATAGGCCTATGTTGGGATACACCAAGTGGTCTCCAGAGCAGGCAGGGGCGTCAATCCGTCTTGAAAGATGGGGGGGGGGGGGGGGGCACATAAAATTTACGGCGCGGAAAATTTTAGTCCGTAGATGCTCTCTTGTGCAATCTAGGGAGTCTGAGGGGTGATGTGCCCCCCCTCAGATGTTGGAATTTAATGCCTATTTCAAGCTATGATGCACCTATTTTCGCTATCATGGTTATTGTACCTAAAAAAACAACTCAATTATAGCTTCGTAATATCCATTATTGTTTCTGTATTATAATGCTCATACGGCGTTTCATCCCCATCATCACCAGCATCGTCAAGGGTGGTGGATCAAGACAAGAAATTTTAGGGGAGGGATTGGTGGGTGTGGCACATCTATTAAGGATGGGGCCTGCTATAAAGCTGAACGCGAAGCCTTTTATGCCCGGATAGGGCCCGCCTAAGGGCCCAGGACAATTTTGCATTCAAGATGTTCAGAATAGAATAAAGCCTTTAGAATAAGAGCAGCAGTAGAACCTTTTAAGTTAAAGGCAGTGGACACTATTGGTAATTGTCAAAGACTAGCCTTCACAGTTGGTGTATCTAAACTATTATATGCATAAAATAACAAACCTGTGAAAATTTGAGCTCAATCGTTCATCGAACTTGCGAGATAATAATGAAAGAAAAAAAAAACACCCTTGTCATACAAAGTTGTGTGCGTTTAGACGGTTGATTTCGAGACCTCAAGTTCTTAATCTGAGGTCTCGAAATCAAATTCGTGGAAAATTACTTCCTTCTCGAAAACTACATCACTTCAGAGGGAGCCGTTTCTCACAATGTTTTATACCATCAACAGCTCCCCATTACTCGTTACCAAGTAAGGTTTTTATTTTGAGTAATTTCCAATAGTGTCCACTGCCTTTAACAGTATCTTCAGGTGCCGATCTACGACACAAGCTATAGGGTGCTAATCTGTCAACGAGTGAGCATGCGGGGGGGGGGGGGCTTTACGGCATGGGTCCGGGAAAATTTTTGCATTTTAGATGCTCTGTGGTGCAATCTTAGGCCAGAACAGAACATAAACCTTTAAAATGTGAGCAGCAGTAGAACCTTTTGAGTTAACAGCATCAAGTTCAGGTGCAGATCTACGACATAAGTTTTAGGGGGCAAATCTGTCAAAGAGTGAGCATGCGAGTGTGAAACCTTTAGGGCATGGGTCCGGGCCCGCTTAAGGGCCCGGGAAAATTGTGCATTTTAGATGCTCTGCGATGCAATCTAGGGCCAATTTTGAGGGGGGACATTTGATATAGTGTCCCCCACCCTTCAAAAAGTTGTTTCATCCTTTTTTCCCAGGATTATATGCCCATGGTGGTCAAAAGACATGGGGAACATTTTGATATTGTGTCCCCCACCCTTCGAAAATGGGGTGGGTGGGGGACACGTCCCTTTCACTTTTTCAAGGGGGAGGTGCAAATCTGTCAACGATGGAGCATGCGTGTGAGAAGCCTTATGGCGTGGGGTGTGGGCCCGATTAAGGGCCCCGGAAATTTTTGCTTTGCATTTTTGATGCTCTGGGATGCAATTTTGGGCCAATTTTGAGGGGGACATATGATATGGTGTCCCCCACCCTTAAAAAAAGTTGTGTCATCCTTTGCCCCTAGGATTAATGCCCACAGGATTAATGCCCACGGTGGGATACAGGGTTTGGTCTTACACAGTGCAAAACTTGGGCTTCATGATAAAGGTGGTCAAAAAGATGGGGGGGGGACATTTGATATTGTATTCCCCACCCTCCAAAAGATGGGGGGGGGGGACACGACATGTCCCCCTGTCGCTCCCCTAATTGACGCCCATGGTCCAGAGCCTCCAAATCTTGACCTTACACTGATTGTCAAAATCAAAACAACACATGTCCACCATTTCTAAGAATGGCTCATTATTAGTTTCCTTTCGATAGGCTCATCAAGAGTCATTAAGAACAACAACAAGAAAAACAACAGCATTAACTTCATATTGTTACTATATTTAAAGGATTAATATTAATAATCATTATATCAATATTTAATCAGCAATCACACTAATACAAAACAACAGTATACTTCCAGATAGACTTGCAGTAACAATGCGTACCCTAGATAGCATGCAATACTATTCTGGGCTTAGCATGTTGTTGCGTTTACAGAGTCTATACAGACTGTATGAAATTTGGCTCTATGCCCAAGTTGATAGAAAAAATATAAAAATAGGAGAAAATATTGCTTGTCAATCATTTGCTTAGCAAAACATTTGCAGGATACCAGTTTCAGATTGTATTTAATCTTTGCATTTTTTAATTTTTTGCCGGGTGATCATACTCTGGTATTAAACATAATTAAACAGCCCGTTGCAATGTAAATGAAAATAGAGTAGATAATTTGGTTTAAAACAAAAAATTATGAGAAAATCACCTGAAAAAAGGGTGCTTTACGGCAGTGGACGCTATTGGTAATTACTCAAAATATTTGCTAGCATAAATCTTTCTTGGTAGAGAGTAGTGTGGAGCTGTTGATAGTATAAACATTGTGAGTAACAGCTCCCTCTGAAGTAATGTAGTTTTCGAGAAAGATTTAGAATTTGAGGTCTCAAAATCAAGCATCTCAAAGCACACAATTACGTTTTGTTATTTCATGCATGTTGAGATCTTTTATGCATATGTTGAGTTACACCAACTGTGAAGACTTGAGCCCGGTTCATACCCGAGCCCGGCTAATTGTGAATGCGAAGCGAATTTGACATGATTTTGACGTCACAATTACCCTTTCACAGCGATATTCGCAAGTGGGTCAAACGCAGTTGAACCGCTGCGAAATTGGTAGCGAATTTTGTGACGTCAACATTCGCCTCGCATTCGCATTTGCAGGAAGTAAGAAATGAGTCTGACAATTACCAAGAGTGTCCTGGGGTGGATTTCACAAAGGTAGTCCTAACTTAGGACTAGTCCTAGGCAATGCTAAGAGATAGGACTGGTCCTAAGTTAGGACCAGTAACTCATCCTAACTTAGGACTGGTCCTATCTCTTAGCATTGTCTAGGACTAGTCCTAAGTTAGGACTACCTTTGTGAAATCCACCCCAGTGTCTTTAAAGGGAAACAGTGGCTTGGATCAGGCGAGTTCATCTCTATGAAAAGCGTTTGAAACCGTTTGTTATGAAATGCATGATGGAATTAGGGGGGCATTGTGGTCTAGCTGGTGATCAAATTTGATCCATATCTATCCAACAATGCACCTCATTCAACAGTCTGTGCTTGCACAATGGTATTTGCGGAAAGGTCTATGTCTTCACCTGGCAGGTTGACCAGCGCCCTCTGGAATGAATCCCTGACATCATCTGTGGCTATTTGGGTGATGAGTTTCTCAACTGAAACTTCATGACCGTTTTTTTCCCAGATACTCCCTGAGCCTGGGTATGAGTTCATGGTCCATGGTCGGAATCTTGTTTATTGATCGAACATTTCATCCACGCCAAGAATCCCTCCCTCATCGACAACAACCACAAGAAATCCTTTCTCTTTAAAATTCACTACAAAACCTCTCAGCGTATTCCTTCAGCTCGGTGCCAAACCCTCCCAGAAATGTGGTCTGCTTACCCCAATCCTGACGTCACCGGGTAGCAGTTCCTTGTGAGGCTCTTCCCTGATCATCATGTGATCCAAAATGGCGATGTCCGTGGCACTTGTCAAAGGAGGGCCCGACTGTGTCCCTCAGATGCATCAACTTGACATCAAAGTCCAGAGGCCATCGCCCGACAGTAGGGCGCATTCGGTAGACGCCGTTGTATGGCACCGGCTCTCGGACCGATCCGGTCGTACCACCACTGCTGCCTCCACAAATGTAATCAAAGTTATAGAAGTTATGACTGGACCCTGTGTGTGAGTTTACTGTGAGAGGACCGTGAGTTAGTTCGTGCTTGTTACATTAGTCCGACCGGCATGGATGGCTCCTGCAACCTCAGCAGTTTTCTTGGGTCTGAGATCTGCTAGACCTGGGGTACCAGCTCCAGTTGCTTCACCTCCAACTTTGATATTATCTTTGATGGCAACTAGCTAGGACTCCCTCTAATGCCCGATCAGTCTTGTTCTTGTACCTCACATCTGAGTCCTTGGCTTCTTTCAACATCCTGTCTGTATCCTTTGAGACGAAATAGTTGAAGTGGTTTAGTTCCTCTGCCCGATTGATGGCCCGTAGTGTTTAGGCTTCACATGTTAGAGTACCATGTTTGAAATGGTCCAGAGGATCTGTCATATTAAGACGATGCATTGTGGCCATCTTGACAAGAGCTTGCACTAAAGGGGGAAACAAAGTCAATATTACTATGAAAGTCTCCTGACAGTGAGCAAGCTAGTTGAAACGTTGGGACAAATCTATAACCCAATACGTGGTAGTGAAGTTAACAACGATCCTCTAATAAAGCTAAAATAGTAGTCCCTCTAGCCCAGGTAGTAGTTAAAAACCGCCTCTACACTGAAACCTCTGAACCCCTATAAATAGGTCCCCATCTCTCCCACTCTTCAGTCTCCTGACGATGACTAGAGCAAGCTAGTCAAAACGGTGACACAAATCAAGAACTCACGAGGTACATGTAGGGAAGTTTATTAGGAGAAGTCCCCTCGATCTACTAAAAGTTAAAGTAGTACTAAGTTCCCAGCCGATTTGTCTGTATGTATACCTTCTACACATGTAGTTAAAAGCATGGACAGTTCTTTTCAGAACTGAGAAGTCTCCCGAACATCCGAAAATACACTCTGCGGTAGTAGATTATAATAGCAAGACAGTTCTCTAAAGAACAAAGTCTAACTGGCGAGTAGACACACACATGGTGTTACCGCAAACCAAATATATATTGATACCTCACCATGCATTGAAAGAGGAATACATAATGAGTTTTCTTTATTATATATTGTTCAATCCCTGATGGTCTTTTTGCTGTATTTTTTTTCTTCAGTTTTTCCAAAACGTGTCATTACACCTGGTTGTCTATTTTAATGGATGCAGATCACCAGCTGGTGTGAGTGTTATACCATTCGGATGCACACGGCTCTTAATGGTGCATCCAATGTACTTGCCATCAGGACTGTAATGATGAATGTCACCTGCGCCCAATATCATGGCTTTGCTTACCGTAGGCATAGAATCGGCGCTTACAGAAGCAGGGACCTCTGTGCTTACAGCAAGCGTATTTCACGGGTTAGCAGCGAAGTTTAGCTTCTGCGCATACGTACTCCACATTAATGGGCATTCTACGCTTACAAGGCTAATGCAGAAATTCGGCGCTTGCACGTAAGCGGGGAATCGTGATTGTAAGCGCAGAATTCGTCGGTAAGCAGAGCCATAAAATTGGGCCCTGATGGTGATAGCTTAATTATCCCATGCAGCAACATAGATGCTACCAATATTATATAGCCTTGTAGACTTTTTCAGGCAAAATTTGACACATTTTCAAGTACACAAGGCCCTATACACATTTTCAGGTGCACAAGGCCTTGTAGACTTTTTAGGCAAAACTTGACAAGTAAACAAGCAAAACAAGGATTTACCTCACACAATTGGGGAGAACGGCGCAGCACCATCCCAAACATTGCTCCGAGTTGGTCTTCACAGTACGGATGACAAACTGGCACTTGATGACAAATTGGCACTGTTGACTAAGGTGCTGCTTCGTGGTTGAAAGGGGTCTTTAAGAGATGCAGTTGTTATGCGTTCTCGCAGTACAGTCATATCTAAATTAAAACAATTGCATAGTCATGATTTAATAATGGTTAATTTTCAAGTACACATTTTCCGGTACACAAAGCTATAAACCAATCCAAGCAAGCAATTTCTGGGTGTCGCCACTGCTGCGGTGTACTTAGGCCTAATTTTGTGCACAAAGACACAAGAAATTTGTTTTCCTTGACTTTTCTTATAAGAATTGAATGTCTTCCTTCAACAATCAATGAAGTTTCCCTGATATGGCTGCTTGGTATGTAACAACTTAGCTCTGGTAAAGCAAAGAAAGCCCCTTTTCCATCACCAATTAACAACAAAGAGTCTTTGGAATAATTATAATAATAATAAAGGAAACTTGTAATGCGCCATGTCTGTCACAGGTGACACTCCTGGCGCAGGAACCCTAACAAAGCTAACAACTGAAGGAACTAATTAAACAAAATAAACAGAAGGAGAAGCAGCATGTGTGAATAATATTATATTTCTCATCCTTCCTCAATGTACGATGCTTTCCTATAATATCTGAAGGGCTGACTCCTTAATAAATAAGGGAATAAAAGGGTAGCGACGATTTCTTCAACTTTCGTTTAAAGCCGGCAGGGTCGGCAGCCATGTGATAAAGGCCTGAGTCGAAGGCGAGGGCCTTTATCGCCTGGCAACGATCCTGCAAGGTTTTAAACGGACGTTGAAGAACGAGCCGCTACTCTTTCCCATTTATAAATCCCCTTTTGTTAAAAAACGTAAACAAATACAGTTATAGACACTTTAACAATTGAAAACTTGAGGTTTGAAATATTGTTTTCCAAAACTTTGTGAAGAATCTGTTCGAGGCGTGTGGGTTGTGTGTACATGTGCGCACGCTTAGATTACGCGCTGATAGCATAGATATAGAATCAATGGCTGATAGATATGATTTGCGCATTCCGCGTGATAATCTTGCGCGCCTGACACGCGGAAGCCAGCTCAGTGTGCATAAACAGAGCTCCAGTGTGCAAGGTTTATGCACACCCACGTGACGCGCTCTCCACCAATAGGAGTAGAGTAACTGTCTGGGGTAGTTATGAATAATAAATTTGTCTATATGTAAGCTAAGCAATTTGCATTGACCTTCTTTTTTCTTCACTGAAAAGTGCTCAATATTTTATCAAGGCAAAGAGCTAGGAAGACATCGCATGGTTGGCGTTCATATGCAAACTACAAATATTGAATCATAAATGGTTTAATATTTATCCCTTCCAGAGTCCATGAATGTTAAAGTACTGAATGAGGCCAGAGAGAACAAACTACAAGTAATAGTTTATTTACATGTGACTATGGTTTCCATTAACAGTATTGACGAACTACTGTTCCTTCAAAATAACCATAGGGTTTAGTAAAATCTAACACTTGCTCTTCTATATTCTATCGACAGCTTCATGATGCTAGTTATCACCACAGCTCTTTATCTGATACTGATGGTACAATCCTGTCAGAGTGAGACTCCACGACAATTCATCGGTGATTTCTACTTGGCTGAAAACCGAGCCTTACTGAATCATGTGTTTCAGTTGAAGACTGTATCTACTCCTGTAATCTGTGGGCGAGACTGCTCTATGGATCCACAGTGTGCATCATTCAACTATCACATCATAAGAGGTACATGTGTGATGAATAATGGCAGCAGAGCTCACAGCCCTGATGACTTTGATGAGAAACAAGGGACTGCTTACTATGATGACAACTTGGACACTTTGTCATTTTCACAACCCAGCACTACAAGATACAGCATTTGTCTGGAGTTGTATCAAGCTGGTTACCGCAGCAATGGTGTGTACACAATCTTCCCACCTGATGATGGGTTACAGGTTTACTGTGATATGGAGACAGATGGAGGAGGCTGGATCGTGTTCCAGAGGAGACAAGATGGCTCTGTTGACTTTTACCGTAACTGGACTGAATACCAATCTGGGTTTGGTGATCTGCAGAATGAGTTCTGGTTAGGGAATGATATCCTGCGTGACCTTACTGGATCAGGACAATGGCAACTCAGAGTAGATATGGAAGATTGGGGGTCCAACACATCTTGGGCTTCTTATGGTGAGTTCAGTGTTACAGGTAACAAGTACACTCTCCATGTTGGTTCATATGATGCTCAGAGTACATCTGGTGATTCAATGAACTATCATAATGGATTACCATTCACAACAAAGGACCAGGATGATGATTTACACTCAAATAATTGTGCACAGCTTTATCGTGGCGGCTGGTGGTTTAACGCATGCTTATAGGCTCATCTTAATGGTAAATACTACCCACATGCAGATGTTAGTCTAGGACAGGGAATACAATGGCATCTATGGAAAGGCCATTACTACTCCCTGAAGAAATGCAGCATGAAATTACGCCAAGTCACTTAACCTCACAGTCGAGTTGTAACACATTATAAAGCAAAAATTCACAAATACGTGTACTAAGTTTGGGCGGTTCTTTCGGTTACGTGATTCTACCTGGTTCTAATTTGAGAACCGGACTGCGGGTCCACTCTTCTGTAGAACCGAAAACCCGAATTCGTTGGTTCCGATTTCAAAAGATCCAGTACATATTTAAACCAACTCTACGATGGAAACAACTCTATAAGAGAGTCTTGTAGTTGTAAGCATTGATCGCAGAGACATTGCAAAGACTTTAAATGGCAACATCAGGAGTATCAAATATCATTTGTGGCCGGCTGTATGTACATTGTTGCGTGAAATTGGCTGCAGAACTGTGGGGTATCTTTTCACCTAAAACCCACCCACTTTAACTGGATACCACCCAAATAAGACAAAAGCACCCACAAAAATGGGTGAGAAAATGGTTTTAGCATTCCACATCACAGACCTCATCAGAACGAATAGGTTGGATGGACTGATGGGATCCATGAACAGGAATCATCATGAATTTATTGGAGAAAACGCAGACTGCAGTGGTTTGGTCAACTCAAACGATTGGGAACAAATCAGATCACTATAAGCACCACTACAACTGGTCATGAACCCATGGGAAACTTAGCCAAGGTTGCCCTAGGACAACATGGAGTTTTTTCATACCTCGGTAATAAACTGTGAAACTTAATTGGTCGAGAACCGATCACGTGACGTGCAACAAAAACGCATGTAGCATGTCTGAACAGCGCAGCGGTAACAGGAGTTTTGAACATTACCTTGATCGTTCCCACCATTGGTCGATTTCCAGTGCTTAGTAAAAAACAGCCGCGGTCTAACTTCATATTGATAAAGACTTGCCAGAGAATGCTCATGAATATTCATGACATTGCCTAATATGATGATGTAATCAATGACAGCTTGGTAGGAGCATGCTTTCTCTGCAACTCCTTATCAATTACAAACCTTAATTGTGCAATTTGGTTGTCAATCAACAACTAATTTTATTATTTCAAGGAGGAAAAATGTTGCACAAAAGTTCAAGTCTAATTTGGTCTAGATAAAGACTTGAGAATGCTCATGAATATTCATGACATTGCCTTTTATGATGTCACCAAGGTTTATAGCATGGTAAGAGCATGACCTTCTTTGCAACTCCTTATCAATTAAAAACCTTAATTGTACAATTTGGTTGTCACTCAACAACGTATTATATTACATTAAGGGGGAAACGTGTTGCACGGAAGGTGAAGTTTAGTTTGGTCTAGATAGACTTGCCGGAGAATGCTTATGAATAATATTCATGACATTGCCTAATATAATAGAGTAATCCAATTGGCATGGTAGGAGCACACCCTCTGCTAGGCCTCAACTAATTAAAGCCAGTGGACACTATTGGTAATTGTCAAAGACCAGTCTTCCCACTTGGTGTATCTCAACATATGCATAAAATAACAAACCTGTGAAAATTTGAGCTCGATTGGTCATCAGAGCTGCGAGATAACTATGAAAGAAAAAACAACCTTGTCACATGAAGTTGTGTGCTTTAAGGTGCTTGATTTCGGGACCTCAAATTCTAAACTTGAGGTCTCGAAATCAAATTTGTGGATAATTACTTGTGTCTCGAAAACTACTCCACTTCAGAGGGAGCTGTTTCTCACAATGTTTTATACTACCAACCTGTCCCCCTTACTCATTACCAAGTATGGTTTTATGCTAATAATTATTTTGACTAATTGCCAATAGTGTCCACTGCCTTTAAGATGTTATTAGTGCTATTTGGTTGTCACTCAACAATTAATTACATTACATTCAGGAGAAACGTGTTGCACAGGAGGTCAAGTCCATTTTGGACAAGAAATAGACGTGCCAGCGAACGCTAAAAAAAATATTCATGACATTGCCTGAAAGGACCAATCAAATGGTACAAAAAGTTGTTGTTTACTAGTTACCTTGGGTTACCCTTCAGTTACCATTAGTAACAGCACTGACGCACTACAATTCACTGTACCTTCAAAATAACCAAACTCCACTGATCCTCATCACTTCAGTAAAGAAACAACCGATGAAAGGACGTCAAGATACTGTAGGCAGAGAGTGTAGGGTTGACTGAAATCTAACTCTGTATTTTCATTTTGAAATACAGTCCACTTCAGGATTTGTTACATCTTATATGCATTCAAAAGTATCAAAGTACAGCTTCATCATGATAATAGTTATCGTTGCATCCCTATTTCTGACTTTCATGGTACAATCCTGTCAGAGTGAGACTCTGCAAAAAGTTACTAAGGATTTTTACTTGGCTGAAAATCGAGCCTTACTGAATCATGTGTTGCCCTAGCCAAGGTTGCCCTAGGACAACATGGAGTTTTTTATACCTCGGTAACAAACTGTGAAACTTAATTGGTCGAGAACCAATCACGTGACGTGCAACAAAAACGCATGAACCATGTCTGAACACCGAGCGGTAACATGTGTTTTGAACATCACCTTGATCGTTCCCACCGTCGGTCGATTTTCAGCGCTTAGTACAAAACAGCCGCGGTCTAACTTCATATTGATAAAACTTGCCAGAGAATGCTCATGAATATTCATGACATTGCCTAATATGATGATGTAATCAATGATAGCTTGGTAGGAGCATGCCTTCTCTGCAACTCCTTATCAATTAAAAACCTTAATTGTGCAATTTGGTTGTCATTTAACAACTAATTATATTACTACAAAGTGTTGCACAAAAGTTCAAGTCTAATTTGGTCTAGATAAAGACTTAAGAATGCTCATGAATATTCATGACACTGCCTTTTATGATGATGTAATCAATGATAGCTTAATAGGAGCACGACCTTCTTTGCAACTCCTTATCAATTAAAAACGTTAATTGTACAATTTGGTTGTCACTCACAAACTAATTGTATTACATAAAGGGGAAAACGTGTTGTACAGAAAGTCAAGTTTAGTTTGGTCTAGATAGACTTGCCGGAGAATGCTCATGAATATTCATGTCATTGCCTAATATGATGGTGTAATCAAGGTTAGCTTGGAAGGAGCACGCCCTCTGCTAGACCTCAACTAATTAAGACGTTATTAGTGCTATTTGGTTGTCACTCAACAATTAATTACATTACATTCAGGAGAAACGTGTTGCACAGGAGGTCAGGTCCAGTTTCGTCAAGAAATAGACTTGCCAGCGAACGCTAAAATAAATATTCATGACATTGCCTGAAAGGACCAATCAAATGGTACAAAGTGTTGTTGTTTACTAGTTACCATGGGTTACCCTTCAGTTACCATTAGTAACAGCACTGACGCACTACACTTCACTGTACCTTCAAAATAATCAAACTCCACTGATCCTCATCACTTCAGTAAAGAAACAACCGATGAAAGGACGTCAAGATACTGTAGGCAGAGAGTGTAGGGTTGACTGAAATCTAACTCTGTATTTTCATTTTGAAATACAGTCCACTTCAGGATTTGTTACATCTTATATGCATTCAAAAGTATCAAAGTACAGCTTCATCATGATAATAATTATCGTTGCATCCCTATTTCTGACTTTCATGGTACAATCCTGTCAAAGTGAGACTCTGCAAAAAGTTACTAAGGATTTTTACTTGGCTGAAAATCGAGCCTTACTGAATCATGTGTTTCAGTGGAAGACTGTATCTTCTCCTGTGATCTGTGGGCGAGACTGCTCTATGGATCCACAGTGTGCATCATTCAACTATCACATCATAAGAGGTAGTTGTGAGTTGAATAATGGCAGCAGAGCTCACAGTCCTGATGATTTTGTTGAGACTCAAAGAAGTGCCTACTATGATGACAACTTGGACACTTTTTCATTTTTACTACCCATCACTACAAGATACAGCAGTTGTATGGAGTTGTATCAAGCTGGTTACCGCAGCAATGGTTTGTACACAATCTTCCCACCAAGTCTGACTGATGGGTTACAGGTTTACTGTGATATGGAGACAGATGGAGGAGGCTGGATCGTGTTTCAGAGGAGACAAGATGGCTCAGTTGACTTTTACCGTAACTGGACTGAATACCAATCTGGGTTTGGTGATCTGCAGAATGAGTTCTGGTTAGGGAATGATAACCTGCGTGACCTTACTGGATCAGGACAATGGCAACTCAGAGTAGGTATGGAAGATTGGGAGTCCAACACAAAATGGGCTTCTTATGGTGAGTTCAGTGTTACCGGTAACAAGTACACTCTCCATGTTGGTTCATATGATGCTCAGAGTACATCTGGTGATGCAATGGTATATCATAATGGATAGCCATTCACAACAAAGGACCAGGATGATTCACACTCAAGTAATTGTGCACAGCTTTATCGTGGCGGCTGGTGGTTTAACGCATGCTTATGGGCTCATCTTAATGGTAAATACTACCCACATGCAGATGTTAGTCTAGGACAGGGAATACAATGGCATCTATGGAAAAACCATACTACTCCCTGAAGAAATGCAGCATGAAAATACGCCAGTAAACTTAACCTCACAGTTGAGTTGTAACACATTTTGAAGCAAAAATTCACAAATACATGTACTAAGTTTGGGCTGTTCTTTCGGTTACGTGATTCTACCTGGTTCTAATTTGAGAACCGGACTGCGGGTTCACTCTTCTGTAGAACCGAAACCCGAATTCGTTGGTTCCGATTTCAAAAAATCCAGTACATATTTAAACCAACTCTACGATGGAAACGACTCTATAAGAGAGTCTTGATGCTGTAAGCATTGATCGCAGAGACATTGCAAAGACTTTAAATGGCAACATCAGGAGTATCAAATATTGTGGCTGGCTGTATGTACATTGTTTCGTGAAATTGGCTGCAGAACAGTGGGGTATCTTTTCACTTAAAACCCACCCACTTTAACTGGATACCACCCAACTAAGACAAAAGCACCCACAAAAATGGGTGAGAAAATGGTTTTAGCATTCCACATCACAGACCTCATCACAACGAATAGGTTGGATGGACTGATGGGATCGATGAACAGGAATCATCATGAAATTATTGGCCAACTATATGAAACATTCAGATTGCAGAAAACGCAGACTGCAGTGGTTTGGTCAACTCAAACGATTGGGAACAAATCAGATCACTATAAGCACCACTACAACTGGTCACGAACCCATGGGAAACTTAGCCAAGGTTGCCCTAGGACAACATGGAGTTTTTTCATACCTCGGTAACAAACTGTGAAACTTAATTGGTCGAGAACCAATCACGTGACGTGCAACAAAAACGCATGTAGCATGTCTGAACAGCGCAGCGGTAACATGAGTTTTGAACATTACCTTGATCGTTCCCACCATTGGTCGATTTCCAGCGCTTAGTACAATACATCTTCAACCATTTAAAGGCTGCACTTTATAAGGAAGAAGAAGAAGACGAACAGCCGCGGTCTAACTTCATATTGATAAAGACTTGCCAGAGAATGCTCATGAATATTCATGACATTGCTTAATACGATGATGTAATCAATGATAGCTTGGTAGCAGCATGCCTTCTCTGCAACTCCTTATCAATTAAAAACCTTAACTGACAATTTGGTTGTCAGTCAACAACTAATTATATTACTTCAAGGAGGAAAAGTGTTGCACAAAAGTTCAAGTCTTATTTGGTCTAGATAAAGACTTGAGAATGCTCATGAATATTCATGACATTATTGCCTAATATGATGACGTAATCAAGGCTAGCATGGTAGGAGCACGCCCTTCTCTGCAACTCCATATCAATTAAAAACCTTAATTGTACAATTTGGTTGTCACTCAACAACTAATTATATTACATAAAGGGGGAAACGTGTTGATCAGAAACACTAGAGTTTGAATCCAGTGCTTTTAACTGCTCGGCCACGACATTTCCAAAGGCCAAGACAACACAAGCCTCTGCCTCCACTTGGCTTCAGGCCTTTGTTTTTGCCTCTAGAGTGTTGCACCAATGAAAGGACCAATGAAAAGAATACTTGGTTCTCGGACACTCAGTATTCCAACTCAATCACCTTAGTACTTGTTATACTCGACTTCTTGTTAAATGGGCCAAATTAAAGGCACTGGACACTATTGGCAATTACTCAAAATTGTTTTTAGCATAAAAACTTACTTGGCAACGAGCAATGGAGAGCTGTTGATAGTATAAAACATTGTGAAAAACGGCTCCCCCTGAAGTATCATAGTTTTTGAGAAAGGGGTTAATTTTCACACCTAGACATAAGTGCTTTGAAACATTTTTGAAGTCATGCTAGGGCCTGGAGGTTTTGATAATCTGATTGTTGATACCAATTGTTTTGGGTTTACAAAGTTGTTTTGAAGGGATCAGAATCAGAAGAACAGAAAACTATTCACTGAAAAACTTATGGTGTGTTTTATTAATTTCATTGTGGAGTTCAATTTTGGATCTGGGAGTTCAAAACAATTTTACTAGCTGGAGGAATTATCAGAAATGTTCAACAGAGTGTTTAAAGGCAATGCAAACTTGAAACAAGAAAGCAACACTCAAATAATTATAGACCATAGTTTAGCCTCTTTCTTTAATGGAGCTCTCCTGTAAAGTGGAAAAGTTCAGCAAGCGTTACTAATGTAAAGATACACAAGAGCGATGTCACCACTGGATTTGCAAATTGCTTGTCTCTCATTAGTTAATTAGTTGCTCGAGACAAATAATAGCTAATTGCCTGAGACTATTCAAACATGCTTAATGTAGCTTTTTAGCAAGGACCAATTATACTAAACACAATTTATGTATTGACTTGTTACTATGGTTAGCCTTCAGATACCATTAGTAAAAGCAACGACGTACTACGCTAGGCTGCCTTCAAAATAACCAAACTCCACTGATCCTGATCATTTCAGTAAAGAAACAACCGATGAAAGGACATCAAGATACCGCAGGCACAGAGTATAAGGTTGACTGAAATCCAAAATAACCAAACTCCATCGAACCTCATCACTTCAGTAAAGAAACAACCAATAAGAGGACGTCAAAATACTGCAGGCACAGAGTATAAGGCTGACTGAAATCCAAAAATAACCAAACTCCATTGATCCTCATCATTTCAGTAAAGAAACAACCGATGAAAGGGCATCAAGATACTGTAGGCACAGAGTATAAGGTTGACTGAAATCAACAAAAACCAAACTCCACTGATCCTCATCACTTCAGTATAAAACACAGCAACGTCTTGAAGGAGATTTAAGCAGTTCAGGCAGAGTCTAAGGTTGACTGAAATCTAACTCTTCGGATCCTGTTTTATATATGCATTAAAAAGACTCAAACTACAGCTTCATCATGACAGTTATCATCACAATCCTGTTTTTGACTTTCATGGCACAATCCTGTCAGAGTAAGACTCCACGTCAGCTCACTGAGGATTTCTACATGGCTGAAAACCGAGCCTTACTGAATCATGTGTTTGAGTGGAAGACTGTATCTTCTCCTGTGATCTGTGGGCGAGACTGCTCTATGGATCCACAGTGTGCATCATTCAACTATCACTTCGTAAGAGGTAGTTGTGAGTTGAATAATGCCAGCAGAATTCACAGCCCTAATGACTTTGTTGCGATTCAAGGGAGTGCCTACTATGATAACAGCATCAAAACTTTGTCATTTTCACTACCCACCACTCCAAGTTACAGCAGTTGTCTGGATTGTACCAAGCTGGTTACCGCATCAATGGTTTATACACCATCTTTCCTACAAGTCTGACTGATGGGTTACAGGTTTACTGTGATATGGAGACAGATGGAGGAGGCTGGATCGTGTTCCAGAGGAGACAAGATGGCTCTGTTGACTTTTACCGTACAAGGGCTGAATATCAATCTGGTTTTGGTGATCTGCAGAATGAGTTCTGGTTGGGGAATGATATCCTGCGTGACCTTACCGAATCAGGTCGATGGCGGCTCAGAATAGATATGGAAGATTGGGAGTCCAACACAGCTTGGGGTTCTTATGGTGGATTTGCTGTTACAGGTGACAAGTACACTCTCCAGGTTGGTTCATATGATGCTCAGAGTACAGCAGGTGATTCAATGGCATGGCATAATGGCCAATCATTCTCAACAATGTCTGGTTACAATTGTGCTGAGCGATGACAACTTAGACACTTTGTCACTTTCACTACCCAGCACTAGCAGTTGTCTGGAGTTGTATCAAGCTGGTTACCACATCAATGGTTTATACACCATCTTTCCTACAAGTCTGACTGACGGGTTACAGGTTTATTGCGATATGGAGACAGATGGAGGAGGCTGGATCGTGTTCCAGAGGAGACAAGATGGAACCGGCAATGGCAACTCAGAGTAGATATGGAAAGTTGGCAGTCCAACACATCGTGGGCTTCTTATGGTGAGTTTGCCGTTACAGGTGACAACTACACTATCCAGGTTGGTTCATATGATGCTCAGACTACAGCAGGTGATTCAATGGCAGCTCATAATGGCCAATCATTCACAACGAAGGATCAGGACATTGATGCATCGTCTTATGACAATTGTGCCGAGCTATATGAAGGTGCCTGGTGGTTTAATGGTTGCTTTCAAGCTCATCTGAACGGTAAATACTATCCACAGGGAGAGGTGTCATATGGACAGGGAATAAAATGGGAAGCGTGGAAAGGATATTACTACTCCCTGAAGAAATGCAGCATGAAAATACGGCAAGTTTTGTAACTATCAACCTATTGACCAGGGACACTAATAAAGTGGAACGACTGGAGTGGGAATTATTACTCTCTCAAGAATTGCATCATGAAAATATGGCAATTTATTTAACCTTTAATTCTTACCCAAGCGTTACTGGAACATGAATTGATTGACTTGTTGAACTGGAAGAGTTTTTCTTCGCTGTTAGAAATGCCCCGAGACTCTCCATATGAACACAGAGATCACAAAGACATCAAAGGAGGCCTTTTTACTAAGGGAATCAATGTGTGGTGAAAGTCGTCTCGGTAAAATTATCAAGTCCAGGCCTCGGCGCGGGTTTAAACCACTAGTTGAGAACCGATTCAACACACTTTGATTCCCATTCATAAATACCTTTTCGGTCAAAAAACATCAACACTTTATGGTCAAAAGGTAAAATAAATGCAAAAATTATATTTATTCAATAATTTCTTTCAACACAACACCCCTCCAGCTATGAAATGGTTCCCAAGGCCCTCGGCCCGATCGGGTAAACAACTCCTTATAAGGGAATGATGTGGGCGTACCGCGTATTGCGTGATGTGGCACAACTGTCCCGGCCGTTGCTCTCGACCAATAGGAATGAAGAAATCGTCTTATACGCACAGGTGCAAGCACACGTGTAACGCCCATGTTATAACACTTTTTACTGGTGTTTTATCATCAGTTCAAACAACACCTCATGATGTCCTTTAGACCAATCAGAATGGATAAACTGTCTTAGGTATTTATCAATCATGTTTAACATCATCAATGTTTTAAGAAAGGAAGGAAAAAAAAGGTAAACAAAAACTACGACGAAAACCTTCAGAGGTATAACCATCATTCTCAAGTTGATTTCTATTCAGTAGGCCTATACCAACATCGGAAATATAAAATCATTATATATATTAGATATATGGACTGTTTGACTATTGCAGTAAGATGACAAATCATCATACATGTATTGTAGATAGAATGTTCTTCATTGGTTACCTTTAATGTATCTGAAAGGGATTGGCCAATGTATTTGCCAACAATAAGCAAAACCTCATGAGAGTTTGATAACACATTTTTAAGAACCCATTTCTTTTGAACTTTTGTCACATCAACGTCTTTGTTTTTGCTCAAAATCCTCTTGATTCAGTCTAGGAAAAAGAAAATCATTTAGTGAGTTACAATGTCAACTTATCTTTGTTTTTATAATGTTCTATTTAAAAAAATATCATACATAAATGTACATGAAGTAACTTTTCAAAATGGAAGGCTTGGGTCATTGGCAAATCAGATCAAGGAATATTTGGCTCTGGTTAAATAGGGAAATTATGGATTTTGAAAAAGGTGAGAAGAAAAAAAAACATGGAGGAGTAATTAACTTTTCTTTACAAACCCTTTCAAAAAAATATAGGTTCCTGCCACACCACAGTTAATAACCAGATTGTACACTAAAGTGGCATGTAGGACTTCCTACAGTTGTATTTTAGGAAGTCCCTTAAAGGCACTTGGCACATTTGGTATAAGTCAAAGACCAGTGTTAACACTTGGTGTATCCCAACTTAAGCATAAAATAACAAGCCTGTGAAAATTTGAGCTCAATTGGTCATCGAAGTTGCGAGAAAATGGTGAGAAAAAAACACCCTTGTTGGACGAATGAGTGTGCTTTCAGAGGAATAAAAGACTTCTGGCTAGAAGTCTTTTATTATTTTAGTGAGAAATTATCTCTTTCTTTTTAAAAAAACTAAGTTACTTCAGAGGGAGGCATTTACCAGCTCTCCAATGCTCGTTACCAAGTCAGTTTTTAAGTTAATATTAATTTTGTTTTGAGTAATTACCAAACGTGTACCTTTCCTTTAATTGCCAAAACATTGCCTACACTAAAATCGCATAGGGCTTACCTGTCAAGTATTATATTGTAATTATTGATTGTACGGTCCACACGACCATCTCAACCTGAAGGTCTTGCCCAAGCAGTCTTTTCTCTCTCCATTGAGCTGCCATTAAATTCAAAGTCTTAGTATTTTAGGATGTCCCTTTATTGCCAAAAAGTTGCCCACACTGAAATCGCATTGGGCTTACATGTCAAGTATTTGATTGTAACTATTGATTGTACCGTCCGCATGACCATCCAAACCAGAAGGTCTGGCCATTGTGATGGAAAATACTCTGCCTAAGCATGGTGATGGAATACAATGAAGGGCTTAAATTATAGAAACGTTACTGCCAAGATTTTTAATAGGCAAGGGTATTAGTCTTAAAAAATATTACAGACGTCAGCAAGTAATCTTGAGCGAGAAGAGCACAGCCAATCAAAATCTGCCACAAATAATGATGGCGTTTGTCTCCAAGCTTTTGGTTTGTGTAGGTTTTTTTTTTCTTTTTCTTTTTTCTCTCTCATTACTGTGGTAATGGTGACGTCAATCGGTGGAGCTTGCTGCATAACAGTTGGTTGCAACGAAAGATTTGGTTCCTTTGATCCGTTTGTGTAAAAACGTAACTGTCAGTATCAGGACAACTTTCCACCGACAGTTAAGGAGGAAAAATAACACCAAATATTCTCTCTGATAGAATCCACGAACATTCATCATGGAAGTTACTATGTTCCTAATCTTGGTTCAGATTTTGATGGTACAAACCTGCAAGGGTGAAAACCAACGATTCATCGAAACGTTCTACTTGGCTGAAAACCGAGCCTTACTGAATCATGTGTTTGAATGGAAGACTGTATCTTCTCCTGTGATCTGTGGGCGAGACTGCTCTATGGATCCACAGTGTGCATCATTCAACTATCACATCATAAGAGGTATTTGTGTGTTGAATAATGGCAGCAGAGCTCACAGCCCTGATGACTTTGATGAGATTGAAGGGACTGCCTACTTTGATGACAACTTGGACACTTTGTCATTTTCGCTACCCAGCACTACAAGTTACAGCAGTTGTCTGGAGTTGTATCAAGCTGGTTACCGCAGCAATGGTTTGTACACAATCTATCCTACAAGTCTGACTGATGGGTTACAGGTTTACTGTGATATGGAGACAGATGGAGGAGGCTGGATCGTGTTCCAGAGGAGACAAGATGGCTCTGTTATCTTTTACCGTACCTGGGCTGAATACCAATCTGGGTTTGGTGATCTACAGAATGAGTTCTGGTTAGGGAATGATATCCTGCGTGACCTTACTGGATCAGGACAATGGCAACTCAGAGTAGATATGGAAGATTGGAGGTCCAACACATCTTGGGCTTCTTATGGTGAGTTCAGTGTTACCGGTAACAAGTACACTCTCCATGTTGGTTCATATGATGCTCAGAGTACATCTGGTGATGCAATGTTTTATCATAATGGATACCCATTCACAACAAAGGACCAGGATGATGATTCACACTCAAGTAATTGTGCACAGCTTTATCTCGGCGGCTGGTGGTTTAACGCATGCTTATGGGCTCATCTTAATGGTAAATACTACCCACATGCAGATGTTAGTCTAGGACAGGGAATACAATGGCATCCATGGAAAAAACAATACTACTCCCTTAAGAAATGCAGCATGAAAATACGCCAGGTTATTTAAAGCCATTGGACACTTTCGGTACAGAAAAAAAAAGAAAAAAAAGTTCACAGATTTACAAATAACTTACAGGGTTTACAGAAGGTAATGGTGCAAGACTTCTCTTGAAATATTATTCCATGAAATGCTTTACTGTTTGAGAAAACATTAAAACAATATCAATTCTCGATATGGAGAATTATGGATTTATTTTAAACACATGTCATGGCGAAACGTGCGGAAACAAGGGTGGGTTTTCCCGTTATTTTCTCCTGACTCCGATGACCAATTGAGCCTAAATTTTCACAGGTTTGTTATTTTGTATATAAGTTGTGATACATGAAGTGTGTGCCTTGGAAAATACTGTGGCTTTAAGGAACGAGAATTTCAGAATGTTTGTTTTGATTCAATCACCAGAACAAAGAGAGTTTTACGCAAGAAGTTAAGGATTTGCTTTGATCTTTTTCATGTTTAATTGTTTTCCCTTTTAATTAAAACCTTTGTTGATGTAAAAAAGAAATTTACATTCATCCACTGTGTGAGAGTGGTATTATAGAGTATAGTACTTCATTAAAAGACTCTAAAGATGTTACCCTCAATTGTATGGGAAAAAAGTGATTTAAAGGCAGTGGACACTATTGGTAATTACTCAAAATAATTATTAGCATAAAACCTTTCTTGGTGACGAGTAATGGGGAGAGGTTGAAGGCATAAAACATTGTGAGAATCGGCTCCCTCTGAAGTGCCATAGTTTTCTAGAAAGAAGTAATTTTCCACGAATTTGATTTCGAGACCTCAGGTTTAGAACTTGAGGTCTCGAAATCAACCATCTATAACGCATACAACTTCGTGTGACAAGGGTGTTTTTTCTTTCATTCTAACTCGCAACTTTGATGACCGATTGAGCTCAAATTTTCACAGGTTTGTTATTTTATGCATATGTTGAGATACACCAACTGTGAAGGCTAGTCTTTGACAATAACCAATAGTGTCCACTGCCTTTAAGTGAGTTGTTTTTGTAGAATATCAAATTTACTTTTTAACATTTTAAAAAGTTATTAAAAATTGTGAAAAGTTGAGAAGAGAATGTGCAAACAGAATGTTTTTGAAATGATTTAAAGGCAGTAGACACTATAGGTAATTACTCAACAGCATAAAACCTTACTTTGTAATGAGTAATGGGGAGAGGTTGATAGTATAAAACATTGTGAGGAACGGCTCCCTCTGAAGTAACGTTGTTTTCGAGAAGTAATTTTCCACAAATTTGATTTCAAGACCTCAAAATTAGATTTTGAGGGTCCGAAATCAAGCATCTGAAAGCACACAACTTCGCTTGACAAGGGTGTTTTTTCTTTCATTACTATCTCGCAACTTCGGCGACCAATTTTGTTATGCATATGTTGGGATACACAAAGTGAGAGTACTGGTCTTTGACAATATTTCCGATAGTGTCCAGTGCCTTTAAACTACTTGACTTTGGTTTATAAATAAGTAATACGCATGTATTACATATAGACATAAGTTCTAAGAAACAACTTGTAAAGGCATGCTAGGGTCTTAAAGGAACACGTTGCCTTGGATCGGTCGAGTTGGTCTTTGAAAAGCATTTGTAACCATTTTTTATAAAAACATATCAGTAGAAAGATGTGGTAGTGGTAGAATACAATGATCCACACAAACATGTCTCGGTTTTCCTTTTACCTCGTCGACTAACCCGGTCGGCCATTTATGGGAGTCAAATGTTTGACCTTCATAAATGGCCGACTGTGTTAGTTCGCACAGTAAAAGGAAACCACGCAATTTCGAGGCAAATTTGTGTGAATCATTGTATTCTACTTTTACAACATCTTTCCAACCATATGCATTTTATAAAAAACGATTACAAACGCTTTTTATAGACCAACTCGTCAGATCCAAGGCAACGTGTTCCTTTAAGGTTTTGATAATCTGGTTTCAATTGTTTTGTGTTTACAAAATCATTTTTGGGAAAACAACTTGCAAAATCCAGAAGAACAGAACATTATTTACAGAAAAACTTATGGTGGGTTTTATTAATTTCATTGTGGAGTTAAATTTGAGATTAGGAAACTCAAAATAGTGTTACTATCTGGAGGGAAAAAAGATTTATCAGAAATGTTCAACAGAGTGTTTAAGAAAAGAGCTTTAAAAAATAGTATTTTTCTCTTTTTATTTTACTTAGTTTTCTTAATATTGTGAACTGGAAATTCAAAATAATGTTACTACTATCTGAAGGAAAAACCAAGTTATCAGCAATGTGCAACAGAGTGTTTAAGAAAAGAATTCATGAAAATGGTATTTTCTCTTTTTGTTATACTTAATTGTCTTAATCTTATTGTATGTAAACCTTAGATTATCGAGCACAAAACATGAAGACTTTTTGATTCATGCATCGCGCCTAATTCAGCACAAATAAACCTTAATTTTTGCTGATGGAATACTCAGAGTGTGGGTTCGAATCCCGGTCAAGTAGTTTGAATGTATTCTTTGGCAAGACATCTAACATAAATTGCTCCTCTTTACCAGGAGTACATTGGTACCTGTGAGGTTGGACATGTTACCAAGATAAGTAAAACAGCAAAGCTTAATATTGACTGATACAATCAAGATGTGTTTTTAAATTTTTGATTTTTAAAATCAAGTTGGCAAATATAATTATCAGAATTATTTAACTGAGTGTTTTAGAAAGCTCTTTTTGATTTTTTCTTTTCAATACATGACATTTTAATCTTAATGTGTTCGTAAACCTTAGAATAGTGAATAAAACAAAAAATCACTTTTTGAAATGCTACAAAAACTCACTCATCCAGGGCTAGTAAATGATGAAGATATATACGCAAGTAAATCTAAGATAATAAATTGCTATGCTGCATACTCCAAAGGAGTTCAGTAGGTTTCAGGTATGCATTCAAGCTTATGTGAGATAATAAATTCAAGATACAAAATTAACCCAGTCAGATTCCCTTGTGGTTAAAGGAACACGTTGCCTTGGATCGGGCGAGTTGGTCTATAAAAAGCATTTGTAACCGTTTGTTATAAAATAAATATGGGTAGAAAGATGTTTTAAAAGTAGAATACAACGATCTACACAAATTTGCCTCGAAATTGCGTGGTTTTCCTTTTACTTTGCGAACTAACACGGTCGGCCATATATGGGAGTCAAAATTTTGACTCCCATAAATGGCCGACCGTGTTAGTCGACGAGATAAAAAGAAAACCACGCAATTTCGAGGCATATTTGTGTAGATCATTGTATTCTACTTTTACCACATCTTTCTACCCATATGCATTTTATAACAAACGGTTACAAATGCTTTTAATAGACCAACTCGCCCGATCCAAGGCAACGTGTTCCTTTAATATTGATGCAAGATAATCCATGCAATCAAAATATCTATTGTGGATGTCCCTGAAGCATTGAACTTAAACTCTAATGATAGAGTCTTTTAATTTGCTACCTGTGCCACGCCCATTGGGTTCACAGGTGCCACGCCCATTGGGCTGCCGGTGCTGCATACTCCAAAGGAGTTCAGAAGGTTTGAGGAATGCATTAAAGCTTATGTGGGATATTGGCTACCTGTGCCACGCCCGTTGGGCTTGCCGGTGCTGCCTACTCCAAAGGAGTTCAGTAGGTTTCAGGAATGCATTAAAGCAAGTGGGATAACATCAACCTGTTAGAGTGTTCTAATGGGCTATCTGTGCCACGCCCATTGGGCTTGCCAGTGCCACATACTCCAAAGGAGTTGAAAAGGTTTCAGGAATGCATTAAAGCCTATGTGGGATAACAATAACCTCGTTAGAGTGTTCTAATTGGCTACCTGTGCCACGCCCATTGGGCTTGCCGGTGCTGCATACTCCAAAGGAGTTCAGAAGGTTTCAGGAATGCATTAACGCTTTTGTCACAATAACCTTGTTAGAGTGTTCTAATTGGCTACCTGTGCCACGCCACTTGGGCTTGCCGGTGCTGCATACTCCAAAGGAGTTCAGAAGGTTTCAGGAATGCATTAAAGCTTTTGTCACAATAACCTTGTTAGAGTGTTCTAATTGGCTACCTGTGCCACGCCCATTGGGCTTGCCAGTGCTGCATACTCCAAAAGAGTTGAAAAGGTTTCAGGAATGCATTAAAGCCTATGTGGGATAACAATAACCTTGTTAGAGTGTTCTAATTGGCTACCTGTGCCACGCCCTTTTGAGCTGTTGGTGCTGCATACTCCAAAGGAGTTGAGAAGGTTTCAGGAATGCATTAAAGCCTGTGTGATACCAACAGCCTTGATAGAGTGTTCTAATTGGCTACCTGCTGTGCCACGCCCTTTTGAGCTGTCAGTGCTGCATACTCCAAAGGAGTTCAGAAGGTTTCAGGAATGCATTAAAGCCTATCAGGGAATCCAATAGCCTAAGGACCTTTTATTTAAATAAAATTCTAAATACGTCTATCAGAAATCCTGAATACAAATCATACTAACCACAAATAGGGCAAAATAATAATTCCTCAAAAACACTAACCCGTAATTTTTGTAGAAATAACCAGGAAACACATGGTCTGAAATAATTACAGAACTTAAGCTACTTCAAAGGGAAGGTACACCTTTGGTAATTACTCAAAACAAATATTAACTTAAAAACTGACTTGGTATAGAGCATTGGAGGGCTGTTGATAGTATAAAACATTGTGAGAAACAGCTTTTGAAATAGAGGTAATTTCTCACTAAAATAACTAGAAGTCTTTTATTCCTATCTGGATGCACACAAATCCGTCAAACAAGGGTGTTTTTTCTTTCATCATTTTCTCCAACTCAGATGACGAATTGATCTGAAATTTTCACAGGTTTGTTACTTTAAGCATATGTTGAGATACACCACGTGAGAAGACTGATCTTTGAAAATACCAATAGTGTACCTTCCCTTTAACACGGTCGGCCATTTTATGGGAGTCAAATTATAAATGGCCGACCGTGTTTGTCGACGAGGTAAAAGAAAAAAACACGCAATTTCAAGTGATACTTGTGTGGATCATTATATTCTACTTTTAAAATATCTTTCTTATAATGCTTTCTATTCGGTTACAAACGCTTTTCAAACACCAACTCGATCGATCCGAGGCAACGTGTTCCTTTAAGAATGTATTATTATTTTGTATAATAAGTAATGAACGTGGGAACAAAAAGTTGTCAGAATGTTTGAAGATTGGCCTTTATACTTTTACAGTCTTAGGATATCTGATTACTAAGCTATTGTAAAATGCATGGCATGCTTTAAGCCAATAAACCAGCACATCATCAAAGAGTGAAAACAAAACTCCTTGTGTGGATTTTTGTGTGGGTGCGTTCGGTAAGCTTCCCTGGGTCTACCCCGCGGTGCTCAAAGAGCTAAACGAAAGATCGCTCACCGCTCTCATTGTGACGCTATGTACCAGGGGCCAGCCCCCAAGTGACCCACTCCACAAGCAGGGCACTGGGGGCTGACCCAGGTGAACCCCTGGAATGATGTCAAAGCTATTCGAATGCCGGGGCAGACCGGGGTCGACCCAGGGAAGCTAGACGAACGCACCCTGTATTTGGGCAATTCCAGCGTTATGGACATTACATTTCAGACAGTTTACAGAAGTTCAAGAGCTCAGCACAGCTATCTGCCAAATGTTTATGCAAAATATTTCCTTACCACAACATAGTAGTTCGTATGGACAGCATACACTGTGAATTTCAATCTGCATCTCTTATTCATTTATAAAATATCACTCTTTAGTGGTGCTGTTACGAAATTACATTTATTGGACATGACATTTGACTACCCTTTACACTTCTACAAAAGTCTGTGAGTTTTGGGTTCCCATCAATGTATTATTGGTAGCAAATAGTCAATTGGATACTGTGTAAAAGACGTAGAGGTACATTTGACAGAAATTGTAAATTTAGTCTCTACAGCGTTATACAGCACACAAAACATGGCGTTACGGACATTAAATTTGGACTGTTTTGGACATTACACTTTTGACCAATGTTTTCTTTCAGTAGCTGAAAATGTGTCAAAATGATGCAATTTCTTACTTTGTTCACTTAATCATCAAGTATAGACTGTTTTCATTAAGTTTCAGTTGAAAACTACTCTTTAATACAAAGTTCATTTTTCACTTTGTTTATCATTTTCTGTGGAATTGCCCATTTGACTTTTAAAGCCACTGGACACCTTTGGTAATTGTCAAAGACTAGCCTTCACAGTTGGTGTGTCTCAACACATGCATAAAATAACAAACCTGTGAAAATTTGAGCTCAATCGGTTATCGAACTTGCGAGATAATAATGAAAGAAAAAACACCCTTGTCACACGAAGTTGTGTGCGTTTGGATGGTTGATTTTGAGACCTCAAGTTCTAAATCTGAGGTCTCCAAATCAAATTCATGGAAAATTACTTCTTTCTCGAAAACTATGGCACTTCAGAGGGAGCTGTTTCTCACAATGTTTTATACCATCAACCTCTCCCCGTTACTCATCACCAAGAAAGGTTTTGTGCTAACAATTATTTTGAGTAACTACCAATAGTGTCCACTGCCTTTAATCATCAAGTATAGACTGTTTTCATTAAGTTTCAGTTGAAAACTACTCTTTAATACAAAGTTCATTTTTCACCTTGTTTATCATTTTCTGTGGAGTTGCCCATTTGACTTTTAAAGCCACTGGACACCTTTGGTAATTGTCAAAGACTAGCCTTCACAGTTGGTGTGTCTCAACATATGCATAAAATAACAAACCTGTGAAAATTTGAGCTCAATCGGTTATCGAACTTGCGAGATAATAATGAAAGAAAAAACACCCCTGTCACACGAAGTTGTGTGCGTTTGGATGGTTGATTTAGAGACCTCAAGTTCTAAATCTGAGGTCTCCAAATCAAATTCATGGAAAATTACTTCTTTCTCGAAAACTATGTCACTTCAGAGGGAGCTGTTTCTCACAATGTTTTATACCATCAACATCTCCCCATTACTCATCACCAAGAAAGGTTTTGTGCTAACAATTATTTTGAGTAATTACCAATAGTGTCCACTGCCTTTAATCATCAAGTATAGACTGTTTTCATTAAGTTTCAGTTGAAAACTACTCTTTAATACAAAGTTCATTTTTCACCTTGTTTATCATTTTCTGTGGAATTGCCCATTTGACTTTTAAAGCCACTGGACACCTTTGGTAATTGTCAAAGACTAGCCTTCACAGTTGGTGTGTCTCAACATATGCATAAAATAACAAACCTGTGAAAATTTGAGCTCAATCGGTTATCGAACTTGCGAGATAATAATGAAAGAAAAAACACCCCTGTCACACGAAGTTGTGTGCGTTTGGATGGTTGATTTCGAGACCTAAAGTTCTAAATCTGAGGTCTCCAAATCAAATTCATGGAAAATTACTTCTTTCTCGAAAACTATGGCACTTCAGAGGGAGCTGTTTCTCACAATGTTTTATACCATCAACCTCTCCCCATTACTTGTCACCAAGAAAGGTTTTGTGCTAACAATTATTTTGAGTCATTCCCTATAGTGTCCACTGCCTTTAATCATCAAGTATAGACTGTTTTCATTAAGTTTCAGTTGAAAAATACTCTTTTTAAATACATAGTTCATTTTTCACCTTGTTTATCAATTTCTGAGGAATTGCCCATTTGACTTTTACAGCCACTGGACACCTTTGGTAATTGTCAAAGACCAGTCTTTTCACTTGGTGTTTCTCAACATATGCACAAAATAACAAACCTGTGAAAATTTGAACTCAATTGGTCCTCGAAGTTGCCAGATAATACTGAAAGAAAAAACACCCTTGTCACACAAAGTTGTGTGCTTTCAGATGCTTGATTTCAGGACCTCAAAATCTAATTATCAAATTCTACTTTACTTCAGAGAGAGCCGTTTCACACCATGTTTTATACTATCAACCTCTCCCCAGTAAGGTTTTATGCTAATAATTATTTTTAGTAGCTAACAATAGTGTATAGGATGTAAATCCTCAGACCGTTCTGCATAAAAATAAGCGATCCCCTAGACCCCACCCATAGTAACAGCCCTCTGTGTCGTCTGTGAGCACCCTCACACGGTAAAAAAATATGGCGCATTGCAAAGTGAGAGCATTTTCACCAGGATCACATGATGTGGTCGAAAAGTCCGGGAATTAATACGAATGTGGACTCATCGCACTCAACGATAATTTTTTATTACAGTTTTTTTTTTTACTTTTGCCTTTCCCTGGACAGCCTCTGCTTATTTTTTGTATTGTACAACAAATTAAAATAAAATTTAAATAAAAATAAATAAATAACAAAGTAGGCTTTACGATATGCCACCTTAGTGTGTTGTATTTTGAAAAAAGGTTAGTGCCTGTAAAAAATAGCTATAGAGTGACAAAAATCATGAAGCGTTACTAATTCGAGCAAAGCGATACTCAATGCTGCATGGTACTTCAATTTGCAAAGCACTTAAAGGGATGCTGCAGTGAATTCAAATAAAACAGTTAATTTTGCTGTCACTTATTTCTGATATATGTATTGAACATCAATAAAATGTGTTTTGTTTATTCCCGACATATCTGACTTGCGTAATTAGCGAATAAGTCATCCCCGCCCACTTTTGTGGACTGTTACTGCCCCCTACCATCGACGCCTGTCCGGAATTCAAACATATCGTCGGCAAAAAGAGTCTGGTCCCTAACTACACGCGCCTAGGTACCAGGCCACACAGTGCACATGTCTCTATTTGCACACAGCCAGCTAGGGGCCCGGCGGCTTGGGTTTACCGACATGACGTCACGTTTATGGGTGGGGTGGGTTCCCTTAATCTCTTGAAAACCATTTTTAAAATACTTGCGCATTTAATAAAAAGTATAAAAAAATATTTCAAGTTTAAAAAGTCACGTTCAATCATTTAACTGCAGCCACCCTTCAATTCAATTTATTGTAATTAACGTGCTTACAGAGGGCTATAGCTTTGCCTCAGATGATTTTATGGCTTTGTCCAAGGCCAATGCAATGACCATTATAGCTTTGTCAAGGGCCATTAAAGCAAGAGGACCATTTTAATGACAATAAAAGTGCCCTTTTATACCCGTTATTATGGGCTATACTTCATATACAATAAGGAACGTCAGTTACGTTCTACGCTACTTTTTACACTAAACCTTCAAAATAACCAAACTCCACTGCGTGAGCTCATCACTTCAGTAAAGAAACAACCGATAAAAGGACGTCAAGATACTGTAGGCAGAGAGTATAAGGCTGGTTGAAATCTAACTATAATATTTCGTCTT
Organism: Asterias amurensis; assembly: GCF_032118995.1. Classification (NCBI taxonomy): domain Eukaryota; kingdom Metazoa; phylum Echinodermata; class Asteroidea; order Forcipulatida; family Asteriidae; genus Asterias; species Asterias amurensis. Next base: position 3,890,350 of record NC_092657.1, on the reverse strand, counting down.
CTAAAGTCTTACATGTACAACAGCTTCAGGATGGTAGTTATCACCATAGCAGCTCTTTTTCTGATACTGACAGTACAATCTTGTAAGAGTGAGACTCCACGACAGTTTATTAGGGGTTTCTATTTGGCCAAGAACCGCGCCTTACTGAATCATGTGTTTCAGTTGAAGACTGTATCTTCTCCTGTGATCTGTGGGCGAGACTGCTCTATGGATCCACAGTGTGCATCATTCAACTATCACGCCATAAGAGGTATTTGTGTGTTGAATAATGCCAGCAGAGCTCACAGCCCCGATGACTTTGTTGAGATTCAAGGAAGTGCCTACTTTGATGACAACTTGGACACTTTGTCATTTTCACTACCCATCACTACAAGTTACAGCAGTTGTCTGGAGTTGTATCAAGCTGGTTACCGCATCAATGGTTTATACACAATCTTCCCATCAAGTCTGACTGATGGGTTACAGGTTTACTGTGATATGGAGACAGAGGGAGGAGGCTGGATCGTGTTCCAGAAGAGACAAAATGGCGCAGTTGACTTTTATCGTAACTGGACTGAATACCAATCTGGGTTCGGTGATCTACAGAATGAGTTCTGGTTAGGCAATGATATCCTGCGTGACCTTACTGGATCAGGACAATGGGAGCTCAGAGTAGACATGGAAGATTGGGAGTCCAATAAGAAATGGGCTTCTTATGGTGAGTTTGCTGTTACAGGTGACAAGTACACTCTTCATGTTGGTTTTTATGATGCTCTGAGTACAGCAGGAAACCCAATGTACTTTCATAACGGACATCCATTCACAACAAAGGATCAGGACAATGATGCAATCTCAGCTATAAACTGTGCGGTAAAATATCCAGGTGCCTGGTGGTTCGTTGCCTGTCATGTTGCTAGTCTGAATGGTGAATATCACCGACAAGCGAATGTGGTATATGGAATGGGAATACAGTGGTATCCATGGAAAGGATACAATTACTCTCTCAAGAAATGCAGCATGAAAATACGGCAAGTCACTTAAACTCATTGTTTGACACCTAGCAATTAAACTGCATCATGACAACTGGAAACACAAACTATTCTGAGATTGTTAATTTTGGATTTAACCCATACTACACCGATGTGTGTTAGCACTGTATACTCAGTACTTTCCTGAGTCCTATGAACAAAATTCACAGGCTTATCAATCAGGTGGGATTTTAAACCCACCACCTTTGGAATTCTATAGCAGTGTCTTACCAACTAGACTATCGAGATTGCCCGGTTGCTAGAGGCAATTTGAATCCTATGTTTAGGCAGCGGGAACTGCATATACAATGGATGATAGACCTTTGACCAAAAACTAGATTGCATCATGCCAACTGCTGGGCATAAAGTGGTGAGATTTGATCACAAATGAGAGGCTGGCTGAGCTGATCGGTGGACGGTGGAGTCTCACGAGTGACGAGGCGTTAGAGTGGAAGGCGAAATGGTGCGCTCATGTGATGAGACAGGGAGGCCTACCCAGCGCAGTTATAAATGGTGTGCGTACAGGTACAATTCGAGGCAGAGGCCAACCTACACTGCGCTGGACAGACAACGTCACAAAATGGAGTGCTAGAAGTGTAGGAGAGCTAAGACGAGCAACGATTGAAAGAGTCGACAAGGTGATGGCTGCGACTCCAAGAGTGCGCCCCCATTACAATTTGAGGATGGGCGGCAGAATGATGAGTGAACTGGACACATAAACTATTCCACTATTATTACTGTTTTATGATACAACTTGGTATGACAATTTGGGGTCTTGAATATGCCCGGACGGATGGCAATCTGGTAGGAATGGGATGAGGGAACCGTTGTTTTATAGGCCTAGTTGTAGTTTACTATAAGAGCATTTATAGATAACTGACTTTTTAGAAGTAAAACAACATTCCTCTCTGAACTCTTCTTTTTTTTCATTTTGATTCCCTTTTCCATTTTTTTGGTAAGGCAACCCCCTTTAATAATGGGCTACAAATAAATAAAACATTCAATTTAAAATAAATTAACTCTATGTGAGCTACAGTAAAGGTAGCATTTTGTATTCCTCTCAAAATAGTATGTAGGGTGGAGGAAAGCGGGCACGACTCAATCGTGACACGTGGCAAGGAGTTCAAAAGAGATGATGTAGTTTGAACAAAGCTTTTCGTATTTTGATAGATACTCAGCAAAGTAATAATGTGAAGCAGATGGCAATGTTATACGCCCACAAATCCTGATGTGATGAACCAAGTCGGTTGAAAATGAATTTGGTGGGAAAATCCACACGACTACAAGGCTTGTTGCTCACGAATTCTACATTTTGGGCATTTCCAAGCCAAAGTGGACATGACACCAAAAAATCAAATTGTGCCTACATGTTTCTTTACACTTTCTTATTATTCCAAACACATGCCAGGATCAACTTCTAAACTTTTTTTAGGATTTGCTTCACAGTTTGATTATAAAAAATCATTTGTTCGGAAAGTGTATTTTCAGTGGGAAAACTTTAAAAACTTTTTTCAAATGGGTCCAATGTTTTCAGCAATAAGGAGGATTCAGTTAGTTTTACCAAGTATTACTTGGCAACAACTGAGAGTTCTCTTCTGCATATAGTGATATGCATTTTAGCAATATTAAAGCCTGGGGTCTATGGTAGGCAGTGGCAGGCAAACTACTAAAGACCTAAACACTGAGATTTGTGATGGTCGATGGTTTGTAAATATTGTGGTTGAATATGAAGCCTTATGAAGGAGACCACTTTCCCGGTGAAGTTGTGCAAAATGGGAAAAATTATTTTACAAGTTGCTAAGGAATAGAAACTTTAACCTTTTGTGAAATAATAGTAAGTTGTTAATGGCCGGACAAACTGTAGCACGAGTTACCGTAGCACGAGTTACCATGTTTTTTGCATGTCAATGTGAAATTAAGAAGAGCACATCTTTCTAAGGTATACCAAATAAGCTTAGGCATAGTAGTTACTCATCATATAATCAATTTGACTTGATTGGTTTTTGTTTTAGGACACGATCAGAATAAAAATGGGTAATTTTTTAGCATGTCCTCTGCTCGTAGCATGAGTTACCGATATTCACAAATACACTGTTTTTGTGTTATAAATTGTTTATTTTTTACTTAAAAAAGATTTATTTGATCATTTTAGAAGTTGCTGAGGAATTCTATTTAGGAAACTTTAACCTTTTGTGAAATAATAGTACTTCGTTAATGGCCGGACAAACTGTAGCACGAGTTACCGTAGCACGAGTTACCATGTTTTTTGCAAGTCAATGTGAAATTAAGAAGAGCACATCTTTCTAAGGTATACCATAATAAACTTAGGCATAGTAGTTACTCATCATATAATCAATTAGACTTGATTGGTTTTTGTTTTAGGACACGATCAGAATAAAAATGGGTAATTTTTTAGCATGTCCTCTGCTCGTAGCACGAGTTACCGATATTCAGAGCTGTCCCATGCATACAACAATTAATTTTTTTCTCGTCAAATTACTACGAGGATTGGATTGGATTCTAGCCTTGGATGATGGCTTTCAAAATACAAAACATTAAGATTCAAATCAAATATGTTTAATAACTGGAGCCTGGAGTATGAAACAGGACACCATAAAGTGTAGCACGAGTTACCGTGGAATTGCCCATTTATTTTACAAGACCCCATTCAAAATGAGTTGAACAAACACTAAGAGATGGTCTATCCCATTTGTCATGACTTCTTCGCTACTCAACAAAAGTTACAGATTAAATTCATCCGATTAATTGTCAATAATTATTTTCAAAGATACTCCACAATGAGGAATAACTGTCATTTTTACTGGAACAGATAGATAGATGGAAATCAACACTATAGGCTCACTCAATAGGCAATTCTAGCATTACAGACATTTCATTTTCAGACATTACAAAAGCTCAGCAAACACTATACGAATGAGCAAATCCACAGTTATTAGTGAATTTTAAAACCACAAGACCACAGGGCTTGTCCAGTCATGATTTTACTGGGCCATTATGGTAAAACTACTGGCCTCGGACCCGTAGTCAAGTGTAAAATCCGAGCCCTGGGCCAATAGATACCTAGATTGATGTAAATCAACATTATAAGGCTCACTCTATTATATTATGCAACACTCATAACAAATGAGCAAATCCAAGGTTATATAGACGATGTGATTTATGTTTACATTCAGACCGCCCTCTGTTGACAAAACATTGTATACGTCAGGTTTCTCCGGGCAAAAAGACGCGTAGTCATGGTAAGATTGCATACACTTTCTAGCTGGCTGCCACAACACAAAGGTTTTGCCCGGCGGTATGCGCGCGAATCATCAGGTCACATATCCTCTCTAATAATAGTTATTCAATGTTTTACAAAGAGGAGAATCTGCCTAAAAAAGCCCCCAAAGCGCTTCACACATTTAATATTAAATTGGTAAGTAAGAAGTTAAAAATGCACTGCATTTAAAGACAGTGGACACTATTGGTAATTGTCAAAGACCAGTCTTCTCACTTGGTGTATATCAGCATGCATAAAATAACAAACCTGTGAAAATTTGAGCTCAATTGGTTGTTGGAGTTGCGAGATAACATTGAAAGAAAAAAACACCCTTGTCACACGAAGTTGCGTGCTTTTAGAAGCTTGATTTCGAGACCTCAAATTCTAAACTTGAGGTCTCTAAATCAAAACCGTGGAAAATTACTTCTTTCTCGAAAACTACGTCACTTCAGAGGGAGCCGGTTCTCACAATATTTTATACTATCAACCTCTCCTCATTACTAGCTCGTTACCAAGTGAGGTTTTATGCTTATAATTATTTTGCGTAATTACCAATAGTGTCCACTGCGTTTAAATAAAACTCATATACTCGCTGAAGAAATAAGCGGTACTTAAAAAGTAGAACTCAGAGATTGTCTAATAAACCAACAAATAACTTTGAGAATTACACCTGAACTAGGCATGCAAGAGAAACAAATTTTTACCTAACTCTTTCTTCGGTATTCCTGCATCCAAGTATCAGACTTTTGGGGCACTTTCTCCATCCTTCACATCAGAAATGAGCAGGAAGTTGGGATCCACGGAATGCTCCTCAAAAGAATCTTCAATGGGACCTTTTGTAAACAGAACTGCCACCAAAGAGAGAAAAAAACAAGGACGGTCAAAACTCAAATTATCTGCAGAATAATGCAGAGAAGACAGAAACAACTGACAGAAATTGTTTTAAAAATATTTTTAACACAAAGCAAAAATTGGGAACAAAATCACTGTACCTGGGGCAATTATCCAGGGGCCAGCGCCGGGAAGTGTGTGTAAGTTCTGTGTAGCTCACGGTTTATATAAGGCACACTGCCATAATAAAGGGTCCAAAACACTCCAAAATGCTGCACCGAAAAACTTCTGTCACCGATCAAGGGGCTTGAAGGTCGAGTTGACACATTGCTACATTACTACCTGCTTCATGTACATGTACAACATGTACTTGTAGTTTTATGCAGTGCTAAATACATGTACTCCAAGCACCACCCTAGTGCAAAATGTACCACGTGTGTAAATAACTGGTGTCAAATTTGCATGCAAACGCACATGTGTTCGTTTTCGTACACGCCTTCTTATTTACTTGTTACAGCGCCCTCAAGTGGTGACTCAACCGTCGTGTCGCGTGAGGCATGGTGTGTGTCAAGCAAGGTCGGTAGTCGGGGTCAACATCATAAAAGACCGGTCAAGATCACTGAGGAGTGCCACTCACCACAGTTACATTTTTACAGTAACAATGGCCCACAAAGAGCTCTTCGATTTCGAGCATTTACTCGCTGAATTTACAGCGTGTAAAACGCCGGAAAATGACATTTTGATCGAGCACTATCTAAATGCCTTCAATGATCTGTCAAGGTGGGTAATTTTTATTTTGTTTTGATACTTGAATGGGTGTTTCCACGCCGACTTTTTAACTTTACAGACGTCGGTCACTTAAAAATCTGTTTCGTGCTTGCTCATTTCCTGTGTCATTGGCCAGTATTTTGTATTTTTTTTTTTTTTTGGGGGGGGGGCGTGACTGCATCAGCCACTCTGGCACTGGTGTGGAGGAACACCACACAAAAAGATAATTTTCCTTGAAAATTGTTTTTAGAATGGCCTGAAACTGAACTGTACTGAGTAAAACTTTTACTCAGTACAATAAAACTTAAGTAGATCAGTCCTCGACTTCAACAATTTCCCCTACCTTTTTCCCGACCAAAGGCCAAATGGCACGCCTAGTCTAGTCCAGTCTAGTGGTAAGACAATGCAAGGGTCGTGGGTTCGAATCCCAACCGGCTGATTGATTTGCCTTTGTTTTTGTTTTTTCATCGAGCTCGGGGAAGTACTGAGTATACAGTGGCTACACATTGAAAGATGAAACAAAATTTATTTTACATGTACGCCCTATACCTGTCGTACTATATTACCAATAACTGGCTGTGCTCTGCCTTTACTCTTGGAATTTTTTGGCAAGCCTGTGTTTAAATCATCAAGAAGGTTCAGACGAAATTCTGGGTCTATTTATAAAGTTGGTTCATACAGCAATGACAACAAACAATTTCTCAAATTTGTGTTAACTTCCACCAGGTTTTTTGAGCTGTTGGGCACCGCATTCGGTTTCGTCTCCAAGGACATCAACGAGAAAATCAAAATCCTGAAAGCGCATCAAGCTGAGAATCCCGACCACTTCGTCTCCATCCAGGCCATGGTTGCCTACGAGGTAGAGAAGTCCCTGACGAAATCCAAGACACCCTCAGGCCTTGTGTCTGGGTCAAGGACGTTACTCAGGCTCCACCGTACCATGGATTTCGTCGCTAAATTTCTAACGCGTCTGAAAGGGATGAACGATGAGGACTACACGGGCAAAGCGGCGTCGGAGGAATACAACATTTCCCTCGGGAAGTTTCACCCGTGGATGATTCGTAAGATGGCAGGAATCGCGATGTACACGCTTCCGACGAGAAAGGTGTTTATTGAGAAGTATTGTAAACAAAATAAGGAGCGACTGGAGGAGTTGGTCGGTCCAACGTCGGCTTTGATGACGGAGATTCATGAAATTACGGAGAAATTGTACGGTGATCATGATCTACTGCAACTACCGTAGATGGAATGCGTTTTTTGTTCCCCCGAGTGAGGACCATGGTGTCGGCACCAATCGAGGGATCAATCTTTTTTCGGGAGATGTAACTGGAACCGATTTTGTAATGTTGGGTACTTAAAACTTCCTGCGAATGCGATCCCGCTACGAATTGTTATGTCACAGCCCTGTTTTCACTGTGAATGTTTAGCACATTTCAACTGATGGGAAGTGAATTTGTGACATTAGGCTTAATACTCTACATGTGTGAGGATCAACAGTACACCAATTGAGCAATCAATCGGGAGACATAACAAAAACCAAACCATTCCTTTTTTGGGGGTAGTTAAAACTAACCAGTTTGAATAACTCTACATTGTGTTTTTCTTGTTTATAACTGCACATTCCCTTCACAGTTAGTATGTGAAAATCCCTTCCGGATAGTAAGTTATGCAAACAGACCATTTTCCATTTAATGCAATATTATAGATTATCAGATTGTGAATGCATACATGCTAACTGTACATTATATTATGGAGTATGCACATGTTAATTAAAGACCCTGGACACTATTGCTAATTGTCTTAGACCAGTCTTCTCATTTGGTGTATCTCAACATTATATGCATAAAATAACAAACTGTGAAAATTTCGAGCTCAATTGGTCGTATAAGTTGCGAGATAATAATGAAAAAAAAAAAACACCCTTGTCACACGAAGTTGTGTGCTTTTACAATGTAGATGCTTGATTTCGAGACCTCAAATTCTAAATCTGAGGTCTCGAAATAAAATTCTTCGAAAATTACTTCTTTCTCGAAAACTACATCACTTCAGAGGGAGCCGTTTCTCACAATGTTTTATACCATCAACCTGTCTCCATTACTTGTTACCTAGTAAGGTTTTATGCTAATAACTATTTTGAATAACTACCAATAGTGTCCACTGCTTTTAACAGGCCAGTCGTTTTGTCATAATTTCTCAGGAAATATTTATTAAATGGCGACATAGGCATAGCTATAAAGTTTTGTGTGTGAATTTTTTATTTTATTTAACACTTGTAAACATAAATGACTAGGCTGTGGCGTCGGAAGTTTGAAAACAACTTTTGGTGTGCAGCAGGTGTGTCTGCCTTGTAGATGTTAAACCTGCATACAGATGTCTGCTCTAGAAATGAAAAGTCTGTGGGTTTGAATCCCACCCTAGTAATATGTATGCCTGTGATTTGTTCACATAACTTGGGAAGTTACTGACATTGATGTGAAGGTTAACAATTTAAATTAAGATTGAAAATATAAAAGTTCAAAGATGTGCACTCAACTTTACAGAGGAAACTTCCATTAAAATATGTTTGGTTGAAATGCAATAGTTTCCTAGTCAATGGACAAAGCATCTATTACAGCCTAAAGTTGGCAGAAGGTCACAGGTGCCATGACCCCTCAAGCCAGGCCAGAAAGTGAAACCCACAATTTGATAACATTCCTCAAGGTTCGAGTTTTGGAACACGTTCCACAATACAATGCAATCTTTTGATCCCTTTGGAATTTAAAGGTTTAAAGGGCCGATTTCACACAAAAATTAGGACTAGTCCTAGGAGATATTAAAAACTTCAAGCCATTATACACTTTCGGTAAACAGTATTGTCCAAGTCCCACACTTCGTGTATCACAACTTATATTATAAAATAAACCTGTGAAAATTTAGGCTCAATCTGTCATCGGAGTCGGGAGAAAATAACGGGAAAACCTACTCCTGTTTTCACGCGCTTCGCTGTGTCATGACATGTATTTATAATAAATCCGTAATTCTCGCTATCGAGAATTGATATTGCTTTGATGTTTTCTCAAAAAGTAAAGCATTTCGTGGAACAATATTTCAAGGGAAGTCTTACACCATTACCTTAAACCCTGTAAATTATTTGTAAATCTGTGAACTTGAAAGTGTATAATGGCTTTAAAGGGACATGTTGCATACTGCACACAACCCATCCCAGCCCCTATGTGTATCTTCATGTAATAGGCTACATGTATACTAATAGAGCTTTGTTTCCCAGTCAAAGGACGAGAAGCAATTATAGCCTTAAGTTGGCAGCAAGCCAGGAAGTGAAACCCACAATTTGATAACAGTACACCAGGGCTGTATGCTTCATTTTTGAAAGGGCAAGGGCACCAAGGCATTTTCTTCTTGGTAAAGGGCACCCTATGATGAAATTGCAAATTTGTATTGAGCGTTTCCAGGGCACCAAGGCAATGACCAGGGGGCATGCAGGCTATCGCCTTTGTTGCCTCCATGAAGTATCAGGCCTGGTACTCCAAGGTTTGAGTCGGGGACACTCTACAATACAATACAATCTTTTGATCCCTTTGGAATTTAAAGGTTTAAACGGGTCGATTCCATATAAAATTAGGACTTTAAGTCCGAGGAGATATTAAAAACTTAAAGGGACACGTTGCCTTGGATTGGTCGAGTCGGTCCATGAAAAGCATTTGAAACTGTTATTAAATGCATGGTTGGAAAGATGTTTTAAAAGTAGAAATTATAATATTCCACACAAACATGCAAAAGTGGCTATCAATTGGCTACCCATTACTGGCGCTTGCACTGTGGATGCTGTTTTTGAAATGAATAAACGAATGACAAGGGTATAAATTATGAACAAGGAAATGGTTTTAAGAAAAATTGTTGATGTCTAGGAAGGAAGTATAAAATACATACTCGGCAAATAACTTTGCTCTTAAATACCACTTCCTTGTCAGTTTTTGTAGAAAATGGTCGATCGATTTTAGTTTGCAAAGTAAAAGGAAAACCACCCAATTTTGAGGGATGTTTGTGTGGATCATTTCTACTTATAAAACATCTTTCTAACCATATCGATTTCATAACAAACGGTTTCAATCGCTTTTCATGGGCCAACTCGCCTGATCTAAGACAGCGTGACCCTTCAAGTTTGGAAGACCCAAATACGTTAGTCTGGAAAGACCCAACAGTGTTTAGTGTGGAAAGACCAAAAGTGTTTAGTGTGGAAAGACCAAAAGTGTTTAGTGTGGAAAGACCAAAAGTGTTTAGTGTGGAAAGACCAAAAGTGTTTAGTGTGGAAAGACCAAAAGTGTTTAGTGTGGAAAGACCAAAAGTGTTTAGTGTGGAAAGACCAAAAGTGTTTAGTGTGGAAAGACCAAAAGACTTAATTGGGAAAATACATGTACATTGTACCATACACTGTACTTACAAGAACCATATTTTATGAAATACTGTCAACCAACATACCATAGGAATTGTAATAACTTATTAACTTTTAAAAATCTTGTTGGTTTATATTGTAGCATACATGCTTTTAGCGAAGCACTATGAATTATTTTTCAATTCCACTGTGAAAATATTTTTTTTAATGGCACATGGACAATCAGGTACCAAATTTATGATATAATCTTTTTATATAAACCATCACTGACAAGATAATTCCATGGGTTGCTAAAAAGTAATTAACTATAATTGTGAGTAGATTTTTATATTTAATTTATTAATTTTTAAATTTTGTTTACATGATTTACTACTTAAGTGGGCCACTTGAAAGAAGCGGTGCCTTTCTGTAACTTATTTTGATTGCAGTAATTAAATAAAGCAGACTCTTGTGGTCTTCAAAAGTTATTTCTTCATTTTTGTTTATAGTATTTGAGTTGGAGACAATTTTCTTGATGGTTGATTTTGGTATAAACTTCATGATTTGTGTGACAGGTTTCTGTCTCAGTTTCAAACTTTTGAATCTCATACAACACTGTGGTGTCCACCATGCTCTGTGCTACAATGAGACTGTGGATCGTTAGGGGTGTGGTGGCCGAGTGGATAAGAACACCGAACTCAAGCTCTGGTGCTTCTGTTCAGCAGAGTGTGGTTTCGAATCCCGGTCGTGACACTTGTGTCCCTGAGCAAGACACTTAACTATAATTGCTTCTCTCCAGCAAGGGGTTAATAGGTACCTGTGAGGGCAGAGATGGTTCTTGTGATTGATTTAGCCGAGTAGCGCATATATTGCGCACAGGCTGTATACTCCCTAGGGAGCTGAGATGGTTTAAGGAATGATTTAAGGCCCAGTGTCCAGGGGTAATAATGTGAAGCGCTTTGGGACGCCCTCTGGGTGTGAAAAGCGCTATATAAAAACGGGTTATTATTATCCTTATATGCATGTAAACCAAAGTCAATAATCTGAGAAAACTGTTTGTATGGGTGAAGTCCACTATTCCAATCCTTAGGCTAGACTTCTTTTGTTATGGAACTAAACTTTATAAGGTACATGTACAAGGACACTCTGTGCATGTCTGTGAATGCATTGTCTGTGAATGCATTTTCCGTACAGTTTCGGATTGGTACACACCCAGTTATGTGTACAGGTGCGCCACCATGCATGCCATGCCATGTCTAAGTCTAAGCAGGTCAACATGCAGATAATTTTGAACAATCCTACCTCCAGGCAGTGGACACTATTGGTAATTACTCAAAATAATTATTAGCATAAAACCTCACTTGGTAACGAGTAATTGGGAGAGGTTGATGGTGTAAAACATTGTGAGAAACGGCTCCCTCTGAAGTGTAGTACATGTAGTTTTCCGAGAAAGAAGTAATTTTCGAGACCTCTGATTTAGAATTTAAGGTTTCAAAATCAAGCATCGGAAAGCACACAATTTTGTGTGATAAGGGCGTTTTTTCTTTCATTATTATCTCGCAACTTCGACGATCAATTTAGCTCAAATTTTCACAGGTGAGTTATTTTATGCATGTATGTCGAGTTACACCAACTGAGCAGTCTGGTCTTTGACAATTACCAATAGTGTCCACTGCCTTTAAATTGAATCAAATGTTTACGTGGTCACCCTTAACTGCATAAAGTTGGACCACAAAGAAAAAAAAAGAACAAGAGGGGGCCAGTTACTCTATGACTTGATGTGTCGTTTGACAGCGAGCTTTGTGTAGTCTCTAACACAGAATGGACCAACCACAGAACAAATTGAATGAAAAATTATCCAATATATTTGGATATTAGTGACATTTCCAGGGGATATGATCGAGCATGGCTTCTGGGAAAGAAAGAAAAATGGTGGAGTGAGTTTGAACGCCAAATGGGAGCAAGGTTGAGACCCCCCCCCCCTAAAAATGACTCTAAACAAATACAAACAGACCACTGACAAGCTATAGAACTGCATGGCAAAACTTTATTTTTAATTATGCAAATGTCCACAGCCCGACAAAATACAAATATCCATATGTCTAAAGTAACATGAATATTCATATATTTAAATCAACTTGTTGCGTTACTTAAATATGCGCATACATTTACATGGTTTTCTACAGGTGACCTTAATATTAATTATGTCATTAAATCTGTGCAGAGGTCACTGGAAGAACAGTCTGGAAACGGCAAAAAAAGCTTCTTTTTTAAAACTATTTTTAAAAAATATTCCAAGGCCATGTTGAAATTACAAACCCATGGAGTTTTAGGAACGACAAAGTTAATAATTTGATTATGAACCTTCTTATTAATATCATTATACATTATGGGAAAGCTCTATTAATACAATTTCTGAGTTTGTCCACCAAAACTATACATCCTTTTGAGTGAGTGAGTGTGTTTACATTGTCATTTCTTTTTGTCATTGAACGTACTTATAGATGAGCAGTAAATCTGCCATGGACAGTTTGCCTTGAAACAGTTACAATCTTAGGATCCACTGTTTGGATAAGTAATTACATGGAGATAACAGGTGTGAGTTGGTAAAGATAAAAAGGATGTGTTATTCTGGCCTCTTTCTTTTAAGGAGCTTTCCTGTAGTGAACACATTTTATACAATAAAAATACTTATTCCGTAAAATCCCACCACAGTAATATGCCCCTATTTTATTAACTTACGTCTTCATGGGACCAAAGAAAAGTACTGAGTATAACGTGCTTAAAACACACCTGTGTACGTAAACACCTTTTATTTTCTTGATCCCCGATGCAAATTTATTATCTGTTAAAATAGAAACTCCACTTAAAGAGAAATTTAGTGCAAAACTTTGTTAATAGTGCTGTGAGTTGAAATAACTTATACTTTTAATTTCCAAAAAAAACTATGTTTTTTAACTTGGTCTAGAGAATGAAGGCCCCCCCCCCAATGTTGTATGGTGTGTTACATGACATAAAGATAAATGGGTAGTGGGCCTGCCCCCCCCCCCCCCCCCTTCTGGTTAGGCTCTGACAAATCTCTAGGTGGTACATACCAATTAATGGCAAAAGTATCTAAACATGGCCTCAAAATATTTCAAACACAATGCGTTTAGCTACATGTCTGTGGTCACATTTTTTTTTTTTAACAACAGTCACGTGACAAACTCATCTTTAAGAGAACGAAAACCATTTGGATTTTCTTAATATGTACAAGGCATTTGTGGTGTTTCTGTCACAAGATTTAGAGACAAAAATAACAACTTAAGCTGAATGCTTTAACCTACAAAACAAATTAAATAATTGAGATGAAAACAAAATTCGTGAATCTCAAATGTATTGATGCTGCCCCCATTGCAGGCCCGATACTTCACGAAGGCAAAAAAGGCGATTGCCTCCTACATACCACCTGTCAATACCATTGCCTTGGTGCCCTTGAAATGCTTCAGTAGAACCAAGGAGAAAATGCCTTGGTGACCTTGCCCTTTCAAAAACTAAGCATACAGGCCTGCACATGGGGTATACTTCTATATATCCCCAATGAGAGAATCTGCTTTTTCTAAACCTCACTGTAACCATCACCTATGATAAAAATTGCACTGCTAAAAATGGTCTTCTTGAAATGAGAAAAAAAAAACTTGTTTCAAAGAAAAATTTCTTGTGTCGTTCCCTAGAAAGATATTCTAAACAGACTTCTGGGAAAGACACAAGAAAAGTTCTCCTGATACAAGATATTTTCTTGTTTCAATGATACCATGACTAGCATTGTGGTACATGTAGCACTCATTTCAGGTTAAGATTTTGCTGTGTAGTGTGCAGTTTGTCTAAGGCAAGACACACAACACACTTAATGTGACTCCCAAAATGGCGGTAGGTGATGGCAGACATATCGAACTCGCAAATTTCTTTCCGAAAACAACATCTGTACACGTAACTCTACCGCAATCAAGCGCCATTAAATGCTTGCAGTGGAAGGCCGGAAATCTACGCGTCCATCATGCGTTTAGTACGCAATCCTTTATTAAGAATAAAATATGTTTCTTATGTAGCGCTCATATCCATCCATCAGTGCACTCAAGGTGCTCCAACATTCAGTATGTACCTGGAAGGTTTAGCGGAACTACGTTTTTTGTATGAGACTAATTCCTTTACATAGCACCATGTACTGTTTCTTTTTACTTGAACACACCGTGCAATGCGAATCATTTTCACAGAAAACGCACAACAAAATACAGATACGTGGAATTATGTGCGTTGCTCTGGTGCATATTCTTTTTAACGCACTGCGTTCTAGTGTTATGTAAATGCGCGACACACACGTGGATTTCCGGCCAAGAACATCCTGAAGTTTCAAGCCACCTACCTCTATACAAAATAACATTATAACCTACATAAACACAAAGTAAAATCAACTTAAATTTGTTTAAACTGTGCAGTAACATTTATCCTATTATTTTAACTGTTACTTAAATATCATTTTTACAATCTTTAATTATCAAGAAACAGAGACAATCTTCTTCAATCTTAAAACGATATATTTGTTTTTAAATTCCACCTTTAATCATTTCGCCTGGGGACAAAAAAGTCGCCAGATTTTGCATCAATAACGTTTTATACTTAATTATGATTAAACAGTACTAAATTGTTTGCAATTATAAAAAACAGACAAATATGCCAAATATACACGGTAGCAACGGTCAAAGGTCAAATAATAAGACTACCCACAATGCTTAGCTGTACATCAATGCGCTTTCCTATATCAAACTCACTTGAAAACTTCCGCTGGTAAAAGTACTGTCTTATCCAAAATCTACAAGCTTTAAAAAATAATTAATCAAATGTTGTACTTATTTATGGGTTTTCTTAGGGGGGGGGCAGCTTTAGTTATAGTCACACAAAATCTCTGCAATTCTTTGGTTGCTTGCAATCACACTTTTCTTCTTTTTTTTTTACGGTGAAAAAAGCTACGGTCAAATTTACAAAAAAAATTATACTTGGGTTATCATCAGATGTTAGTAAAAAAGTTTATATATTTTGAGTTCACTTTGATGTTTAAAGCGAAAAACTCTTTTTAAAGCTAAAACTGCAATTTCTTTTTTCTTTTTTTTTATATTCCTTTTTGTCGCTCACCAAAAAGTACAAAAAACACCCACAAATTACGAGGGAATTTAACTTTTACAAAATATGATTTATGAACATAAAATTTGACTTTGTATCAAAAGAACAATCAATTTAATCATTTCTTTTGATCACTCTCAAACCCATGTCAAATTTGTTATTTTTTTTGTGTTTGTTTTTGTTCTGTACATGCAGTTCATGCAATGGAGCCACACACACTCGGATATGAACAAGTTCCATACTCCACTATGATTGAAAAACTAATGATCCACTATATTTGAAAAACTGATTAAGAAAACAAAATTGAAACCCAGACCATTTTTTGCAAACTGATTTGTTGTTCGCATTCCTGCAGTTAAAGCATTTACTTTTGTTTTTTTGTCGTATTTGGACACACATTGGAATAGACATTTAATGCAGCAAAGTTGAAATCAAATCAGGGAGATACATGCAAAATATAAGACAACAGAGTTTCCATGAACAGGGAGACTTTTCAAAGCCGTCATCAGAGCATTGAAAGATTTTTTTAATTTGCAGGGAACTTTCTGCTGAATTTGGGTAGCTCTGTTTTGTAATATATGCTGTACACAAGCCGTAGAGTTTGAGTACATTAAGAATGCTGGTAAGAAACCTATAGCAATTAGTTTGCAAGTCTAGTTCTTATGTCTGTACATGTGTGTTAGTACAAAGCAAAAATCATTCTGTAGACAGACCTGGTGCTCAACGTATTCTGTTGACCAGTTTCTGTATGCCTTCCCGAGGCATATTGTATGATTCTGTACACCAGTCCTGGAGTTTGAGTACATTAAGAATGCTGGTAAGAATCCGACAGCAATTTCATTTGTAAGCCAATGGCATTTACTGCAGTCAGTAATATGGGCATATAGTAATATTCTGCACACCAGCCCACAAGATTACCTTAAGAATGCTGGTAAGAAACCTATAGTGCAGTCTCTACATGTATGTTTGCATAAAGCTCAAACCATTCTGTACACAGACCTGCTGCTCAATGTATTCTGTTGAACGAATTCTGTATGCCTTCCTGAGGCATTTTGTAAGTTCTGTTGTCAGTTCTGCATTCGGTACAAATTTGCTCAATGATTGCTTCATTCTGTATGCCAAGAGATTCACTGCATTCTGTATGCCTGCCCTGGCTTAATCTCCCTGGCTTTATTTTACACTTCTTACATTCTAAAGGCCCGGTCCCACTGCAGCGATAACGAGAACGATAACGATAACAACGCCAAGAGACAGCATTCTATTGGTTGAATGAGCGTGTGCGTATTCTGCGTGGAGCAATTAAACCAATAGAACGCGTTCTCTTTACGTCCAGATCGTTATCGTTCTCGTTGTCGCTGCAGTGGGACCGGGCCTTAATGCTTAGCGGTTCACTGCATTCTATATGCTGGCCGGCCTGGGTTTTTTTCCTGTACAGATTGCCCAATGCCCATTTCATTCTGTAAGCTACATGTAGGAGGCGAACTGCATTCTGTATGCATGCCCCGGCTAATTCTCAATGGCTTCATTTTACAATTTCTGATGCTTAGAGAGGTTCACTGCATTCTGTATGCTGGCCGGCCTGGCTTTATCTGTACAGATTGCCTAACATGCCTAATGCTCGTTTCATTCTGTAAGCTAGCTAGAAGGCGAACTGCATTCTGTATGCACGCCTCTTATTAACTTTAAAAGCTTGCCTAAGGTTCTTCTCACTCTGCATGCTTATAGGCTAAACTGCATTCTGTAGGCTAGCCCTGGCTTTCTCTACGGATTGCCTAGTGCTGATTTCATTCTGTACACTAGGATGTCTACTTCATTCTGTATGCCAGCCCAGTAAAGCTGTGTGCCAGTATCCGTAAAGCTTGCCTAGTGCTGATCTCACTCTGCATGCTTAGAGGCTCACTGCATTCTGTACGCAAGCCTTAGCCTTGTCAATCTCTGGTGAGGTTAGCCAAACATTTAGTTTTATTCTACAAAAGGACACCAGAGTAGAATCAACAGATGACAACCCTCATGCAAGACCGTATTACTTGGAAAACATACTCGAGCCGGCCTTTGGGTGACCGAGTGAGAGAGAGAGTGTTTATTCTGTATGCTTTTGGGCTGCATCCAGTACCTTTGAATGCATTCTGCATTCCACACACAACTGCCTATTTACATTCTGTACGCTGGCATGAACCATTTTATTCTGCAGATAAATGGTCTCTGCATTCTGTATGCCTGGGACTGGGACTTAAAACTTGAAAGCTGGGCAAGTTCTACTATCTATTGAAAAAAACAATCTGTCAAAAATCTATTAACAATTTTAAAAACATAATGAGTTTTGAGCAGTGAAATGAAAAACAAAAAGCTCTTGAGCGGGTAATCCAAAAAATTTCAACTGACAATAATTTTTGCGTTTCAGTGAAAACAAAAAGTAAACCCCCAAAAAGGGATAAAAAACGATCCCTCAACTATACAAACGTCAAGTTAATCAATAAAACCTAATCTGAAAAGAAATAAACACCAGGCCTGGAATTTTACGCAAGCCACGGGGGCATGGCCTCTGTTGCCCTGGTTTTGGCCTTGGTGCCCCTTCAAAAGTTTCCCATTGACTTAAAGACATTCCAATGGAAGTGCCCTTTGCAAAATGAAAATGGCATTGCCCTTTGAAAGGTGATATTCCAGGCCTGAAAGACCCCCAAAACGATCCAAAAAAAAAAAAAAAAAAAAAAAAAATAGTACAAAATATTTCATTATTGCTATTCTTGGTGTCAGCTTTTCGTCTCAGACCCAAGAATCGCCGGCCGGGCCACCAGAGTCGAGGAGTACGGAGTCGGTCTTGGTGCGGTCTTTGTTGACCTGGGCGTAGACGACGTTATCCCTCTGTGGCTGAGATCCCTGCTGGAAATGTGAAGAAGATGGGGGAGCAAACATTATTAAGTTATTAAAAGTATTAAGTTCAATCACTACAAAACTTAAATACATAAGTTTTTAAGTTGTCAAAGTTTTATCACTACATACTTTTACTTGCTTCTATCTACAGTCCTGTATTTGAATAAAACTATTAAATATGCCTCTCTTTTGCCTAACTGCAGTGAAATGAAATAATCCTTTGTGCAGTCAAATGGAACATAAAAAAACATATAAAAAACATTGACTCCATTGTTAAAGCCATTGGACCCTTTCGGTTCAGAAAAAAAAAAAATAAAAGTTCACAGATTTACAAATAACTTACAGGGTTTACAGAAGGCAATGGTGAAAGACTTCTCTTGAAATATTATTCCATGAAATGCTTTACTTTTTGAGAAAACAGCAAAACAATATAAATTCTCGTTAACGAGAATTACGGATTTATTTCAAACACATGTCATGACACAGCGAAACGCGCGGAAACAAGGGTGGGTTTTTCCGTTGTTTTCTCCCGACTCCGATGACCGATTGAGCCTAAATTTTTACAGGTTTGTTATTTGATATAGAAGTTGTGGTACACAAAGTGTGGGCCTTGGACAACACTGTTTACCGAAAGGGTCCAATGGCTTTAAGTTTAAGATTGCTTTAAAGACGCACTTATTTAACATTTAATTCATCCATTTTGTATGTTACTCAGTACATCTTGTCTTTGTATTCTGTTGTGTTTTTCTCAAGAGCGTTTAGGGACATGTTTTATTACTATGTGTTATACGCTATATAAGAATGGTTAATTATTAATTATTAATGGAATGTGAATGAAGAATTAGTTACAATCATAAGAATTACTTAATATACAACACAGACAACACAACCATTGGAAGTGAAGATGTAAACAAATACAAAGTTTGTTCTCCCTTAAATGCAGTGGACACTATTGGTAATTACTCCAAATAATTATTGGCATAAAACCTTACTGGGTGACGAGTAATTGGGAGAGGTTGATGGTCTAAAACATTGTGAGAAACAGCTCCCTCTGAAGTGACGTAGTTTTCGAGAAAGAAGTAATTTGATTTCGAGACCTCAGATTTAGAACTTGAGGTCTCGAAATCAACCATCTAAACGCACACAACTTCGTGTGACAAGGGTGTTTTTTTTCTTTCATTGTTATCTCACAACTTCGCTGACCGATTGAGCTCAAATTTTCACAGGTTTGTTATTTTATGCATATGTTGAGATACACGAACTGTGAAGGCTAGTCTTTGACAATTACCAATAGTGTCCAGTGTCTTTAACTGCAGTGAAATGAAATAATCCTTTGTGCAGTCAAATGGAATGTGAATGAAGAATTTGTTACAATCATAAGAATTACTTAATATAAAACACAGACAACACAACCATTGGAAATGAAGATGTAAACAAATACAAAGTTTAAGTATTGTTCTCCCTTAATAGTGGTCTGCTGGTCAAATGCCAGTAAAAACACCCATGGACCAGTCACCAGTTCTGTCCAACTAGTCAGGCTGTTTTAAATTGAGGTTTCAAAAAACTTAATCTTCCAAAAACTCAAATAAGTCAATATTTCTAAAAACTCAAACTTTCAATGAGTCAAACTCTATGTTTCAAACAACTCATTCTTTTTGAAACGCAATCTTTCATTGGCTCAAACATTAATATCTCAATGTTAAAAAAACAAAAAAACAATCTTATTCTTGTCTTATGACTCAAACATTTCAACTCATTTTTTTTAAAGAATAAAATAGTTAATGGCCTGACGTTTCGACCCTAGCATAGTCTTTCTCGAAGGCTCTTTTTAAAGAACTCAATCTTTAAACGACTCAAATATTTCAGTGACTCAAATGTTTCAACTCAATGTTTCAAATTACACGATATTTCAATTTTCACTACTTTAACTTTTTTTCGGAAATGCATAATTCGTCCTGCATTAGGCCCAGCCTCCAGCCCTACACAAATCTTTGAAACATACTTACTCTTCCAAACACTGCCACCCCTCCCACTGGGGGACCTCTACGCCCAGCGGAGTCATTCGCATTGCCGTGATCCAGAGATGCATAGTTGAGCTCCCTCATCGGTATGTCGTCACGCGACCTCTCAGACGGAGCTACAAATTAGAAGAGGAAAATAAATATAATGTTGGTCGCTATGGTCTACTGGTAAGACTATATGACTTGCAATCACACAGTTTTGGGTTCAGGTCCTACCGAGCCAACCAATGATTTTACAATAACTTTAAAGGTATTGTCCTCTAATTATTGAATCACAATTTGATGATGGTCACCGTGGTCCAGTGGTTAGACTGCAGGACTTGCAATCACGAGATTGTGGGTAAATATATGTTGGTCACCGTGGTCCAGTGGTTAGACTGCAGGACTAGCAATCACATGGTTGTGGTTCGTTTACCAATCATAATGCATAAAAGGTTAATGACCCCAACACTTTAATTGG
Source organism: Asterias amurensis (assembly GCF_032118995.1). NCBI lineage: Eukaryota > Metazoa > Echinodermata > Asteroidea > Forcipulatida > Asteriidae > Asterias > Asterias amurensis. Next base: position 3,869,586 of record NC_092657.1, on the reverse strand, counting down.
TTTGAATATTTTGCTTCCCGGGAAGGTAGCAAAATCAAAATACAGAAAACTTTTATTAATTTAAAAAAATGGAACAGGCCCTCGTGGCTTCACCACACGCACATCTAGCCTCTGGTTCCAGTCCCTATAGGGCTACCCAGCTGTCTAAGCCACAAACGCGTTGATGTACGAAAGTACACAGAAATGTTCACACATTGGTGTAGTGTTAATACTAATAAAAATAACAATAGTAACAATTTATATAGCGCGAAATCCATGGAAAGCAATGCGCCATGGCGCTTAATACAGAGAAACAGGTTTAAAGGCAGTGGACACTATTGGTAATTACTCAAAATAACTATTAGCATAAAACCTTACTTGGTAAACGAGTAATGGGGAGCTGTTGATAAGATTAGAACAGTGTGAGAAACAGCTCACTCTGAAGTAACGTAATTTTCGAGAAAGAAGTAATTTTCCACAAATTTGATTTCGAGACCTCAGATTTAGAACTTGAGGTCTCGAAACGCACACAACTTCGGATGACAAGGGTGGTTTTTCTTTCGTTATTATCTCGCAGCTTCGACGACCAATTGAGCTCAAATTTTCACAGGTTTGTTATTTTATGCATATATGTTGAGATACACCAAGTGAGAAGACTGGTCTTTGACAATTACCAATAGTGTCCAATGTCTTTAAACCACAAATATATATCAATATTGTACTCATTTACAAACACCATTCACAGCATAATAGTTTACAAATAATAGTGACAATAATCCAAACAGACAAAATCACACAAAAGAGCAACAACTCCAAACAAATCTAGCATCTACCTTCTTCACTATAAGCGGACACAGAGTCTCGACTCTGTGGCGACGTAAAACTTTGAGGCGACGTAAAACTTTGTGGCATGTGGTCCTGCCTTTCAGGCACATACGAGGAGGCTACACGAGCAAGCAAAAGCAAGCATGCATGCAAACAACAGAGAGAGAAAACGAGGAGAGAAAAAGCGGCTGGTTAACAAGACTACATTCTAAAATGGTTTGTGTTAAGTTAATAACAAAAATGAAAAGAACATCACAGCATTTTGTTAATTGAAAAGGGTAAAACAGCCTGTTGAGCATTGAACATGGGCCCAATTTCGGAAAAGACTTGGCCCAATTTCACGGCTCTGCTTACCGAAAGCAAAGAATCATAAATAAGCAAAGTGTTAGCCAGAGGGGTGTCTGGGTGTCTTTTGGACACCCTGTTTTTAATTTGGACACCCTGTTTCATCTATCATTTACATGTAAATTTATTGTAAGTGAACAAGTTGGACACCCAGTTTAAAAATTTCCAGCAAATTTGGACACCCTTTTACCTAATCCTGGCTAAAACCTTGTAAATAAGAATTTATTTCTATATATAATTTATAATAATTTGGGGGGCTAATCATCCTTACTCACAGCTAAGAGCTGAATTGCGAAGGACGCGGCTACAACGTGTTCGAGAAGCAGGCATGCAAGGGCGCCTCTGGCTGCCAGCCACATGAACTCATTATGACCACGGAGCACAGCCAAGATCGAAAGTGTTTGAATTGTCCCAAGGGAGGAAAACCGGATGGTCTGGAAATCCCTCGTGGCACAGCAGAGAACCAATGCACAACTCAACTCACATATGGCCCCGGCCGGGAATCGAACCGGGGTCACCTTGGTGAGAGGTGAGCGCTTTACGCACACGCCAACCATGCCACCCAATTGTGTTGATTTATGTGTCCGATTATTTCGTGATTTGTTTAATATTACTTTTAGGAAAGTCTGGACGTGGAGATTGGTTGCTGTGAAGGGTTATTTAGAGTAAATGTTAGTTGTAGACGGGGGCATTGGCTGAAGAGTGATTCTTTTTAACCACTGAAAGGTTTTGTGGGTCACAGGCGCTAGGCTAACACACATCTTGTGGTGAAATCCATAACATATGTTGTAAAAAAAGACCAAGTTACTCTACCCTTCAGAACACCACATGACGGCGAGTAGTGTGGAGTGTATTGTGTTCCCAGCGCAGGATAACACACTATTATGAATTAATCCCTATACACAGCCAGCATAGGAATCTGGGTAGAACTGTATACCCCAAAAGGGGGAGCTTATGGATTTGGGGGTTGGGGGATTTGGTAATTTTGGTGGAACCAGTAGTACCTTCCTCGCTGTACTGCGAAACAGATTCACGGTTGCCGGGGTGCTCGGTTAACGGCGCCAGCATGTCATCATTAGTAACCATGGCAGTACCTTTCAGATCTACACGTAGGCATGCCAAAAGCGCATAACGCATACACACAAAATAATAGGATGTTAAAATAGAAAACAAAAACAACAACTAATGGTTAGATGCAAAACAAAAGGGCACAGGCAAATTAAATGTGCATGCACGACAATAAAGAGTTTGGTTAATATTTTACAGGCTATTTAAGGCAGTGGACACTATTGGTAATTACTCAAAATAATTATCAGCATAAAACCTTACTTGGTGACGAGTAATGGGGAGAGGTTGATAGTATAACATTTTGAGAAACGGCCCCCCTCTGAAGTAGCGTAGTTTTCGAGAAAGAAGTAATTTTCCACAAATTTGATTTCAAGACCTCAAGTTTAGAATTTGAGGTCTCGAAATCAAGCATCAGAATGCACACAACTTCGTGTGACAAGGGTGTTTTTTTTTCCCATTAATATCTCAAAACTCCGCTGACTAATCGAGCTCAAATTTTCACAGGTTTGTTATTTTATGCACGTTGAGATACACAAAGTGGGAAGACTAGTCTTTGACAACTACCAATAGTGTCCAGTGTCTTTAAAGAGCTGAATACAGTGTCTACTTGCTTCAAAAGAAATAGCAAAAACACTGTCAGGTATTTTCACAAGAACGTCAAATCAATCCAAGTTTAGCAAAGAGATAGCGGGTACCAACCGCGTCAGTGGTCAACGCATTCACAAAAGGGACACCAACCCTCAGTAAGCTGAGAAATGTGTTGAGGGTTGGAATTAGGGTTGGATTTGAGGTTAGGTTTGGGGTTGGGTTAGGGTAGGGTTTAGGATTGGGTATTAGGGTTGGGTTTTGGGTTGGGTTAGGATTGGGTTTAGGGTTGGGCTAGGGTAAGGTTTTGGGTTTTGGGTTGTGTTAGGGGTGGGCTTAGGGTTGGCCTTGGGTTTTGGGTTGGGTTTGTGGTTAGGTTTGGCTTTAATAGGGGTTTGGGACTTGGGTTTTCGTTTAGGGTTAGGGTTAGCATTAGGAAAATACATTGAGGGGTCAGAACATTAAATACTATTTTTTGACTGCAGGGCGCCATTTTTTAAACTGAAGTTAATAAGCTACCTTCGTCACTATAGGCCGACATAGATTCTCTAGCGTACGGTTGGCCAACGTATCTCTCCTCATGCTGTTCATCTGGTCTAGCGGCAGCCTGGGGCTCTAAACATGCAAGTAGCCATTTGTTAAGAAATCGTTAGTGGTTAGAAAGAAATATAAGTTAACCTTCTTTTTATTTTCTCCGAAAAGAGTGCAAAGGTAATGGGAGAGGTTACAATTTGATTTTATCGAGACCAGAAAGGAACCAACTTTCTATGGGAGGAACTAAACAGATTTGATTTGTAAAGCTTTTAAGCCCAACGAATCTGCTTAGCAATAAAGGTTACCAGCCATAGTGCTTCAAGTTCTCATTGTATGCTATTCAGCAAGCACATGGTACCTGGTGTACAACTTGTGAGCTATTCAAACTCAATAGTAATATTGGTTGGTAACCTGTCTCTGCTAAGCAAGTTTTTTTCTTTGCTTGCAAATCCATGGTGAATGCACATTCTGGTTTAATAATTTTCTTGGTAACCTACAAATGTAAATGTATGAAGTACGCTTTATGCTTCAGCAAATTTTTCAGCTACAGTTAGCACAAATTTGCTTACTCTTAAAGACACTGGACACTATTGGTAATTGTCAAAGACCAGTCTTTTCACTTGGTGTATCTCAACATACTGTATGCATAAAATAACAAACCTGTGAAAATTTGAACTCAATTGGTGGTCAAAGTTTTAAGATAATACCGAAAGAAAAAAACACCCTTGTCACACAAAGTTGTGCGCATCCAGATGCTTGATTTCGTGACCTCAAATTCTAAACTTGAGGTCTCAAAATCAAATTCGTGGAAAATTACTTCTTTCTCGGAAACTGCGTCATTTCAGAGGGAGCCAATTCTCACACCAACCTCTCCCCATTACTCGCTACCAAGTAAGGTTTTATGCTAATAATTATGTTGACTAATTACCAATAGTGTCCACTACCTTTAACCAGTGCTATGAAATTGGCTTCAGGATTATGTTAAACTCGAACATATTTTCTCAGACCAGTGGTGTACCTCAGGGTTAATAATAAAATCAGAACAAGATGCAATTAACAGAAAGAAGAAAAACAAAATTAAGAAATCAAAATCTAATCAAGCGTTACAAATCAGCCGCCATGCAAGATGGACCTAGCCACTCAGTTATCTACCCCTTCTTAAACTCTACAAGAGAGATACTCCTTTGTCTAAAAAAAGTTTTTTTTTAAAGGACTTGGACAACATTGGTAACTGTCCAAGCCCAGGGTTCGATTTCACAAAGAGTTAGGACTCGTCTTATCTCGAGTCGTCCTAACTTAGGATTAATCTTAAGGTATGCATGCTACAGTGCAGGGTTGGGACTTGTCCTAAGTCCTAAGATTAGTCTTAAGTTAGGAAGAGTTTTGTGAAATCGCCCGCAGTATCTGCACTTATCAGAATGAATAAAATTACCACCCAAAATACAGTGTCACATATTCAATTCATGGCTGGTATCTTGCTAATTTTGGCTAAGCAGGAAGATATCAAGCAATATTTTGCTGTTGTAACAGCTCTATGCTCAAGCAGAAAATAATGCTTAATAATTAACGATCCGAGCATACTGATCATACTGATCTATTATATGGTGTTACCGCAAACCTTTCCATATCGTATCTCACACCATGCAAAGTTTCAAATCCTACTCAATTATCTGCTAAGCAGATATGGAGCAGGTTACCAGTCACAAATTGTACTTAGAGTATGTTGCATGGTAGTTTGGCTACATGCAACTTTCTTAATAACTAAACAAAAAGGAAAATGGCCGATCACACCTAAACTTTTGTACAGTTTTTTTCAGTTTCCAAGGGCACAGTTAAAAAAAAAAAAAAAAATGAGGAAATCAGTTGATCCTCTGAAAAATTGCATGACTGCTTATTCTGGTAAGCAAAGTTCTGTTGTGCTAATCTACTTTTAGGAGTAGTTGATGTATAGCTTACCTGGGTCCCTGTAGGAGTATGGGTCCGATCTCCCAAGGGTGTCGTTCTGACGTCTATCGTACGAGTTGTACCCGGGTGGGGCTCCCTCGTCCTTAGGAGGGCCGGACTTGACGGGAAGCGTGGAGGCTTGGTAATCGATCCGTTGGCCTGTTTAGTGGTTCATCAAACAAAGAGAAGTAATCAAGTTATAAAAAAAAATTGTTTGGGGGATGAACAAAGAATTGACTAGAGTGGGATTCGAACCAACGACCTCCGGGTTAACTTGCCTGCGCTCCACCAACTGAGCTATCTAGCCCTATGTTGGCGGTAAAAACATTTTTTGTCAGGAAAACTTATATTACTTGAAAACTTAATGATAGACAGAGGATACGCCATTTGCCAGTTAGATTTTGAGAAGTATTTGGCATGACATTTGGACCCTGGAAAAAACTCAGTTATCGTTTATGGTGCTTTATCACTCTCAATAGCTAGGAACCCCTTATTCCCTTACCTGGTGTGGCAGGCGTCGACGCTGACCTAACTGGGGCGGGGCTCGTCGTCCTGCCCCCCGGCGGCAAGGTGTTGCTCTTACTGGGTGACTTTGTGGTTGTCCAGATGCCCGGGTTGAAGTGCTGCTCGTCCCAGCCGTCCTGCTTGTACAGGGCACGTAGGTCCTTGAAACCCCACATGGTGTTCAGAACCTGGAAGGATTCAAAACATGAATATTCATGAATAATCAGGAATATGCATACCAGCTCAGGGCTACGTGACGATTGGAGGGATTCAAACACTTGAAGAGTCATGAATATGCATACAAACTCAGAGCTACCTGACGATTCGAGGGATTCAAATACATGAATAGTCATGAATATGCATACAAGCTCAGAGCTACCTGACAATTGGAGGGATTCAAATACATGAATAGTCATGAATATGCATACAAGCTCAGAGCTACCTGACGATTGGAGGGATTCAAATACATGAATAGTCATGAATATGCATACAAGCTCAGAGCTACCTGACGATTGGAGGGATTCAAATACATGAATAGTCATGAATATGCATACAAGCTCAGAGCTACCTGACGATTGGAGGGATTCAAATACATGAATAGTCATGAATATGCATACAAGCTCAGAGCTACCTGACGATTGGAGGGATTCAAATACATGAATAGTCATGAATATGCATACAAGCTCAGAGCTACGTGACGATTGGAGGGATTCAAACACTTGAAGAGTCATGAATATGCATACAAGCTCAGGGCTACGTGACGATTGGAGGGATTCCGACACTTGAAGAGTCATGAATATGCATACAAACTCAGAGCTACATGTACCTGACGATTGGAGGGATTCAAATACATGAATAGTCAGGAATATGCATACAAGCTCAGAGCTACCTGACGATTGGAGGGATTCAAATACATGAATAGTCATGAATATGCATACAAGCTCAGAGCTACCTGACGATTGGAGGGATTCAAATACATGAATAGTCATGAATATGCATACAAGCTCAGAGCTACCTGACGATTGGAGGGATTCAAATACATGAACAGTCATGAATATGCATACAAGCTCAGAGCTACCTGACGATTGGAGGGATTCAAATACATGAATAGTCATGAATATGCATACAAACTCAGAGCTACCAGACGATTGGAGGGATTCAAATACATGAATAGTCATGAATATGCATACAAGCTCAGAGCTACCTGACGATTGGAGGGATTCAAATACATGAGTAGTCATGAATATGCATACAAACTCAGAGCTACCTGACGATTGGAGGGATTCAAATACATGAATAGTCATGAATATGCATACAAGCTCAGAGCTACCTGACGATTGGAGGGATTCAAATACATGAATATTCATAACAACTAAGGGCTATGTGACGATTGGAGGAATTTAAAAACTTGAATACTCATTGGGGAGTCAGCCCCCAAACAACTTTGTATATTTTGTAAACATATAAATCGTGACAAACAATTACTAAAACAAATTGTTTTATTGTTCGTAAGCATATATTCTTATGTTTGAAAGAAAAAAAATTCTATTTCCAGGTGACTTTAAACTCAAACAGAGTAGCGATAATTTTCAATGTTTCTCTATCACTTACCTGATAGGCACATTTGACGATTGTTTGAGAGTACTTGTTGCGAGATTTCGTGATCGACACCAACTTCTCGATTCCACTGGCATCCCGGAGAGATCTGACAAGTTAAAAAAAAAGTTTTAAAAGTAAACAATACGAAAGCGAAATAAGAGAATAACATTCTTTTTTTTTGGTGGTAGATCTGCTAATTTCTGCTCAAGTGTAAATCCCAGTGCTCTCTCGGTTAATTTTATTGTATAATGTACATTTAATGTGATTAAAACAACTGAACTTTAAAAAAAAAACAAAAGGTACAATTCGCCCTTCAGCAGTTTTATTTAACTGAACCCCAGGTGTCAACGAAAAAATCTATAAGATTGGCATCTGTATAGTTTATCTTGATCTTTACTGAACCCCATTTCGTAATGACGACCCTTGACCTTTGACCTACTTGGAGTTCTCTGCATTCTTGTTGATGAGCTCCTGTAGAGCACTCAGCACGGCAGTCAGGCTGTCTGTTGACAGCTGCTTGTTGTCTGCGGCAACCGAGCCGCTAGGCAACCTGAACACCAGGTCCCGCATGGCATACTTCCCTGCAAGATCAAATGGAGACGAGTCAGGGTGTTAGTTTGGTAAGACCAACATGGAGACGGAGTGAACATGCCACTCGCCCTTGCCCAAATGTACATTTACTTTAACACACTATTTTCCTCTTAAACAAAAAGCAACCATCCAGCCCCCCCCCTAAAAAAAAATATATATATATATATATACACCTTGTATCTAGGGGACACAGCGAATGTAGGGTCCAACTTGCTATCAACAGGGCTCTCAACGTACCTCGTCATACTCTGTTGACTAACACGGGAGCTAAAAAAGCTCCGACCGATAGAGTTGCTTTGGTCACCACCTTCCTCCCCAAACTACCCAAACTTCCCTCAATTCTCAATAATAACATGCCTATACTTCACTCCTCCAGCAGGTTACACTCAGCAATCCCCGAGGTTCCCATGGTTGCATTCCGCCGCCCTAAGAACCTTGGTGACATACTAGTCAGGGCCAAACTTCCCCCAGGTACAGTCCAAACACAACCCCCGACAGATATACTGGGCTGTCACAAATGTACCCGTTCCAAATGCAGAACGTGTCTGCACATTAAGCCCTCACTCAAGGTGAAGAGTCATACCACTGGCTCTTCATACAACATCAAGACCGACTCTGAATGTAGCACGTCTAATGTAGTCTATGTCATATCATGTAAGAGATGTGGGCTACAATATGTGGGAGAGACTAAGACCAAACTTAGTCTTCGCTTTGCGAATCATGTCTCTTCCATAAAGACTAAGAAACCGTACCCAGTCTCTATCCACTTCAACAGCCCCAATCATAGTGTCAGTGATGTTGAACTTCTGGTGATTGAAGCTTGCAATGGTGATGACACACACCGCAAGAGTAGAGAATCACACTGGATTCACCAACTCAAGACAGTCAAACCCTTTGGACTTAACATAAACACTGGTGTTAAACAACTTCTCATTACCCTCCACTTCACTTCGGCCTAAGAACTTATATGTTGTATATATTCATAAAGTATAAATTAATCTTGTTTAAAGTTGTTTTTATAAATTCATCACTGTAACTATCTGATGTAAGTAACCCCCCCCCTCTTTTTCCACATGTCCCTCATACCTATTTTTTTAAAACATCATACCTTTGATCTTGCTATTCTTATTAATTGACCATTGTTAGTTGCATCATGATGCAACTTGCTCTCTAATCCTACCCTTTCATGTCTCCCTGCATTGTTGTCGAACAAAACATTTACCACTTTTATGGTCCAGTAACACATCCTTTCATTCTAAAAATCCTTTGTCCTCGCCACTCTACTCCTATTGGTTCATAGCCACACATCGTCTCTGAAATAGAAACTTTGATTGGCTGTTATTTTCCCGCTTCTTTTGGATCCTTCCCTTAATCCCTTTCCCCCTCTCTTTTTCTATAAATGGATATGTATTTGTTTGTACTTGTTTTGTGCCTCTGAAGAAGGTCCGGTTTGGATCGAAAGCTAAGGCCATCTACCCTATTCATTATATATATATATAAAACAAAGATAGTACAACAAAATCGGGGGGGGGGGGGGCAAAAATAATAATAAAAATTAACATTGTGGACAAACTGGGATTCCAAGTACACAATGAAGTCACAAATTAGTCTTTGAAAGTCTGTGACGCAAAAATTCAAATCGCATTGGCACTCCTGTTCACAAGAAGGATGAGCCGGGCTTTACTGTTGAATTCTGTACTAACGACCATTGCAACTTGAGTCCGGTTCGCTAGAGCGCACGGCTGGCCTCCGCTTGATCTTACCAATGAGTTCTTTATTTCTGGAGTCCAGGTAGAGGTTGCATAGAGCCCTTGCTACTGCATGGACTTCCCTTTTTTATTCACTCATTAAAGGAACACGTTGCCTTGGATCGGACGAGTTGGTCTATAAAAAAACGTTTGTAACCATTTGTTATAAAATGCATATGGTTGGAAAGATAATTTAAAAGTAGAATACAATGATCCACACAAGTTTGCCTCGAAATTGCGTGGTTTTCCTTTTACTGTGCGAACGAACACGGTCGGCCATTTATGGGAGTCAACAATTTGACTCCCATAAATGGCCGACCGTGTTAGCCGACGAGGTAAAAGGAAAACCGTGCAATTTCGAGGCATGTTTGTGTGGATCATTGTATTCTACTTTTACAGCATCTTTCTACCCATATGCATATTATAACAAACGCTTTTCAATGACCAACTCGACCGATCCAAGGCAACGTGTTCCTTTAATGGTTCTTTCTCTAAAAACAAAATTCCCATGGTGACCAAAGGTCCCACTACAGGAAATATACAAAGATTAAAAAAGAAGAACAAAATCTTACCGATGAGTTCTTTATTTCTGGAGTCCAGTGAGAGGTTGCGTAGAGCCCTGGCTACGGCCGAGACAATCTTGTCGTTCTCCATCCTGAGGAGTTCCACCAGGACCGGCAGACCCTTCTCCTTCCGCACCTGGGCTCGGATGTATAGCGCCCACTGTGGACAACAAACCAACACAGAAAAACGGCATTTAGAAAAAATCATAACTTGTTGTTGCTGGATAACTTGACAATTATTGTCAACCGTCCTAAGAAGCTTTCACTAGTTACCAGTTGAACTGTGACTTGCATACAAAGTCCTTCTCTTCCCCTTTCAGCTCGCCTAAATACATCGCTTCTCTCCTCAACGTCCATACGTTTTTGCGCATTATAAATGTCTTTATTACTATTATTATTAATCCCAGGCCTATTTCATTTCATTTATTTTATTTATTAGTTTCACAGGTAAAAATGCAAATCCCGCGGCTCAAATCAAGTTCTAGTAAAAAAATCTTGAGATTTTCAAGCAACCCCTGAACAAAAATATTGACAAAAAAAGGAAAACCACTAAAATATGGCTAGCTAAGTTGTATCAGGTGAGATACTGTAGGCTGTTGAAAAAAAACTTTAAGCGCAAATTGTGAAAACTTGAGAGCCAAATTCGTGAAAGCATGTGAAAACACGGGTATGAAGCCTTCTTTCATACATTTATCTTTGGTTTTAAAAGCCCCACACTGCAATTTTAATTTAACTTTACAAATCTATTTTGTTACTATTATTATTACTATTTCTTTTACATGTCAAGCATGTAGTTGGGGTTTTGAAAATAAAACGGATCCATTGTGGTTTTTGACTTGACTTCTTAAAAAGAAAAATTGCATCCCCTAAACTGATCAGTTTCCAGCCACTTTCAAAGTTGCACCGAACGCATTTTAACTTTCATTTTATCACTTTTGGTAAAAAATTGAAAAGGGTCGTACAACGAGACTAATGCCTAGTACTCACCACCCACTCTCCAGATGCCATATTCTGCAGGGTACCAGTGGTGGCTTCAAGCGTGACGTGGTTGGAGCACTCCGAGAGGAGAGTCAGGTAAGGTCGGACCATCTCATGGGCAAAGAGGAGCTCTACGCCCTTAGGGGGGCACTTGCGATCCGGGATGGCCATGTTAGGATCCCAGGTTGCACCCCTCCTGGTTATTTGAAAGAAAAGAGGAAAAATGTTAATTCATACAATAACCCACAATTTGCACTCAAGAACTTACTCAGCGGCAGTGAAGTTAATAACAAGAAGTCCCCTCTCTATCCATTAAGTGAAAGCAGTAGTCCCAGCCAGTGTGAAGAACGTTTAATCACATTAACTTACGGCAACGTGTTAGCTAGCGAGCCGTGCACGCCGTGTTAGCACGGCCAGTTGGGCTGAAAACACGGGCAAAAATTTGATGCACGGCTTGGGAGAAGCCGTGCTGTCTAATAATTTCAGTGAAAATTACTGAACTTCTATTATAATTTTGTTGTTGTTGAAACAGCAGTGAGTAAAATTAGATTTGTTTTACCAGGTTTCCGTCTTCTTTTTGAATCAAAATTTCAACAACGCAACCATAAAACAATCACTCGAAGTTGCCTCGAAAACGCTGACCACATTACGACCACACAAAACACAACGCACAAACCACACATTAGACACCGCAAGCGAGACACGCAGACTTCGTTTCAACAGTCAGTCGTCGTTATCGACCGTCATCAGCAGGCAGCATGAACTCCATGCACGCGTGGTATGATAGAGGCGAATTCACACGCGTTTTCGTTCAGATTATTTTAGGTACCAATCTCATCTCCACGATCCTACAAACCATCGCGCTCTGGATTTTTCTACTATGACGTCAGCATCGGTAACTAAGTGACACGCGGCGCAGTGCACCTTTTACCGCATACATTCTGCAGTTGCTTTGCAGTTTTTCCCAATTCGACGGCGGCAAACATGACGATCTTTTTTCCTTCTAGAAATTCAAGGGCACATTGTTTGTTCGTTGTAGAGTTTGTTTGAAACATCAAGACTTTTTTGGATTTCAATGTTTGCATCGCTTTGGTGTTTATAATGCAGTCATACCTCCATGATGCAGTTGACAAAACGATGGTTATTTTCCGCTCGAAAGGTTCAAAAACTGGTTCATGTTTCTTTACAAATCTCAAGTCGGTTTTGCTGTAGACCTCCCAAATTTTTTTTTCAATCATATGGTACGTTTTTTTGCCCAGTGGAACTACTTAAATGGCACTGTCTTTCCAACACATGCCCAAAATATTTTGTTGACAGCAAACTTGTACTGCATTATTTGTATCGCTTTTGAATGACTTCAGGCTAAATGGGTCCAAGCTCCATGGTCCAATGGTCCAATGGTCCAAGTAACTGCTTTGAACTGGCCTAATATTGACCCAGAAACATTTTATAGAGTTAAATAATGTTTAGTGGACGTCGATCACCTTTACAATATCTGTGCTTTAAAGCCTCTCATTTTCGAGTTGAAAACAAAACAAAAATTAAATCAAAGTAATGTACTTGTAACAGAGAAATAGGTACCAGAAATGCATCAGAAACCACCAGAGAGCACCTACAGTAGCCAGAGCTTCCAGGGCCCTTGAGGGGGGGGGGAGACAGACTTGGCGCTGCGCGCTCGCTACGCACACAATGTTTCTATTTTTTTGTAGTGATTTTAGGTTGCACTCCCACTTTTTCAGTTTGCACTCCCACTTTCCAAATTCCTGGCTAAGACACTGACTTACGGTAATGTTGACGTTGCTGGCCTTCCTTGTGTGGTAGAAGCTTCCATTTTCTTCTTCTTGTTCCCTCCGAAGCATCCAGAGGTGTCGTCGGCTATGAACAATTAACAAATACTCATAAATACATGAATAATCAAAATCCCATGATCAAAACTCCATCAAAGAAATGTATGCAAAACTACAAGATGATTAATCATTCATAATATTATAGAGCTGTCACCAGCAATGTTACAATTATGCAAATTTTGATGATACAAGCAAATGAAGAAGTAGATTATTCATGAATTCAGAGTATTATTGCCAGTTTTTACAAAAGACATTTTGCATCAATGAGCACATGAATATGTACAGAACTTTGCTTGAAAACAAACCAGGAAAAAATAAAAATAACAATGAAAACGGCAAAATATTCAAGTAGAGTTTTTGTGCAGTTAATATAAACAATAAAATTAATTCAAAGTACAGTTTGCAGCATTTTTTTCATATAAAAAGCAATAATAGTTTTAAGCTTAATGCCATGTACGAAATCATTACAAATGTACCAATGATGTTCCATCCCTTCATGATCTCTCTCTAAAAACTACAGGATTAGAATAAATTTACCCTTCTAAAAAACAAATGGCGAACCTAAAAAAACTAGAGGATTGGAATGAACGTTCTCTTCCAGAAACCAATTAATGTACCATCCCTTTATGATGTTTCTTGAAAACTAGAGAATTGGAATGAATGTACTCTTCCAATAACCAATGATGTACCATCCCTTTATGATGTGTTTCTTGAATACTAGAGGATTGGAATGAATGTACTCTTCCAAAAACCAATGATGTACCATCCCTTTATGATATGTTTCTTGAAAACCCAGAGGATTGGAATGAATGTACTCTTCCAAAAACCAATGATGTATCATTCCTTTATGATATGTTTCTTGAAAACCCAGAGGATTGGAATGAATGTACTCTTCCAAAAACCAATGATGTATCATCCCTTTATGATATGTTTCTTGAAAACCCAGAGGATTGGAATGAATGTACTCTTCCAAAAACCAATGATGTATCATTCCTTTATGATATGTTTCTTGAAAACTAGAGGATTGGAATGAATGTACTCTTCCAAAAACCAATGATGTATCATTCGTTGCTTTTTGATCTTCTTTTTGTAAAAGAATAGGATTGGAACAAATGTGTTAATAAATTAAAGATAAAGTTTCTCAAAAGCTTACGTACTAAAGCATACCTTAGGCTAGCCCTATGTAGGACTCTTTCTCTGTACACAGGAACAGAGTCCCAACTATTGAGGCCCGTTTCTGGGGCGGAAAAATTTCACAGCTTCATAACTTAAATCTTACCTGCAACAAGCCACTAGTTTCAACAGATTTACATTCCATGGCGGCATACATTTTTCTGCAGTGGGTTTTGGTCCACATATTTTCCTCACAAATCCGTCATTTTCGTGAAATAATGCAGCTTCCAATGTTAAAAAATTCCCGTTTTCTCACAGTGTTGTCTGTTGTCGGGCGTACGCGTATACATTCGCGTGCAAGACGCATGATGCAAGCTTAGACGCATGAATTCTTGGTCACTGTATCTTACCTGCACAGTGTTACTAACACAATTCAAAATTTGCGCGTCGTGCGTCTTGCGTACACACGGCAGAACAAAAATGGGAATTCCTTAACGTTGGGAGCTGCATTACTTCATGAAAATGACGGATTAAACCCATCGCAGAAAAACGTATGCTGCCATGGAATGTGAATCTGTTGAAATTGGTGCTTTCTTGCAGGTAAGATTTGAGTTATGAACCTGTGAAAATTTTCCACCCCAGAAATGTACCCTGATGTCCAGGACGTCACTGTAGTACAAAACGAAAGTGTAAGGTCGCCAGGGCTAACCTTAGGCAGCTGTTTTTTTAATGCACAGTATGTAATGGACCAATGACAATAATGTTATTAATAGTTAAATAACATCTGGCTGGATGTTGGCCATTGGCTAAGCAGACAAACAATAAGAAGACATTTCCACAGACAGTTGCTTTTGGAACAACATTGTCAACAGTTGGAAGACAATGGAAAACGAGGACTTGGGCTGTACACGTTATGTTCTCTAAACTGGAAGTACAGTATCTACTTCAAATTCCACTTGAGTAAATTTGTCTTTGTTCAACCCCAAACTCATGTAAACATGTGATGCAATGACAATGAAGTAATAGCAATGATGATGAATTGTGATTGGTTAAAAAGCTGCTGCATAAATGAATACATTAGAATAAATTATGAATAACTTGTGGACCAGATGAGCTAAGGGAACCGTTCTTAGGATCCTGCATGGGTAAGTTACGAGTTTGGAACCTCAGAAAAGCATGAATGTGGTGAAAAAAAGAGAGGTGAAAGAGAAACAAATGTTTGTCGTGATGTGCTCTCTTACCTCCAAAACAACCTGTGGGACCTTTAGCTGTGATTTATGAACACGCAGGGATACCATGGTGATGGGGGTGGGGGAGGGGGAGGGGGAAGGGAACAAACAAACAAACAAAATTCACTCCATGAGCTTCACAAAACCTTCTACCAAAATAACAAAAAATTTGCTCAAGTATGGACCCATTGCAATCATCAACACCAACTGCAGTACTACAACTGGAATTATCTGGCCATGGTCTTTATTGCCACATGAAAATGGCCTTCCCTTTTCAAGATAAAATTCCAGGCCCTGGATTTTGACAGGGCTAGGTACTTTCCTATGGATACCGGCGCTATAGAAGATGACATTATTATTAAGCCATTTTAATTTTGCAAAAAAACTTGCTTGATTAAATACATAAGTGTCTGCTTTAGTTGCAAGCAACATATGCATGCAGAGGGCCCAAAATTCACAAAGATGCGTAAGCAACAATTGTTCTTACGAGAGATAGGTTACCAGACTAAATGCAAAATAATTAGCATTGCTTTGAACTGGTTCCCTGCCTATAATCTGCTTACAAAATAAATTTGCAAAGAAATGGTTGTCCTGATGATCAGCTTGTGTGAAATTGCACCTGTGGTGGCACTGTATCTTTTGCAGGCCCCCCCCCCCCCAAGTGGCAGACAGTTGTATCCATGCAATGGGTCCATTCAATGCTAAGTTACTGGGGTCGATTTCACAAAGAGTTAGGACTAGTCCTACATGTAGGAGATATACAAATTGCATGGAGAGTCCTAAGTTAGGACGAGTAACTGGTCCTAACTCGAGACTAGACTAGTCCCAACTCTTTGTGAAATCCAACCAGGACTCAATAACAAACCTCCCCATAGATGCTGGCTCACTCAAAATGGAAGTTAAGACTAGGGTTATAAACCCAATTAAGGATTTTTAATTAATCAATGGAACTCACCAGGCAGTCTATTCGCCTCTCTTAGTACTCATGCATGACGTCACAACTCTTTAATACCCAAAATGAGGCCACAGGCGCCTGTCCACCACCACTTGCAGTGGCTGTGCCTGTAGCCTCTTTTTGTGGGTTAGAAGTGTGACGTGCTCATGCATTAAATATTAAGAGGGGCGTATGCATGATGTAAAAACCCTTTCCAATGCTCATTTATGTATTTAAAGTATTAGTCACTGAAACCACCAGATACTCTGTGCACGATGTATTATATTAAAAAAAAAAATATGTTTAAAACATCCTGTTCATGGACTCCAAATCAATCAAGGTTACTTGCTATTTTGAAAACTTTCTAAATGCTGCAGTGGGCTGGGTTTTCATGCAGCAAGTTAATTTATTTGTTGTAAGAGAAAACTACAGTTTGTCTCAACCAAAATAAAATGATATTAACCAGGCATGCAATGCAGTTTGTGAAAAAAAAATAATAACTTGAAGACAGTTCCAGGGGCAGCAACACTTTATACTGCATTGATGGTGCAACTAGCAATTTGCCACTGAACAACATTGGCCCGATTTCATGGCTCGCTCTGCTGTTGAGTTCTGCACTAGCGATCATCATTCCTAGCTTACAAGGCGAACAGAAATTTATGCGCTAACTGTGAAAGTGACGAATGCCTATAGTAACGTGCAGTACACACATTGTACGTGCACAGGCAAAAATTCCCTGCTAACTCTTGAAATACGCTTGATGACGTAAGCGTGGAATTCTCTCGTTTCATAAGCGCTGATTATTTGCTTAGTGTCGGCAAAGCCATGAATTCGACTAAAAGTTGCCTATGGTGAGGAAAGGTGGTATGAGTGCAGTGAACTTAATTCAGCTGAATTGGATAGAATTGATAAACTGAATTTACAAAAAATTTAATTGAACACAGAGACACCTTCTAAATTCAAACAGATTTGTGTAGACCATTGTATTCTGCTTATACAATATCTTTCTAACCATATACATTTTACAACAAACGGTTACAGAACGCTTTTCAAAGACCAACTCGACAGATCCAAGGCAATGTGTTCCTTTAAGCTGCACTTACGTTTCTTCTGTGCCGTTGATGCAGGGCCGTATTTGGAAGGGGCAGAGCGGAGGGGCGCAGCGGGTACGGCGTCTGGATGGTTTGCCTCATTGGAGATCTTGAAGGAGAGATTGCGTATAATACACATCGCGTTCTCAACCACCTAGGTGGAGAAAAATTAGGATTAAAATAAGCTGTTGCAAACAACTTACTAACTAAAGGGACCGATGGTAGAACTGCAAAACATAAATAATGGCCTGACATTTGGAAGTGTCGTGGCCGAGCAGTTAAGTGCACCGAATTCAAACTACATGTATGGTGTTTCTGATCAGCAGAGTGTGGGTTCGAATCCCAAGCCGTGACACTTGTGTCCTTAAGCAAGACACTTAACCATTGCTTCGTCCTTCAGATGTGATGTAAAGCCGTTGGTCTCATGTGTTGTGTAACGCATGTAAAAGAACCCAGTGCACTTATTGAAAAGAGAAGGGGTTTGCCCCGGTGTTCCTGGCTGTGGCTGCTTAATGTGCCGTAGCACCTTGTAAACCCTTATACGATGCTACATAACTGGGTCTCATCTCAGAATTCATCACTGCAATAACATATCTGAATGTTTTTTATAAAGTCAGTGTCTTGACTACCTTGTTTGGTAGATGCATGCGCTGTATAAAACTTTGATATTGTTATTACTATTGTTATTAACCAAGAGTGAGGGGTTAAAGGTTAAAGTTCAGCTGCAGTGACCTTACCTTATTGTCCATGTTATTGGTGTCGATTGCAGACTTGACCACATGTATCAAAGCATCCACTAATCCTACGCAGTCCCTCATCTTCTTGCGGGCATCTGGGCCATTGGAGCTTACATTTCTGTTGAAAAAAAAATCATTTACAAAGCTCATGTACAATCAAAGTTTCAAACAGTCTGAATGAGTAATCAAGTGGCCAACCAAGCTAGAATTCATAAAATTTGTTAAAGGCAGTGGACACTATTGGTAATTGTCAAAGACTAGCCTTCACAGTTGGTGTATCTCAGCATATTCATAAAAATAACAAACCTGTGAAAATTTGAGCTCAATCGGGTATCGAAGTTGAGAGATAATAATAACCGCTAGTTTTTTATAATAGATGTTAAAGCCATTGGACCCTTTCGGTTCAAAAAAAATAATAAAAGTTCACAGATTTACACATAACTTACAGGGTTTACAGAAGGCAATGGTGAAACACTTCTCTTGAAATATTATTCCATGAAATGCTTTACGTTTTGAGAAGACAGCAAAACAATATAAATTCACGTTAACGAGAATTACGGATTTATTTTTAACACATGTCATGACACGGCAAAACGCGCGGAAACAAGGGTTGGTTTTTCCATTGTTTTCTCCCGACTCCGATGACCGATTGAGCCTAAACTTTCACAGGTTTGTTATTTGATATAGAAGTTGTGGTACACAAAGTGTGGGCCTTGGACAACACTGTTAACTGAAAGGGTCCAATGGCTTTTAATTTGCATCAGGGAAAATATTAATATTGGTTTTTACCCATACACCGATGTGTGTTAGCACTGTATACTCAGTACTTTCCCCCGAGTCCTGTGAAAAAATATCACAGGCATGTTACTCGGGTGGGATTCGAACCCACGACCCTTGCAATTCTAGAGCAGTGTCTTACCAACTAGACTACCGAGGTTGCCCGGTAGCTAGAGGCTAGTTTTTACCTTAAGCAACCGGTAGTGTTCCTGTACAACGGTGTCCAGGCGTAGTCCGTCGGTAGCTTGTTATCGGGGTTCTCTGGCGTCCAACCAGAGTCCGGTATGATAACATCATTGACAAAGACCGACAAGCCGTCATCGATAATGGGTTTCTTCAGCGGCTGTTTGTAAAATAATTTAAGACAATTTAAGAATTTCTTCCCAATTTCTTCTACTGTCATCAGGGCCCAATTTCAAAGAGCTGCTAAGCAGACAAAACTTGCTTAGCATGAAGTTTCGTCTTTGATAAAAACAAGATTACCAACCGAATTTCCATTTGTTGCATACTGCTTGTTACTGGTATTGAGGTATTCAGCTGTTGTTTGCTAAACCTGGAAATCACATGGAAATTCGGTTGGTAATCCTGTTTTCATCAAGGAAGAAATTTCATGCTAAGCAAATTTGTGTGCTTAGCAGCACTATGAAATTGGGCCCCGGTCATACGCAAAATAAGTCCATCACATAAACACCATGGCAACTGACATAAGAATGTTGGTGAAAGACATAGCAAATCAACCTTGGTTTTTTCTTTAATAGCTTTTAATTTTATTTTAAGCAGCTCACCTCGGATGACGAAAGATTCCATAAGGTTCCTGTGACTAGTTCTTTGGTCTGTGGAAAAAAAAAAATCCTCAATTCATATTTCAGACATGAAATACGATAACAATAATACAGACTAACTTACAGACAAAATAAAAATATTAAAATACAGACAGTTCTTTTCAGAACTGAGAAGTATCCCGAACCCCCAAACATCTACTCCGCGGTTGTAAAATAAAGCAAGCATTTCTATAAGAACAACTTTACCTGGCAAGTAGATACACATATGGTGTTACCGCACACCAAATATATATTGATATCTCTACAGGCAATGCTTCAAATCCTATATAACTTCGGATTATTCTTATAGTTTAAATGTTACAAGGCTGGGACTCGTCCCAAGTCCTAAGATTAATCCTAAGACTGGGAAGAGTTTGGTGAAATCAACGGGAGATGGGTCTGTTGAACTTGATCACTCAGCCACAACACGCCAGCAAAAAATTAACGAGGGGAAACAGAAATACAAATTTTGAAACTCACAACAGGATCTCTGGTCGTCCTTAGGAGCCTGATCAGGGCAGGGATTCCCCCAGCGTTCTTGATGGCGATTTTGTTCTCCTCGTTGGGCTTGCCAAAGGAGATATTCCTCAGGGCACCGCAGGCACATTTGTGGACATCAGGGGTGGGGTTACCCAGTAGCTCTACCAGGACGGGGATGCCGTTTAGGCTCCTGGGCGACGGGGTGAAGAGGAGATGGAGCGAGAAGGTCGAGATGGGAATAAAAAATCAGAAACGGTTTTCAGAATAAAGAATCTTATTTGCCAAGAACAGACCATAATATAAATTATTTCATGCACTTATGTACACTGGTCAGGCACCCAGTATTTTTTCCTGCAATGTGTGTGAAGCTACGTCTTGATGTATGAGACCTATTCCTTATTAGCCCTGATGGCTAATATGCTGCCGATCAGACCAGGAACACCTACATGTCCCATTCAAAGGATGCATCGACGATGATTAAGTTAAGGATACAAGTGTCATGACTGAGACTCGAACCCATACTCTGCTGATCAGAAACACAAGAACCTAAGTGTGGTATTCTTATCTGCTTGACCACGGAATTCTTTTATTTTTTTTATAAAGGGGAGGGGGGTGGTTGTGTTTCTCTCACCTTGTCTTATTCTTGATGGGGTCGTCCTCAAACGTCAGATGTTGAAGGTACCCTGCAGCATTGGCTACGATAGCAGGGTTTGGATGACTCAGGTAGTCAATGATCTCCTGAAGGTCAGGGGTTCTCCACTGGGGGTCACCTATATCAGGTCAAAGGTCATCACAAACATGACAAAGGTCAGAAAATCCAATGAGTGTGTGTATGAAATTAGGTCAAAATTTATTTATTGCATGTGGCTTGATTGGCGAGAGTTGCAAGAACCAAAGGTCACAGTTCATAAGGGTATGACCTTTTAGCCTGAAGAGCATTGGTAACACAAGAAGTGCTATCACTAGTCAGGTGGTTGAGTTTGGTTTTGTTTAAAATTGAATCGCTGATGAGAATCTAAGGTCAGAGGTCATTTTGTTAACGTCAGCAGACAGTTATTGAAAGGTCAGAGTCCAATGAGTTTTGTGGTCATTGGCTAGAGGCATGTAGTTATAAATCAAACAACCAGTCGATTTGTGTGTCAGTAGGATTTGAAACTTTGCTTGGTTGGAGTAGAATTACATAGGTGAGGTTTCTGGTAGCACCATGTGCATATATCTCTTTTGAGTAATGATGATTCCGAATAGAACCGGTGGTTGACAGCTGAACGTTTCGATCAGTATGCTCTTTTTTTTCCTAAAGACGATCAGAGCATACTGATCGAAACATTGAATTGTCAACCACCGGTTCTTCTCAGAACCAACAACACTCAAAAGAGATTTACACAAATGGTGGTGCTACAGCAAACCTTACCTAACTGTGTGTTATGAAAACAAATAGGCCTATGGTCATTTGAAAGTCCAAGTCGCAATTGACTCCATACTAGCAGTATTGTGAAGGAACTCTACAATGTGTGTAGGTCAGAGGTTAAGCACATGAGGTCATAGGTCAAAAGTTAAATATGTTAACTGGATTCATGACATCACTTCATGCAAGTTAATCAACAAAAGAAATATTGTATTTAGGGAGAGCAAAAATAATTAGTTATAAAAAATACAGATAGGAGTGGACTCCATGCACCAAGAGGTCACAGCGCCTAGCCTAACAGCGCCCTCGCTGAGGTAGACCAATGCCACACATAACAATAATACGGACATTTATTTTGCGCAATGACCTATATAAATATACTCTACTGCGCATTACAAGGAATACAAAAAATGCAGAGAAGAAATGAAAAAATAAATAAACACAAAAACAGAGCAAGAATGAATGAAATGGGTTGAGTAAACAAATGGGTTTTTAACTTAGATTTAAATACATCAAGTGAAGAAGACTGTCCAATGCAAGAAGGGAGATTGTTCCAAAGGTTTGGAGCGGGGTATAAAAATGCCTGGTCACCTAAAGTAGTCCTAGATTTCCTAGATGGGTGAGACATCATACAAACATGCAGTACGATTTGAGAGCATGCAAACGCAATCAGCCGAGTATACCTTTGCCACTACTACCCATGGACGATTTTCTGGGGATCGAGTCATGGCTTCGGTGGACCTGTTGTGTCGGACGGTAAGGGTACCTGTAGGAGCCTAGAAGTGTGTATAGGGTAGAGGCGGTCAGACTGAGGTAAAGCTAGCGAGGGACGAGATGGCTGTGTTCACACTGGACAGGTTTGGCACATGTCCCAAGATAACTGCTGTGAACAGCTCAAGGGGCTTTGCTTTTGGCTTTTTCAAACTTTTGTTGATTTGTTCTTGCTTTTTAACTTACTTTTAACTTAGTTTGCCTTACCAGGGGCGGATTTCACAAAGAGTAAGGACTAGTATAATCTCGAGTTAGGACGAGTAACTTGTCCTTACTAAGGACTAGCCTCAAGTTTTAGGACTAGCCTTAACTCCTAGGACTACATGTAGTCCCAAGTTAGGACTTATAATAAATCTATAATAAGGTGCCGGTTTAATTTATATATTTATTGTTACAATTTGCCAACTTGAAGAAAGAAAACCTGAGTGGGAAAGCGCAACTGCCTAAAATATTCCTCCTCAAAGGCTGAAGAACAAACCTACCTACAATGCGGAAACTTCACCCTTGTTATTAAAACCACACTGTTAAAGACACTGGACACTATTGGTAATTGTCAAAGACCAGACTTCTTACTTGCTGTATCTCAACATATATGCATAAAATAACAAACCGGTGAAAATTTGAGCTCAGTCGGTCATCGAAGTTGCAAGATAATAGTGAAAGACAAAACACCCTTGTCACACGAATTTGTGTGCTTTCAGATGCTTGATTTCGAGACCTCAATTTCTAAATCTGAGTTCTCAAAATCAAATTCGTGGAAAATTACTTCTTTCTCGAAAACTACTCGACATCAGAGGGAGCCGTTTCTCACAATGTTTTATACTATCAACCTCTCCCCATTACTCATTACCAAGTAAGGTTTAATGCTAATAATTATTTTGAGTAATTACTTGTACCAATAGTGTCCACTGTTTAAACTTACACTCTCACAACTTTTTACCATATTATTGTTAATCAACCAATTTCTTTTTATGCAAGCTTCAAACTCAACTTCAAAGAATTTTTCAGATTTGTTTGCAATGCTTTCTGCAAAGCCAATCAGTGGTGGGGTCAGGGGGTTGGTTCAGGGGGTGGGGTTGGTGGTTGGGGGTGGGTTTGGGTGGAATCTTACCTTTATCAAACGGCTTGTCGTATTTATCATATTCCACTGTGTCTTGGCTGCCTGTGCGATCCATCGATGCTATTGGAGCCATCTGGTCATTGGCTGTTTCCCGTGTGATGTCATCGGGGCGGTAGCTGTCATTAAACGCCGGGTCTGCGACAAATAAAACTACTCTTAAGTAACATGAGAGAGGCTGCGGGATTGGTCAGTTTAGAATTGGCATCTGTGGTGCATTGTAATTGGTTAGTAGGTTATAAGAGAGGGTAGAGGATTGGTCAGTTAGTATTCAAATTCGTGGGGGAAATAACTTGGGTTTAGATGCTATAAAAGAAGCTTCGGGATTGGTCGGTTAGAGCTGGTCAGTTGTGCACAGCTGTGACAAGTAATCTGTAATTGGTTTATTACTAGGCTATAAAAGGAGTTGTGTGATTGGTCGCTTAGTGCTGGTCAGTTGTGAACAGCTGTGACAAGTAATCTGTGATTGGTTCATTGATAGGCTATAAAAGGTGCAGTGTGATTGGTCGCTTAGTGCTGGTCAGTTCTGAACAACTTTGACAAGTAATCTGTGATTGGTTCATTGGCAGGCTATAAAAGGAGCCGTGTGATTGGTCGGTTAGAGCTGGTCAGTTGTGAACAACTTTGACAAGTAATCTGTGATTGGTTCATTGGGAGAGATTGTAAGGTGGAAATACAAAATGGTAAATCGAGTCAATCATGGATCATCACTAAAAAGATTACGTGCAAGGTCCTAAAATTCTCTGGAAATGTTAAAAGCATGTATATCAAGAATTTGTAAGCATAATCTTGAATCGCAACTTTGTGGAAATTCAAAATGGTAAATTGAGTGATCCATTGATCAAATTAATTGGTTTAATTATAAAACAATTAAATCTGTTAATGTAGGTCCTGAAAATGTTAAAAGCAATGAGTATGTAAAGAATTCGTACACAAAATCTTGAAAATCTCGCAAATCTATGGAAATGCAAAATGGCAAGTCTAGTTATTTATCGAACATGCTAATTAGTGTAATTTACAAAACGAAGTTGAATATTGGATCTTGAGACCTGCTAAACATGTTAAAAGCATTAAGTATCAAGAATTTGTACAAAATCTTGAAACAGCATTTTGTGAAAATACAAAATGGTAAATCAAGTGATTCGTTGGTCATGCTAATTGGCATCATTACAAAATGATTACGTATGAGGTCCTTAAAATGTTAAAAAGCAATCAGTACGTCAAGAATTTGTACAAAAACTTGCTAGGTCTGTGTAATAGTCGCTGTGACAGACGCTTCCTTTTCCCAAGCCTCTTCTATAAAATCGTTTTAAATATATTTTTAATTCAATTCGTCTTTCAGTGTCTAATAAAAAAGATATTTTAAAAGCAATTGAATAACACTGGGTGCGTTCGTTTAGCTTCCCTGGGTCTACCCTAGAGTGCTCACTCAGGTGAGCCCCTGACAAGAGCTAAACGAACGATCACACTCGCCCTCTCGTGGTGACGGCATGCTCCTCAGGTCACCCCCAAGTGACCCACTCCATAAGCAGGGCACTGGGGGCTGACCCGGGTGAGCCCCGTCAAAGCTATTCGAACGTACCGGGGCAGACCGGGGTCGACCCAGGGAAGCTAAACGAACGCACCCTATTAAACACTGTTTTTCTGCTTATGAATCAGTGCATTTTTCAGGGCTTGGTGGGACTTGGGCTTTGGCTTTGTGCTCGAGCAATGTCTTTTTCTTTTTTTTTATATTTTAAAACTCAGAAATTAAACAGTCAAAGGAAAATCACACAGAGGAACAGTAACAAAAGTATAACAAATATCACAGGCATATTACCTGGGTGGGTTTCGAACCCACGACCTTTGCAATTCTAGAGCAGTGTCTACCAATTAGACCACCGAGATTGCCCGTTTTGGTTTTTACCCATATACGCCGATGTGTGTTAGCACTGTATACTCTTTACTTACCTGAGTTCTGTGAAAAAAAATGACAGGCATATTACTCGGGTGGGATTCGAACCCACGACCTTTGCAATTCTAGAGCAGTGTCATACCAACTAGACCACAGAGATTGCCCGGTGGCTAGAAGCGGTTAGAATCTTAGTTTTAGCAGCGGGTACTGCAAACTCGGGTAAGTACTGAGTATACAGTGCTAACACACATCGGTGTACATCGGTAAAAACCAAAATGAATATTCTTTATCCCGATGCAAATTTAACATCTATTATAAACCATTGTCACGGTGTGGCCATCTTGATTTTACTCCATTCCAACTCATTGTAACCAAACTGAGGCTGGACGAGATAATAGTCTGGTGCCATGTTTACCAAACGAATGTTAGTATTCATTTCGGTTATGGAAACAGGGAACATGACCAAGATGGAGACAGTGTGATAAAGGTCTATAACAAAGCTGTGACCCTGGTCAGGCCAAGGATGCATAGAATGTTAGATTAGAAGAAACAACACAGAGATCAGAAAAAATACAATACATAATCAAAGCATGGTTAGTTTGTCAAATGGTTTTAGGCGGTGGTGCAAAATCGGGTGAGAAAGTTAAAAGGAAAAAGGGAGGGGGAACAAAATCTCACTGTAGTCATTCGCTGGTGGTGGTGGGTTCCAATCCTCCTTGGGTTGGCCGGACTGAGGGTAACGGTCGTATTGGTCGCTGTAATTGTAATTATCTGCGGGAAGGTGGGGAAAAGGACGGATTTGTAGGGGGGTAAGAGTCTTGTTTCTGAAGTTTTCCTACAGAAGTTAAATGTCTAAACCCTGTTCAGTGTACTGTTGTGCCACCATACAATGTACACAAACAGTGGTGTTGGATGGTTTTAGGAGGCAGCATTCTACTTCACATGTACATGTAAAAGGGTGTGTTCAGACATGGTACTAAAGTTGGTTTAACTCATGGTTCAACTCGATCGAGTTCAACTCTGTGTGTCTGAACGGATCTAAAGTTAGTCCGAATTGAGTTCAACCCACAAAAGACAAACCGTCCAGGGAGGGGGTTTATCTTTAGACCGCTTTGGCTTTATCTTTTAACATTGTGTGTGAACAGAATAAAAAAGATCACATCCGGTTTAACTCACAACAGACGACCCATTGACCTCCGTAATCATTACGTAAACACACGGTGACCAATGAACAGGACAATAAACAGGATGTTAGAGTAACAGGTTTGCGTTTTCTTTGACCTCTTAAAACCAAAGATAAACCGGATCGAGTTTAACTCAGTGCTATCTGAACACAAAGGGGTTTTATTTTTACGATCACCCCCTGCTGCTCGTAAAAGTTAAACCGTATCGGGTCTAACTTAGTTAGCTGTCTGAACATACCCATAGTGCTCCACTATTATCTGCAGGAGGTGAGGAAAAGGATTGATTTGTAGGGGTAACAAGTCTTGCTTTTGAAGTTATCCTGGTTAAACGCCCCGAACCTATGCGGTGTTCTGCTGTGCCACCATCATCCAAAACCACAGGTGGATTTCACAAAGAGTTAGGACTAGTCTTATCTCCAGTTAGGACGAGTTACTCATACTAACTTAGGACTAGCCTTACGTTTTTAATAACTCCTAGGACTAGTCATAAGTTAAGACTATCTTTGTGAAATCGACCCCCAGTGCAGTTGAATGGTTTTAAATAGTGCTGGGCGAATAGTGAAATTTTGTTATTCGGATTTTTTTTTTTTGCCGCTAGAGGGCGCTGTTCGTTTGTGAATGAGATCTTTTGGGCGGATTGATATTAGTTTTAGACAGTGTCACTCGGTTCATTCATAAAAATGACCGGATCTAATTTAAAGATGGCGATTTGCTTTTTCTTTTGATCGTGATTGACTCTACGTGAAGGAAAACTTTTGTAATCTTTGAACAAATTACGTCAGAAATGTCATTGTTTTAACTCTTCACGGAGGTGAGCATAGTTAAATACTTAATATATGCTGTTTTATGCTGTCTTAATAGAAGTTTCATAAGGATTCAGACAAAACATTCATATCAGTTGTCGCCCGACGTCCGCGGATATTCGGATATTAAAGAGTATCCGGTTACTCGGTTGTAATTACAGAATTATCCGGTTTGTAAATAGGTATTCGCGCCCTATGCGGATATCCGGTTAAGAAAAAAAAGGCATTCGCGGTTACGGATAGGAAAACCTATTCGCCATTAACCGGATATTCGAATAATTCGCCCAGGCCTAGTTTTAAAGACACTGGACACTATCGGTAATTGTCAACGACTAGCCTTCACAGTTGGTGTATCTCAACATATGCATAAAATAACAAACCTGTGAAAATTTGAGCTAAATCAGTCTGAAAGAAAAAAACACCCTTGTCACACAAAGTTGTGTGCTTTCAGATGCTTAATTTCGAGACCTCAAATTCTAAATCTGAGGTCTCGAAATCAAATTCGTGGAAAATTACTCCTTTCTCGAAAACTACAATATTTCAGAGGGAGCCGTTTCTTAAAATGTTTTATACTATCAACCTCTCTCCATTACTCGTCACCAAGAAAGGTTTTATGCTAAAAATTATTTTGAGTAATTACCAATAGTGTCCACTGCCTTTAAAAGGCAGTATTCTCCCTTAACAAACTGTCAATACAACACATGAGAACTGCCCCACATTTCATCCAAGTGGTCTGGCTGGCTAGTTCAGTGTTGAAAAGCTTCCCTATCTCATTTGAAATATGGACTTGTGAAAAAGTCAAACCGGCTAAGCTCGTGGGAAATTCTGTTAGCCGAAAAAAAAAACCCAGGAGAATGAAATTATTTTTCCCGCCGCAGAGAGGACCATGGTGGACACACACACACACACACACGGGTAAAAAGCAGGGTTTGTTTAGCAAATCTTGTATTACCTTTTTGTATTGTTAACATCTTAATCATCACATCAAGATGAATTTTTACTAACTTATTTACTGAGCGAAAAAAAAACCTTTTGTTTGTACGTGTAGTTACCCTCTCTGTTCATGTGGATGTTTTGAGCTTTTTCTAAGCCTTTTGACAAGAAAGCCACAACAGGATGTTAAAGCAGCTGTTTTAAGTCTTTAAGAAAGCTGACGAGACCCGTCACCAATAAACTCACCTCTGGGTTCGACTGGACGGTCGTCATACCTATCCCCATACTGCGGTCTCGGGGAGCTGTACGGATTCTCCGACCTCGGTGCCGTCCCGTACCGTTCGCTTCCTTCAATCGACGGCGCGTACATATCGCTCGGTGTGTCGTTGTACGAGCGATCGTACGGATCCCGCACCGGATCGCCACGGTAGCCCTGTCTCTCGCTGCCGTCAACAGAGGGCGTCCTTTCGTACTGCCTGGAAGGGTCGGAGGCATCGTACTGATCACCTGGGTATGGGGACTCGTTGCCGTAGTTGTTAGCCGGGTGAGCAGGGTAGTTGGAGGGACGGGAGTAGTCCCGGTTGTCGTAGGGGGCGGGGGAGTGGGCGACGGCCGGGGAGTCGCGCCCGTCCGGGGAGTGGACGATGCGGGTTTGTACCGTGTGCTTGGTAATTGTTACCTGCCATGAAAGAAGTATTTTCAGGGGTGAGAGTCATTGCAAACAAACAGATCTGAAACAAGAATCTATTTTAGGAGACCTGTACGACATATGACGGAAATGACGACATATCCACCTTGAGAAACCCCTGGAGTTAAATGATTTTTTAAAAAGGAGTTTTTGGGAACAGTATCTTTAAATTCAGAGAGTAAGATTCTTTATAACTGAAGAAAATAGCAGTCATTTTCTTTGCACCAAGCAGACATTAACAAAAGTCTGAAGTCAGATAAAAGTCTGAAATTTCCCATCCAAGAAATAAAAACACTAATATTAAAAACCAGCTTCATCCATCATCCCATATAGTATTTAATCCGTTAGATCTAATTACAGACTCCAGTTACTGGTTCATTATTCATGCAGCTCTCTGCATTAGTCCCGCACCATTTAACTCCACATGAGAAATTGCATTACATATCTTAGCCATGCGTGAAAAGGCAACTACATTACATTTGTCAATTTATTCAAACAGCTCGCCCAGTCATTGGGTTTAAGCAGTTTGCAAAGTACAACCAATCGTGTGTGGTTGATGTCTCAATTGACTAATACATGTAGCCCATTGGACTAAGACTAAAAGGGTCGTCAAGCGACACTGCATTGCTTATAAAATCCTCATGATACTATCATGCCGTCATGATAGAACATCCACTCTAATAAGGTAGACTCTGAACATTTTGTTTAAACGGCATCAATAATAACACATTTTTATATAGCACATTTCACAATAAATCGTATCAATGCACTTTACATTAGTCCCCTGGTCATTGGGCCAATAACATCCCTTTAATCTTTCTCAGATCCCATTAGGGCGTATACAGCCCCGAGCTGCCGTGGCGCTCTGAAGGCTTTTTCATTCACAATATCAACCTCTACCCTCGCAGGTACCCATTTATACCCCTGGGCGAACAGAAGCAAATTCAGTATCTTGCTCAAGGACACAAGTGTCACGACCGGGATTCGAACCCACACTCTGGTGAATTCAGAACTTGAATTTGATGCTCTTAACCACTCGGCCGCGACACTCATGAGCGTTCTAAGTAAATGGTCTGGCAAGTCAAAGCAAGGAGACTGTACTATTCTCTAAGGTGCCACTTTAAGGAAATTTTCCCCTGTGGTTGGAAAGGGGGAGCATACTATGGCCCTTTTTCGAAACGACTGGATTTGGCTTTGGATTCAGCTCAGGCTAGCTTGGCCCCGCCAAATGTTTTCACAATTGCGCGTGCTTTGCCCCCGCCAAATGTTTTGACAATTGCGCGTGCTTTGCCTTTCTGCGCCCAGGGTTTCAGACGAGATGACGGAGCCTGAAGCCAAATCCAAAGCAGAAGCCGAGGTTTTCAAAAAGGCCTATGTAAGGACGACAACTTGGTGATGCCATTATTTTTGACTACCAGTTTTTTGCCTGCTTTTTTTTTTACCAATACAATGTACATGTAGAGCTTAGCAATAGTGAGATTACACTTTAAATGCAGTGTACACTATTGGCAATTGTCAAAGACTAGCCTTCACAGTTGGTGTTTCTCAACATATGCATAAAATAACAAACCTGTGAAATTTTGAGCTCAATCGATCATCGAACTTGCGAGATAAGAATGAAAGAAAAAACACCCTTGTCACACGAAGTTGTGTGCGTTTAGATGGTTGATTTCGAGACCCCAAGTTCTAAACTTGAGGTCTTGAAATCAAATTTGTGGAAAATTACTTCTTTCTCGTAAACTATGGCACTTCAGAGGGAGCTGTTTCTCACAATGTTTTATACCATCAACCTCTCCCCATTACTAGTCACCAAGAAAGGTTTTATGCTAATAATTATTTTGAGTAATTACCAATAGCGTCCACTGCCTTTAAAGTTCAGTTTCTTGTATTGGGTGGAATGCATCACACTCAGGCAATGCCAAAAGAATAAGGGAGCGCACCAGGAGAGAGCGACATTTTGGTGTTGCCATAAAGTTTTTGTCCACCATTTTTTGCCTACCCCCTTTATACCAATGCAATGCCTACCTGTGTTGTTTTCTTCACTTGCTGTTTAGGGCCCGGGGAAGCATCTGTGTGTCCATTAACCGCAGGACTGCCATATTCTATAAAAAAAAAAGGAATGTATTATTTGCTTGTTTGGGTGGCATTGGATGGGTAGTGCATAAAGTGATCACCTCTCACTATTGTGACCCTTGTTTGTTTCCCAGCTAGGGCCATATGTATGTCAGTAGAACTGTACATTGGTTTGTCTGGGTGGCTGGTGTGTTAAGCGCTCGCCTCTCACCAATGTGACCCTCGTTTGACAACCGGCTCCACTGGCTAGGGTCATGTATGCTTGGTTCTCTCTGGGTGGCTTGGTCTTAGAGCGCTCACCTCTCACCAATGTGACCCTGGTTTGATTACCGGCTACACTGGCTAGGGTCATGTGTGCGTTGGTTCTCTCTGGGTAACTTGGTCTTAGAGCGCTCGCCTCTCACCAATGTGACCCTGGTTTGATTTCCGGCTACACTGGCTAAGGTCATGTGTGCGTTGGTTCTCTCTGGGTGGCTTGGTCTTAGAGCGCTCGCCTCTCACCAATGTGACCCTGGTTTGATCTCCGGCTACACTGGCTAGGGTCATATGTGCGTTGGTTCTCTCTGGGTGGCTTGGTCTTAGAGCGCTCGCCTCTCACCAATGTGACCCTCGTTTGATTACCAGCTACACTGGCTAGGGTCATATGTGCGTTGGTTCTCTCTGGGTGTCTTGGTCTTAGAGCGCTCGCCTCTCACCAATGTGACCCTGGTTTGATCTCCGGCTACACTGGCTAGGGTCATATGTGCGTTGGTTCTCTCTGGGTGGCTTGGTCTTAGAGCGCTCGCCTCTCACCAATGTGACCCTGGTTTGATCTCCGGCTACACTGGCTAGGGTCATATGTGCGTTGGTTCTCTCTGGGTGGCTTGGTCTTAGAGCGCTCGCCTCTCACCAATGTGACCCTTGTTTGATCTCCGGCTACACTGGCTAGGGTCATATGTGCGTTGGTTCTCTCTGGGTGGCTTGGTCTTAGAGCGCTCCACTGGCTAGGGTCATATGGCCTAGTTTGAGTAGAGTTGTGTGTTGGTTCTCACTGAATTTAATTGAAATCTGGGAGGCTAGTGTGTAAAGAGCTTGACTCTCACCACTGTGACCCTGTGCGTGACCCTGTGCGTTAGGATTAATCTTAAGGTCTGCATGTAAAAGTGCAGGGTTGGCACTCGTCCTAAGTTCTAAGATTAGTCTTAAGTTAGGAAGAGTTTTGTGAAAATCGACAACTGGTTCAATTGCCTACTTACCGTGGTAGCTTCTGTCAGGGACAGCGCCGTACCCTGAGTACTGCATGGTGTCACTCGCATCCATGTTGTGGGCGCGTAATGTGTCTCTGAAAGAGAGAAACAGGGCAAAGGATGTCAACGACAGATGAAGAAGGGGTGTGAACAATCAATAAATCAATCAATCAATCAATCAATCAGTCTATCAATCAATAAATCAATCAACCAACCAATCAATCAATCAATTATCGGACATTTGCAGGGTTTGCTGAAATATTTTTTTAGTGACTAGCCACCAGGACTAATTAGCTTTTCATTTTATTTTCATAAAAACAGGCACGATGTTTGGTCCTTTAAAAAAAGTAGGAACTGTTTTAATCTGGTACAAAGCCTGACATACATTTACACATACCTTTATGTACTGTAGGCTGTTAACAGACTGTTCAGGCTAATAGTATACTCATAATTATTTGTTCTGATTTGTCTGGCGGATTAGATCAGGCAAAGTGGATTCCAGACAAAAGTGTAACCGCAAAGGTGAATCAGACACCACAATTCAATGTGGTCTATTCAGGTTTGGCTACGAATGGCAGGGTTTTTGCATACGGGTGTTTTTATGCGACTACTGTGATCAAACGTGGGATCAGAACTGGATCAGCACTGGTTTAAATGCGACACAAGATCTTGGATTCAGAGGTTGAGATTCGCAATTCCTGGATCTCGTGTGAGTGAGTGTATTCCCCTTCTGCTTCGCTGGCAGAGCATTAAATAGAGGTCAAACTTACAGCGCAGAGTCAATCAGGTGAGAGCTGTTGTATGCCTTGCTGCTGATACTGCTTTCACTTTCTAGAACTGACTCATTCACCGCTGAACGACGGAACGAAAACGAGTCGTCAGTTTCACTGTAAATAACCAAAACATTAAAGCCATTATACACTTTCGGTAAACCGTATTGTCCAAGTCCCACACTTCGTGTATCACAACTTATATATAAAATAACAATCCTGTGGAAATTTAGGCTCAATCGGATATCGGAGTCGGGAGAAAATAACGGGAAAACTTACTCCTGTTTTCGCGCGTTTCGCCGTGTCATGACATGTGTTTATAACAAATCTGTAATTCTCGTTAACGAGAATTTATATTGTTTTACCGTTTTCTCAAAAAGTAAAGCATTTCATGGACTAATATTTCAAGAGAAGTCTTTCACCATTACCTTCTGTAAACCCTGTAAATTATTTGTAAATCTGTGAACTTTTTTTTTTTTTCTGTACCGAAAGGGTCCAATGGCTTTAAAACAACAAAATTAGGTGGCATTAACATAACTCAGGGAATGTTGAAATGGTCCAATGTTACAATGTCCAATTGTATTAAAGGAACACAATGCCTTGGATCGGTCGAGTTGGTCCTTGAAAAGCGTTCTGTAACCGTTTGTTATAAAATCGGTATGGTTAGAAAGATGTTGTAAAAGTAGAATACAATGATCTACACAAATATGCCTCAAAATTGCGTGGTTTTCGTTTTACCTCGTCGACAAACACAGTTGGCCATTTATGGGAGTCAAAAATTTGACTCCCATAAACAGTGATAAATGGTCGACCGTGTTAGTTCGCGACGTAAAACGAAAACCGTGCAATTTTGAGTGATACTTGTGTGGATCATTATATTCTACTTTTAAAACATCTTTCTAACCATATGCATTCCATAACAAACGGTTACAAACGCTTTTTATAGACCAACTCGTCCGATCCAAGGCAACGTGTTCCTTTAAATAATAGACACGGAAACCAGTCCACCCAACACTTCTAAAACTCCTTCAAAACAATACGGACGTTTCCATTTAGACACCAAACGGGGGCGGAATTCACAAAGATCTAAGATTGATCTTCACTGCAAATCAATCGTAGTTGCTAAGTAAAGTGTGATGTCACAATGCAACTCACTACGATATTTACTGAAAATTTGTCTTGTGATGAATTTTATTGCTTGGTGAAAACGGCCCCAGGGCCCAATTTGATTAAAACCTGTACGCACAAAAGCTTGCTTAGCACAGACAAAACCTGCTTAGCAGCAATAGGTTATCAGTCTAATTAAACACAATTACCACTTATTAACTCTCTTTCAATGTCACAATCAAGCTAATTCAGGACAAAGAAAAACCCTGATGCCAGTTTTATTTCAGAAACTGTTGCAATGTTTTTTCCAGGGTAAAAACGCCTAGTTTTTATTCATGACCGAGAAATTTGATCTGTCGTCTGTAGCTTTTACTTTCAAGAGTCTAACAAACTCACTTCAAAATTACACACATATTTTTAAAAGTTTCACCAATGGACAGTGGGAGAAATGAAACTGTTCTTTTATTGATGAAACAAAGCAAAACAAAGACTAAATGTTTTACTGATGACAGAAATAACTACTTTTTATTCTTTCTTTTTTGTAGATTAAAAACTTAAGTTGGCCGTTGTATCTTTCACTTTAGAAGGCTCTTACGAACTCACTGCAAGGCGACACGTATAATAACAACATTTTTTTTTTGAGGTTTTGTTGGTGGGAAAAGCGACAGAAATGAAACTACTCATTGAGAACAAAAATCAGAATCTTGTTTTGTTTGTTTTGTTGGTGCGCCATGGTTATTTTTAATAATCGGTTAGATGTACTTTTAAAAGGTGCAGAGAAGAGGTTTTTGTTTCCCCCCCCCCACATAAATTCCATGTTATTAATTGAATGCTGTTTTGGAGACTGTTTCGTGAGCCAGTCAAAAGCCATTCGAAGGGTTCTAAGAACCAAACGTATACAGACACTTTCAGCTATAGTTTGCACAAAAATGTGTGCTCTGTTAAAGGCAGTGGACACTATTGGTAATTACTCAAAATAATTATCAGCATAAAACCTTTCTTGGTAACGAGTAATGGGGAGAGGTTGAAAGTATAAATCATTGTGAGCAGCAGTTCCCTCTGAAGTGACGTAGTTTTCGAGAAAGAAGTAATTTTCCACCATTATGATTTCAAGACCTCAAGTTTAGATATTGAGGTCTCGAAATCAAGCATCTAAAAGCACACAACTTTGTGTGACAAGGGTGTTTTTTTCTTTTATAGTTATCTCGCAACTCCGACGACCATTCAAGCTCAATTTTTCACAGGTTTTTTACTTAATGCATATGATGAGATACAGCAAGTGAGAAGACTGGTCTTTGACAATTACCAATAGTGTCCACTGTCTTTAAGCAGCGCTTTGAAATTGGCCCTAGGTCTACTACTCAATGCGGACCTACCTGATGCTAGCGAAGGTTCCAGTCTCTGATTCCTGTTGACTTCTCTCAAACTGATTGATGACGTTACGATTCTCCTGATCCAACTCTCGGGTCAACTTCTCAAATTTCTCTTCCTGCAAATTATCAACAAATCAATAAACAAAAAATTAGTTTCTCTTTATCCAGCCTAATCATCGTTACATAAACTCTACTCACGTAAAGGTCAGGGCCCACTTTCATAAAGCCTTGAAGCACAAAAGTTTGCTTTAAACATAAAATTTCTTCCTTGATAAAAACTGGATTACCAACCAAATTTCCACGTGATTTTTAGGATAAACAAACAACAGCTGAATACCAGTAACACGCAATATGCAACAACTGGAAATTTGGTTGGTTTTTATCAAGGAAGAAATTTCATGCTAAGCAAACTTCCGTGCTTACTTTACAGGCTTTATGAAATTGGGCCCTTGTCACACTTTTAGAGGGAACATTGGGGGCAACCAACTGCAGTGCATGCTACATGACCACTGTGGTAGCACATGAGTAACTTTTCAAAGATAGAAACAATGTCATCGATCCCAAAGAAAACAAGTGAACATTAAAATGTGAATGGATGCTTGGAACTGGTTGCCTGTAAATTGCCTCGTGTGACATGACCTTAAAGCCCAGTTCATACTCATACTTCCTGTGGATGCAAATGAAAAAAGAAGTTTGACGTCACTAATCCGCAACAAATAGTTCACATCAGTTCACACCCTGTGCTCAACCCCTACAAAGCAGCCCTGTGATGTCAAAATTTGTATCGCATTTGCATTCGCAGGAAGTATGAACTGGGCTTTAGGCTCTAGCCAGGAATCGAACCGGGGCCACAGTGCCAAGAGGTGAAGCATTTTATAAACATGTACGATGTACTAAACACCCATACCACCAAAAGATACAATGCATACCATATACA
Organism: Asterias amurensis; assembly: GCF_032118995.1. Lineage (NCBI taxonomy): Eukaryota > Metazoa > Echinodermata > Asteroidea > Forcipulatida > Asteriidae > Asterias > Asterias amurensis. The sequence continues at coordinate 3,833,013 of NC_092657.1, read as the reverse complement.
ATTTGAAAACGACCAATTCAATTCTGGATTCCGACCTATTTGGTTGATAATGATGGAAAGCAGGTCAAATCTTATGGCTGCCTACCGGCCGCAATTGACCTTTTGGTAGTAAGCTGTTTGCGGCTGCTATATTTGGTCTCTAAGGGATTTCTAATACAGTATGCTTCTCTGAGCACGAATTGGGCCTTTTCAGAGCAACTAGAGTGAGAACGAAACAGGTCAGCAAAACAGGTCAGCAAAAGACCACACGCACATGAACTGAAGTGAAAAGGGAGAAATTATTGCGGCTGCTATATTTGGTCTTTGAGGGATCTCTAATACAGTATGCTTCTTTGAGCACGAATTGGGCCTTTTCTGAGCAACTACTGTAGAGTGAGAACGAAACAGGTCAGCAAAACAGGTCAGCAAAAGACCACACGCACATGAACTGAAGTGAAAAGGGAGAAATTATTGCGGCTGCTATATTTGGTCTTTGAGGGATCTCTAATACAGTATGCTTCTTTGAGCACGAATTGGGCCTTTTCTGAGCAACTACTGTAGAGTGAGAACGAAACAGGTCAGCAAAACAGGTCAGCAAAAGACCACACGCACATGAACTGAAGTGAAAAGGGAGAAATTATTGCGGCTGCTATATTTGTTCTTTGAGGGATCTCTAATACAGTATGCTTCTTTGAGCACGAATTGGGCCTTTTCTGAGCAACTACTGTAGAGTGAGAACGAAACAGGTCAGCAAAACAGGTCAGCAAAATACCACACGCACATGAACTGAAGTGAAAAGGGAGAAATTAAGGTCAACAAGAAACCAGAAGGGGAAATGAAAATAGGAAGTTGTTAACGGAGAAGCAAAAAGATACATGAAATAAACAAGAGTTACATGAAATAAACAAGAGTAGTTAAAAAGGAAACCAAGCATGTGGAAAATTAGCAACACTTAAGTTAGAAAGCATGCATGTACTACAGCAAAAAGAAGGGGGGGGGGTAAATTGTTAAACTTACAGTATGTATAATGAGATTCCATGTATTGGAAAATTTCTGAAAATGGCTCTCAGGCCAAAGGTACCTCAAGAACCTCCCAGATGTTACAATTCAAGAGGTTAACAGACTATGGGGCGCATCACAAGGATAGACAACTACACAGGTTTGGGTCCATCGGTTTCTTCGCAGAACAACCAATCACTCAAAAGAGATCCATGGATGGTGTCACCGCAAAATGTTCTTACGGTTGTTGTCTTTCCATCATGCAAACATTCATTCCTACATGTATTTATTTCAGCTCCCTTGTGTTATTTTCATCTTATTGTCTTCGTGTAGCCCCTTATACCAAGAGTGGCTTTTAGCCTCATTTGACGGAAAGGAAAAAAAAAAAAAAAGGGGGGAAAAAAGGGGGAAAAAAATAGACACCCCTTCTCTCTATCTCACACCTAGATCCAAGCCTGACTGAATTGCATCCAGCTGTTTTAACCACCAATTGATTGCCTCGTAAATTTGTCCTTACAGCCTGGCTTCACACATGCTCGATCATTTCTAAATCCCCTTTTAACTAATGACAAACAATTTCTTGGTGGACGGATCCTTCCTAATTGCTGGACAAGCTGGTATTACTATCGGACTAGATCACGGCCACGCACGACTGGTTACACTGTCAGAAGGCAAGATGCAAATTGATACCAGGCTACCCTGGGATGCGTTCAATCAGAACAGGATGTCAAGTGAATCCATGAACCATTAATAGTGGATTGTCCTTCATCCTCGAGTAAAGAGACGGTACATTTTGGGAAGAGTTCATTCCAACCATATCTATTTTTTATTTCCGAGAGTAGTAACAAAAAGGGACGGAATATTGAACATTTAATTGTCATCTGGTTTTCAAGACACACATGTGTGTGCAGTACTGTAAAGGGATGGTAAATGATTGGTTATTGGAAGAGCACATTTATTCCAAACCTCTAGTTTTCAAGAAACATACCATGAAGGGGTGGCACACCATTGGTTATTGGAAGAGCAAGTTCATTCCAATCCTCTAGTTTTCAAGAAACATATCAAAGAGGGATGGTACGCCATTGGTTATTGGAAGAGTACATTCATTCCAATCTTCCAGTCTTCAAAAGACGTTTCATAAAGGGATGGTATATTACATGTATCTAATCCTCCAGTTTTCAAGAAACACCATAAATGGATGGTACATCATTTGTTTTTGGAATTGAGCACTGCACATTCATTCCAATCCTCTAGTTATCCTCTAGCATTAAATCACCAGATGAAATATTTAATTTCAAAGTCTAACATCAGATCAATGTCTTCAATTTCTGCTATGTGGTCATTGCCTCTTAAGTTCCATTTTGTCCTTGGGGTTGTTACCGTGGTAACTTTCAATAACTCACAGATGTAACCTCTGACACAAAACCTGCAGGATATTTTTCGCTCTCTCTTTCGCTCTCAAGTTGTCTTTCTTTTTATTTTGAGACATAATACTGTGGTACACCACAGCTCATGTAGAAATACACGCAACAATCGACTCTTTCTTCACAAGTCTACACTCAGGGTCAAATTTGGGAACTCATTCGTTTAAAGGTACTTAGTCTTAATCTTGATGGAATATATAAACAGCTCCTTAAAGAGCAACACTCAATGAGGCCAGGTCAGGAGGTACATGTAGCAACTCCTAGCATTTTATGCACACCTACATGTATGAGTGTACGCCAAAGTGTGGGGTAAAACATTGGTAAAACAAAAAACAAATCATCAACAACAAAACTAAACACAAGCATCGACTCAATTATACTGCAAAATTAAATGAGCTTATAAAAGTTTGCGCCACATCTTAACACCACAGAAATGAGAACAAGTAAAACCGAAGTCCCCCAAAGACCAATGAGATTGATGTATGAAGCAGCGATCTATTGACCCCTTGCACGCGTGTCACACGCGGCGACTGATACCACGCTCGCCATGTTGGTGGGCAGTTAGGTTTACGTGTATTAACGCCGCGTCGCCTAAAACGCGCACTTCACTGCATAACGCACAGCATACTCAATGCATAGAGTTATATATGAAAACGCAGTGAAATTGCCCACCACTATGGCGCATTCAAGATTTTTCTGATGATGACGTCAGGTGAAATGGGTCAATAGACAACGTGACCCATGAAATCACATCAAAAGAGCCACAGAGCCCAGGCACAAGTGATTAGTTCCAACTTCTACACATACACATGTTCAACAAGAGTTAACTGGGAGGTTGCATTGCATTTCATGTAGGCGTGGGTTAAGTTAACCAAGGCAGTTGTTAAAATTGTGTTAAACTACATCAGTACACCGTTATAAGCTTGACATTCAGCCGAGAAAACAAAAGTGTAGTTTGGTTTGACTTACCACTTAAAACAAAACTGAAGAAATGTCAAGCTTAAAAATCCTGAGGAAATAAGAAATGAGAAGCCCGGTGCACTTTAAAGATACATAGAAAAACTTGGTCTCAAAATTGTACACAAAATCTAGTAGTTTTGGGCTAACCCAAAAAACATGGATTTGGAACTTTGCCTAGTGGATCAGGCCTGATACTTCCTGGAGGCAACGGAGGCAATCGCCTCCGTTGCCCCTTGCCATTGCCTTGGTGCCCTTGAAATGCTCCAGTAGAAATTTACAATTTCCTCGTAGGGTGCCCTTTGCCAAAGAGAAACGAAGTATACAGGCCTGGGAGCTACAATCTGGTCATGTTTAGGTAACACCATGTACATAAATACCCCCCCCCCCCTACCCCCGAGTAAGTCTGTGGTGGTTCTGCGATCAGGCAGGTCTTCTTGGGCCTTGGTGATGGCACTCCTCAGAGCTTGTTCCTGGCCACTGTTCCTACAGGTACCCCACCATCATTTACGCCACCCCTCAGAATCCCCATTCCTTAGGTACCCAATCCCCAGGTTTTAACCTTTTACCTGGGCCCAATTTCATAGCGCTGCTTAGCGGCCGATTTTGTGCTTACTGTGCAACTCTTATTTCATAGCGCTGCCAACCGTAAGCACACGAAAAGGCATGCTAACCTTACCCCACGAAAATAAATGGCGTCACAATGCAAATCCACGGTAAACACGCAATATGGCCGCCCAATTTATCTGCTAACCTGTGTAATACGCTACATAAGGCTTAAGCAAATTTTTCTGCTACAGTAAGCACGCAAATTTGCTTACCGTTAAGCAGCGCTATGAAATTGGGCCCTGTTGTCTGACAGTCTTGAGTATGTATGTACGAGGGTGTATCCGGCTCTGCAATCAGGTCTTCTTGGGGCTTGGTGATGGCACTCCCCAGAGCTTGTTCCTGCCCATTATTCCTACCCCACCCTCAGGTAAATGTGCCCTACCCCTCAGGTACCCATTTAAGGAGCAAGTTCCCCGGCAGTGAATCTAACTGTTACCTGTTGTCTGACTGTCTTGAGGATGTAGGAGGGTGTATCGGGCTCTGCAATCAGGTCTTCTTGGGCCTTGGTGATGGCACTCCTCAGAGCTTGTTCTTGGCCATTGTTCCTATCAGGCATTCTAACCAGGTGGAAATCTTTGTAGCGAAAACAAAATCAGTCGCTAAACCATCCCAGTCTTCTTAAAAGCGAGGTTCTGAAAAATAAAGCAGAAAGAGAAAAGAAAAGGATTAAATGGCGTTGATTTTTAAAGGGAACCTTAACTGAATTTTGACAGCATCCAGAAGGCACAAATAAATCAAATCTTATTTCATTTCATTTCAGGGAGGCAACGAAGGCGATTGCCTCCATGCCCCCTTGCCATTGCCTTGGTGCACTTGAAATGCTCCAGTAGAAATTTACAATTTCCTCATAGGGTGCCCTTTACAAAGGAGAAAATGCCTTGGTGCCCTTGCCATTTCAAAAATGAAGCACACATGCCTGCCCTTTACCGAGGAGAAAATGCCTTGATGCCTTGGCAAAAACGAAGCACACAGGCCTGCGATGGTATTGAGTGGCCCATCAGTATGATACATTACATACATATACAATGCACATTAGGTATGCACGTTCCGTTACCCAGAAAACTGTATGCATTTTTGAAATAGTTTAAAAGTATCCCCACAAGACACCAATGATTAATAAAGGTGTACAGTAATCTTGGGGAAATATGATCAGTGTGTTATTTCCTAACCAAATGGAAACAGATTGCACATTGGATTGGATAACTATAGTGTGTCCCTAGTGGGGTCAATTAGAGGTTAAAGGGGCTCTCTGCTTACTGTGTCCAGACAGTTGTGGATAACTAATGCATGGTTCCAAATGAGGTCAGTTAAGAGTTAAAGGGGCACTCAGCTGACTGTCCAACAGTTGTGGGTATCGATATGTTCACAATGAGGTCAATCAAGGGTTAAAGGGGCACTCTGCTTACTGTGTCCAGACAGTTGTGGATAACTAATGCATGGTTCCAAATGAGGTCAGTTAAGAGTTAAAGGGGCACTCAGCTGACTGTCCAACAGTTGTGGGTATCGATATGTTCACAATGAGGTCAATCAAGGGTTAAAGGGGCACTCTGCTTACTGTGTCCAGACAGTTGTGGATAACTAATGCATGTTCCAAATGAAGTCAGTTAAGAGTTAAAGGGGCACTCAGCTGACAGTCCAACAGTTGTGGGTATCAATATGTTCACAATGAGGTCAATCAAGGGTTAAAGGGGCACTCTGTTTACTGTGTCCAGACAGTTGTGGATAACTAATGCATGTTCCAAATGAGGTCAATCAACAGTTAAAGGGGCACTCTGCTGACTGTGTATCAATAAGTAGACTTTATTGACTGCTTCAAGTGCTACACTATTATTATGGTTAAGACTAGGACACCCGAGGTGATCCTGAGCGCATTCTCTTTTCATGAGCCGAAGCTGAGGGAAAACAGCTCCGGGGATCGCAGATGCCCAAGAAAGGCTACGTGCATGAAGCCCTTCTCAGATTCAAAAAGTAGTCACAACAAAAATATGCAGACAAGAAAAGGTTACATTACATTACCAGCCTTAATGTCAGATCAATCTTTGACGGGTATCCTGATTATGTTTTTGCTAAGCAGTAAATATTCATGCAATATGCCTACTTTTTCCTTAAAGCAGCTCTACAAACCATGGAGGAAGGAAGAGAAGGAGCTCGAACGACCCGCAAAACCGCAGAGTAACAAAAGAATACCCTGACAATGCCCCTGTCTGACCAGTGGAAAAAGATAGAGACCTCCAGCTGGACGGCCGATTAACGAGCGGGATTAGATCTTTTTGTACAAACCCGTGCTACCGCCACTCTGCACCGTTGCCTTCGTGTAAAGTTGAATCATTGGACACAAGAATTGTGAATACACACGTTTTCATTTACCGTTTGTGGTGTTTACATAAAATATCATAGCATATTTTTACATTTTTTGCAACTTTCCTGTCACTAGAGGTGGTTCAAAATTTGGGTACTAGCACACGAGGGTGAGTGGTATTCAATTGTGTTTTTCAATTTGATGAGCGAAAGTGTGCACAAATTTTATCAGGTCTCAAAAAAGTTATTTTTTCTTTATTATATTATGACATACGACACCATAGTTGAGTGAAGAACCAAGTGCGCACGCGAAAACTCACATACGCCAGGTCGCCCATTGTCTGTATAAGGTATGTGGGTGATTACGAGGTGTCGTTAAACGATCGCGGTACCGCAGGTTCGACTTTTCAAGTCCCTTCGTTCGAGCTCCTTCTCTTCCTTCCTCCATGATGAAATTGGCCCTTGTCATTCCCTGCTTGCCTCCCTTCTGTTGTTCTGCATGATGTATTTTGCACAGCATGCACATGTATACACAATACAAAATGTCAATAAGCCAGTTACCGTTATGCCCTAGATAATGTCTGTTGCACTCTGGGCTGGATCAATAGACCTTATGCATCGTTGTCATCCAGCCGCCATCTTAGAGGAAAAACGGTGACGAAACAATCGCCTACTGAAATGACGTCATATGCATAAGGTCTATAAGAGGGAGGGGTAAAGGACGAGTTATAGTCGGTCGCGCGATGGTCGGGCGTCGGAAATCTTGACGCGCGATCATAAAAAGACACTGTTTTGAAGCCTCAGTCGTAGGATTGCGCGCAAGATTTCCGTTCGCACGACCATCGCGCGACCGACTATAAACCGGCCTTAAGGACCCATCCTGCTGTCTATTCTAGTAAGCATAATTTTGTTGTGCTTAGTAGCTTTGTATGCATACTAACATGTACAATTTTATACACAACATTGTGTATAAAATTGTTCATGTTAGTAAGCACACAACGCGATGCAGTTGTGATGCATTTGCGATGTCAATAAAGCTGCTGAGTGTGCCCTACATTAGATGGCTGTTGCACTCTACGCTGGATCATTATGGTGGGTGGGGGGGGGGACCCATCCAGCTGTATATTCTGGTATGCATACTACTAACATGTACAATTTTATACACAACATTGTGTATAAAATTGTTCATGTTAGACATATATGCACACAATCCGATGCATTTGCGATGCATTTGCGATGTCAATAAAGCTAGTGTGCCCTAACGTCTGTTGCACTCTACGCTGGATCAATATGGTGAGGGGGGGGGGGGGGAGGGGTGACCCACCCAGCTATCTGACTCATTAGGATCAATAACACACTACACTGCACCATCAGTCACGTCACAATATTCACTCACTCCCCCATAAGTACTTCAATGTGGAGCACTGACTCACACTGAATTTAATCAACAAGGTTGAGTGTGGGTAACTCCCTCACTTAAACCAGGCATGGTCTCGTGGGTTTCATTACCACGCAGTTTTACGTTAACTGCGTCGCGCCGTAAGGCACAGGATTCTGTGAATAGTAAGCGCAACATTTGCTCTAAGGTTTTAGCCAGGATTAGGTAAAAGGGTGTCCAAATTTGCTGGAAATTTTAAAACTGGGTGTCCAAACTTGCACTTACAATAAATTTACATGTAAATGACAGATGAAACAGGGTGTCTAAATTAAAAACAGGGTGTCCAAAAGACACCCAGACACCCCTCTGGCTAACACTATGATTTGCTGTGAAATTGACTGATACCAGCAAATTGCACGCCGATAACCTCAAATTCCGGCTGATAAATAAGTCACATCATGTGTGGGCGAACACCCAATAGACCTTTATCATGGTGTGGCCATCTTGATTTTACTCCATTCCAACTCATTGTAACCAAACTGAGGCTGGACAAAATAATATAGTCTGGTGCCATGCGCAATGAATGCTGGCACTCATTACTGTTATTGGAAACAGGGAACGTGACCAAGATGGTGGCAGCATGGATAAAGTTCTATTGTTTCACAGATTGTGTATTCCTATTAGCAAATATTCATCCTGTTACATTAGTACATCGTAGGCATGAACACACTGGTAATTTTGTCAAAGACCAGTCTTCTCACTTGGTGTATCTCAACGTGCATTATAAAATAACAAACCTGTGAAAAATTGAGCTCAATTTGTCATCCAAGTTGCGCGATAACTACAAAGAAAAAACACCCTTGTCACACGAAGTTGTATGCTTCAGATGCTTGATTTCAAGACCTCAAAATCTAATTCTGTGGTCTCAAAATCAAATTCAATTATTTTAGTGGAAAATAACTTCTTACTCAAAAACTACGTTACTTCAGAGGGAGCCGTTTCTCACCATGTTTTACACTATCAACAGCTCTCCATTGCTTGTTACCAAGTAAGTTTCTATGCTGACAATTATTTTGAGTAATAACCAATAGTGTCCAGTGCCTTTAACACAACCACACGGTTAAAAAAAACCTTTACTTTGCCTTTACAATGAACATAATCTATTGGGCATTATGAAGATTTATTTCTACCCCAACCCAAAATTTGTGCAAATGTCCCGCATACGTGTGGTTTACTGAGTGAGAGCACCGACCTGTCCCACCTGTAAAAGCAACCTGCATACTACGAGTTGACTATTTCCACTTATTAACGACACATGATGCCGTTCAATGCCGGAGGCGGCTAACAGCCACTCCATCGTCTAAAAATATCGCTGAGAAACCTACAGTTTCTTGCATACAGTAGTATGCATCAACTCCAAATGGCCCTAAAAATGATCTACGTACGGTCAAATACGTGGAGAGTGAACGCACACCAAGAGCATGGTTTTAATCAGGATTTGGAGAAAGGATGTCCAAATTGGAGAGAAATTTTAAGTTGCAACAAACAAATTTGGCTGATTGTTTTCTTCTTTTTTTTGGGGGGGGGGTGGTGGGGAGGGGTTCAGATACAGTTTTTTATTTCAATTCAGAGGGAATACTTAAAAAAATATATATATAGTAAGCATTCTTCAGACTAAAAGTAAACCCAAAAAAACCTGCGAAATGGAATGGCTCTTGGCAAATTTTCTGAATCAATTTAAAACAGACATTTAAACAGTGCGGATGAATAAAAAACTGTCTTAAGATCAAATTCCAAAGCAAAAAAAAACAACATCAAACAAATAAACTCAATTCTAATGCAGAAACATTCAGGCCAGCAATTACTTTGTTTACATGAAACCAGAAAAAGGACCTTGGAAACAGATCAATTTAAAAATATAATTTTTAGAAAGAATAAAATACAGCACAATCTAAGACAACCTCTTTAAAAACAGGCTTAACAGTACATTATAAATTTTAACAAGGCTCTCAAAATAAAAAAGATCATAGGGCACATTACAATCACGACAATCTTAAAATCAGATGCTATGCAACGAGGGGAGGGTGAGAAAGAGCAATCTCACTGTCTGAATCACCTATCGCCATAGCAACCGCATCCATCACAGCGGCAGGGGATAGAGCTTAATGCACTAGAAATTGTGTTATCAGTTTGGTCTGCACAATAAGAACCCAGGAGTTGCAGGTCTGTCTGGAATAAGAAGGTCGAGATGTGAAGTCCTCTTTGTTCCTATTGACCCCCCCCCCCCAAGATGCTCAGGGCTCTTATTTGAAGGGGACATGATGCCTTCAGGTTGGGTGGGTGCTTTTGGCTTTGAGACACTGTGTTCTCACTTGGTGTATAGACATACATTGTACAAACATATCAAATTGCATTTTAAGTCGGTGAAAATTTGGTCACCAAAACAGCAATTAAGAATAGTGAAAGGAAAAACACCCTTTTTTTTGCACAAATTTGGGTGCTTTCAGATGCCTAACTTTTTATTAAAAGACTTAAAGTGCTTTAAGCCAGCATTTGTTACAACATGAATATGTTTAGAACGATGTTTAAAAAGAATAATAATCAGGCCAAATCAGGGTTCTCCAATGTTTTTTTTTTTTTAATTTGAAGGGAATTCTGTTGCCCTAGTTGTTGGATTCAAGTCTTCAGAATTTTCCACTTAGTGCTTAAATCTTATTGGTTTTTAAAAGCTCGCCCATGCAATCTAGAGCATTCTTTATCTGTTAGTATTTGATTTAGTAAAAAAGTATATTGACCAAAATTTGCCGCTTCCATGGAAATCCAAAGCTGATGAAAACATCCCATCTACATTTGTACCCCCTGCTTCTGTTACACTCAAATCAGTAATGCATACATGTAGGCCTACATGTATGTGTATGTCTTGTGTTGTCCATAGCCTTTGGGAAAGACTTTGCTAGTGCTAGGGTCGAAACGAGAAGCCATTAGGCCTATAACTTAGTTTGCAAAATCACATACCTGTTACATCATAGGGCATTACACTCCACATTCACACAAGTAATAGTCGTATCCACACTAGGTATTGAAAGCATAAATTTCCTTGCTACAAACGTTTTAAAGGAAATGTTTATAACCCTGTCTTTACAGCGTTCCACATTCACACCACACAGTCAGGGGTAATTCAGTCTCTTTATTCCCAGTGTGTTTTGTTGGGGGTGGGTCTTTGTGAAGGACACCCCAAAAGGGCTTGAAGGATTCTCAAAAGATTCTTGATTGTGTTGGTTTTTTTTATTCTTGTCTGAGGGGGATAGAAACAGCCTTTGATGACCTGGATTTGAGAATGAATGGGAAATGGATGAGGATCAAATTAAAATCTCCTGGCGCTGCAACTGTATTTTGGGATACAATTGTAAACCAATATCCAATGTTGAATGACGCACTGTATAAAAGTATTTACAAACGTAAGCACATGTACAGAGTTGGCTCTATATACATGTACAATGTACCATATAGGGCCTACTCTGTACATTTCCCTCTCTAGCATTCTCCGACATAAGGCCAAAAAACAAATAAATAAATACCAGTTGATCGTCCGGATTTTTCAAAAAAGAGGAGGATGAGGGCCTTATTATTTACTATTATTTTACTATTTTTTTTTCAAGATGGCCGCTTAGTATTTCAAATCAAACAGGCCACCAATTCTTCAGTATGAATCAACCGCAAACTTATTTTATACCTATTAGTTGCATGAGGACCTGTGTTAACACAAACACTGACACTTAGTAACAGCATGGAGGTAGAAATAGCCATGGTAGCAGGGTCGGATAACACTAAAAAGATTTGCGGGTAGGCATTCACTGTCATTGTTTTACGAAACAGACAGTTACAAGTGTTCTAAAGCATCACGTTAGATTCGGGAAAAGCTCACATTTTTAAAATCGAAAAATAACAAATAGTAAATAGCCCCCCAAAAACTGGTATTTTTTTTTATTTGGCCTAACATGTCTAGGGAACTTTGCAGAATCTGCTGTGGACTTTCTGAGCAAATTCCAAGCATGCCTATTTTATGAGCTTATTAGCATCATTTACGTATGTCTCCCCATTTATGTCCAAGTGGTCCAGGTGGCTAGTTCATTGCTTCCAAAAGTTATATTTTAAACCACTGATCGCACTGGTTTCAAACTGAAGTATCATACAAAATCACAGGGTTGAAAGAAAACCGTAAAACATGATGACCAGTGAATAGACGATGTGACCTCTGACGTCACACGAAAACCATAACATGATTCGCGCGCATACCACCGGGCAAAACCTTTGTGTTTTGGCAGCCAGCTAGAAAGTGTACTCAATCTTACTGTGACTGCGCAACTCAGTGCCCGGCGAAACATGACGTATAGAGTGTTTGGTCAGCAGAGGGTAGTTTGAATGTAAACATAGGTCACATCGTCTATAGGTTGCTAACATGTAGGCGGACTATTAATAACTAACAAGGGCTCTGCTGGCTAGTCACTGAAAACATTACGGGGCAAACCCTGAATCCTTTTCCCCCACAAAAATCATCAATGAGAAAAACACAAAATTAAACAGAATGCTCCAGACTGCAGTAGAAAACATACAAAAGACCGCATTTCAATTCAGCATCATAAGACCAAACATTAAAAAATGTGGGTCCAGAATACCCCACAGATTCTAAAAAAATCCTGGTGGGTGAACCCTTTTTAAAAGTAAATACTCAATGAAATTCCATCCATTCCACACAACTGTAGATTGATTTACACACATTACCCTAACAATTGCATCAAGCAAAAACTCTCTCTCCAATAGCAGGTCAAAGGTTAAGGGTCATGTCAAAAGAATGTCCTCATTATAGTCTGGCGCCCATAAATCAAACATGATTATTGCAGACAGTTTTGTATACCTGTTGAGGTTATGGAATGTTCACGATGTACAAACATGTACGCACAAAGCGTAGCTTTTACATAGAACTGCAATGTGTACTACAAAATTGTGATACATACGTTGTACATTTCTTATCATTACATAGCAATTGTGGATTTGGCTTTTTATAATTAATCTATAGTAATTTCTAAGAATAAGGTTGTGGAATGTTCATGGTACACTCTGGAATGTGTACTGCAAAATTGTGGTATGCTTTTAAGAATTACTTTGCAACTGTAGATTTGCTTGAATTATTCCCCAACCAACTTCAGTGCATGCTACAGGACCACTTAAAGGCAGTGGACACTATTGGTAATTACTCAAATTAATTATTATCATAAAACCTTCCTTGATTACGAGTATTGGGGAGAGGTTGGTAGTACTTGTATAAAACATTGTGAGAAATGGCTCCCTCTGAAGTGCCATAGTTTTCGAGAAAGAAGTTATTTTCCACGAATTTGATTTCGAGACCTCAGATTTAGAACTTGAGGTCACGAAATCAAGCATCTAAACGCACACAACTTCGTGTGACAAGAAGGTTTTTTTCTTTCATTATTATCTCGCAAGTTCGATGACCGATTGAGCTCAAATTTTCACAGGTTTGTTATTTTATGCATATGTTGAGATACACCAACTGTGACGGCTAGTCTTTGACAATTACCAATAGTGTCCACTGCCTTTAATAGCACATGGAGGTTATTTCTACCTCCATGCACAGCCTGAGTAATTTTTCAAATAATGTCTTAAAACCCCAATGTGAACATTCAAGTGTGAATGTATTTTCGTCTAGGAGATTGCCAAGAACTGGTTGTCTGTAGATTGTCTAGAGTGACATGACCCTCAAAATTGACCCCTGATTGTTATTGTTGCCTACCAAAAACTCCTTCCACTGACCCAGAAGGTCAGAACACCCAGAAAGGACTTCCTCAATGGTCAGACAATCGCAGTAAATTGATCCCATCTCTAATCCCAATCCTAATCCCAATCAATAACCACAGTGACCTCAAACTGAAGACAATCCCCACAGAGGGAGCAATGGCTGTTCTTGTAAGAGCAGATCATCCACAAGGTGAATAGGATTATACTTGGGTTGGCTTAATCCAGCAGATTCACAAGTGGCAAGTGGATGTACACGTTCTAGTGGATGGGGTCTGTCTGTCTGTCTGTCTGGCACACTGGGATAATCTCCTTGTGAATGGATATTTAGAGGGATTGGCATGGAATAAACAAACCAGAACCTTGACGGTACTATAATATGCAGATTGCAGTCATGATGAAGTGTACACATGTGTGACATAAAACTTAATTCATAAATACCTCGGACAGTTTCGCTATTCCTATTGGTGGAGAGCGCGTCACGTGGGGGTGTTTAAACGGTTGATGATGACCAGCTGGACTCTGTTTATAACCAGTTAGTCTTAGTGCAAGACGTTTGTTGTTATGGGCGATGCGGATACATGAAATAACAAACCTGTAAAAATTTGGTAGTTTGGGGTCAGGAGAAACTAGTGAACAACCATGAACACGAATGCCCCACAGTTTTGACAAATATTCTGGGGAAAACCCTCGCTTGTGTATGGCCTAGAATGTGATGACCCATAAAGGTTCCAACACTCCAAACAACTTCCGAGTAGACTTGACTACATGTACTTGTCACTGAATAATACAGTTTCAAAACTCTACCATCCACCATTTCCAGTTGAGTTATCCATCCAACCAAGGTTTGCCCTTAAAGGAACACGTTGCCTTGGATCGGTCGAGTTGGTCTTTGAAAAGCGTTTGTAACCGTTTTGTATAAAATGCATATGGGTAGAAAGATGATGTAAAAGTAGAATACAATGATCCACACAAACATGCCTCGAAATTGCCCGGTTTTCCTTTTACCTCGTCGACTAACACGGTCGGCCATTTATGGGAGTCAAATTTTTGACTCCCATAAATGGCCGACCGTGTTAGTTCGCACAGTAAAAGGAAAACCATGCAATTTCGAGGCAAACTTGTGTGGATCATTGTATTCTACTTTTAAAACATCTTTCCAACCATATGCATTTTATAAAAAAGGGTTAAAAATGCTTTATAGACCAACTCGTCCGATCGAAGGCAACGTGTTCCTTTAACTTTTTCAAGTGAATAGCCAGCAGGACTAGTTAGAATGTCATTTCACAAGTCTGCCAGCTTTGTCAGGAGTCCATAGGGAATAGGGATGCTTTTCAACACTGAACTAGCCATGGTTTCGTGTGTTGTTCTGTTTGTGTATTCTTACTACATGTGTTTGTTTTAATGTCCGATGTATATTTGTGTACATGTTGGCATTCCCTGGTCTGTTTGATGTGGGTTTCGGTGTACTATTTTTGTCTACTTCTAATAATGTTTTTATCAATATTGTGTAATTTTTAATGTTATATATTGTTATATTTATATTCATATTTAAATTTATATTTATACATAGTTTTTAACGATTCCTGTACGTGGCCGCTTTCCGCTGTTGGATGTCAATACAAAATTTTTTTTTACAAAAAGCAGTAGTTCAGATCATATTGATGAGCATTCTGACTGGTCCTTGGGTGTTATTTAAGGCCGAGTAATAAAAGAAACATGTTTAGCATCCGGGTTTTTCAAAAAAGGAAGGAGGAGGGGCTTTTTATTTTTTATTTCAAGATGGCCGACATTCTTTTTAGAATGTTAAACATCCATTGTTTTTCTACTACTCAACCATACAATACATTAAGTGAAACATTTTGGGCAAGACATAAAACAAAACAAAACATAAAGAAAAAAATTAAATGTGCATACAACATAAATAAATAAGGAGGCAGCCTCTAAAAAGGAAGCCGGCAGGGACACTAAACAAGTTTCTTTTTTTACTTGGCCTAACTAGCTGTTCACCAACAGAGTAGACCAACCCTAACTAGCTGTTGGCCAACAGCTAGTAGACCAAGACCAACAAATGAGGGACAAACACTGCAAGCCCACGGCAGCCAAAACGTTCCCACACTCTGAACTCAACAACTAACCTAGGTACCAGCAGACACATTGCTTTACACCCACTCAAACAAATTATCAGACCCCTGAGAGGTTTCCAACGCTGCGACCTTTGACCTCAACATTGTCTAAAAATTAAGCCAAGGAGGGTCCCTATAATGCCTCTACTTATAGGGCTTGACATCCCCAGGTGACCCACTGACATGCTTTGAATATAACACCAGAACGTTGTCATTTTAAAGGGTTTTTTTTCTTTCTAAGAGTACATTATGACAGTCATTCAAATCCTCTAGTTTTCAAGAAACAACTACATCTAAATCTATGATAATACTTGAAAGCGTTTTCAGCATCTACAGACAAGGTGAGTGAGAAGACAATGAAGACATTTCAGTTTTAGAAGTTGGAGGAAATCCCCAGAGAATTGTTCCAGGGAAAGCCCACGAAGTCAAGTAGGGCCTGAAAAGCCCGATCCACATAGTGCCCCGCAGGTAGGATTCGAACCGGGTCCCAAGAGGTGGAAGGCGAGGCAAGACACCACTGCACCAACCTGACTTTATTGTATTCTTCGTTGACAAAGTGAAGGAGGCTTGTAAGCTTCGTTTTTGAAAGGACAAGGGCACCAAGGCATTTTCTCTTTGGCAAAGGGCACCCTATGAGGAAATTGAAAATTTCTACTGGAGCATTTCAAGGGCACCAAGGCAATGGCAAGGGGCAACGGAGGCAATCGCCTCCGTTGCCTCCGTGAAGTATCAGGCCTGGATGTCTCAATGAAGTATCAGACCAGATACTAAATAGTCAATAAGTATTAATAAATCAAAATTTGGGATAGGCGGGCGGGTCAAAACAAATTTGAAAAAAATATCAACATTTTTAAACACTCCCCATTGCAATTTCCATTCACAACATAACAAGTCCAGGGGTCAAGGCCTTTCAAACTACATTACCCACACAGTCCAATCACAGCTTGTCGTTTCTATTTTGTTTCCATACATGAAGCCGAGAGGTCATGACCTCACAGTAATATTTTGACATTCAGAGCTCAGGAGGCAAGATTTCCCACAGAGTTGGTGAATAAGACATTTGTATGCTGTGCCTTACGTTTGTCTAACACAGACACTTTCAAGTTTAGTTTGTAAGGGTCGAGTAAGATTTCTATTAAGAGTGTAGTGCAAATGTTGTGTTCCTCAGATTCAAAGCTAAATGACTATAAATGCTGAGTGATGTTTGAAGCTTTGCATGGTGTGGAAAATAAAAGCAATAGTAAAACTAGTGAACTTGTGGGTAGAATTACGTGTAAATATCTTTTGGGGGGAGTGTTGGCTCTGAAAATGTCAAGACAGTACCTGCTTTTTCAAAAATTACAATGTGTAACACAGACACTCTCAAATTTGTAAGGGTCAAGTAAAATTTGTTTTAGAGTTTAGTCAAAGTGCCGTGTTCCTCAGATACACAGTTTTAGACTTTACATTTGCCAAGTGATGTGTTAAGATTTGCATGGTGTGAAAAATAAGAAGTAACTACATAAAAAAAAACTACTGTAGTAAACTTGGGGGTATGTAAGCATGTGGGAGAAGTGTTGGCTCTGAAAATGTCAAACATTCACAATGTAATACCCGCTCTTTTAGTGAATATCCAGCAGGACCACAGTTAGGCCTACCTAGATGTACATGTACATGTTGTAGCTTGTTGTTTCAATAGTTCCGCAAGATTTTTCAACTTTTTAGTCCTTTTTCACACAGGGATGATTTTTAAAACACTAAACTATTTTATTTAGACCACTTGGAGAGAATTCTGCAAGCCCACAAAAATGTGCACAGCAGCCCAAAATGTTCCCACACTCTGAAGCCACCAACTCCACTTTCAGTCAATGTTTGGAGAGAGATTGGCTGTTGCCAGCTTGGTGTTTCACCCCCTTGTAGGAGTTTGCCAAGTTACCTTATTGGCAAGATCACCCATTAGCAAAACAAAACAAAACAAAACAAAACCCTAGTAGATACATGTAGCCCACTGGTCAATGGGAAGAAATCAGACTCTCCAGCCCCTGAAGGTACATTAGGTGCAAGCTCCAACAGATGATGAGCTGGAATTTCCCAGACTCCTCCAGGGGGAACCCCCTGCTGGTCTGGCCTTGGGAATGAGGTCAAGCTTTTTATAGCATACTCATTCCCATTACACTTCAGAGCACTCATTCCCAGGGATGATGATGAGTTCTAATTTCTCTCCCCTAATCAATTTAGAAGCAGTGAATAGAGACAGGTGGAATGATTAATCGGACTATGGGGATGAGATGTGAATGTGAAAATTCCTCAAATGTAAAGGCCATGTCACACATGAGGCAATAATCCATATTGCGAGTTACATTAAATTTGAATTCATAAATACCCCAGACAGTTTCGCTACTCCTATTGGTGGAGAGCACGTCACGTGGGGGTGTTTAAACGGTTGATAATGACCAGCTAGAGCTGTTTATAATACAATACAATACAATACAATACAATACAATAATCTTTATGAGATCCCAAAAAGGGTAATTCAAATGCTCGCATACATAACCGGCTGGCTTCCGCATGTCGGGCGTGCCCGTACGCCAATATTATCACGCGGAATGCGCAATTCATAGCAATTAGTAACAGCGCGTAATCTATTTCTAAGCGCGCCAGTTATCTGTTTCTAAGCGCGCGCGCATACACACAACCCATGCCCATCAAACAGATGATTCACAAAGTTTCTGAAAAAAATACTTCAAACCTCAAATTTTCAATTGTCAAAGTGTCTATAATTGTATTTTTTTTGTACGTGTTTTAACAAAAGGGCATTTATGAATGGGAATAAAAGAGTAGTGACTCGTTCTTAAACGTCCGTTTAAAACCTTGCAGGAACGTTGCCGTGCAATAAAGGCCCTCGCAGGGCAACGACCCTGCCGGTTTTAAACAGCCGCTAAAGAACTCGTCGCTACCCTTTCATTCCCTTATGTAAAGCCTGGTACAAAGACTTGCTTAGTAACATGTTACTGCTTTTCAAATTTGAATTTCTCAGACTATCGGGACAATTGCTACTTCACATGATACGGGGCAACCCTTTTTGTATCCTAGGTTGAAGAGATGGCGAACACCCAACAATAATAATAATTGGTTTTAATATTGTGCTTTACACACAACCGAAAGGCGTCTCAAAGGAACTGCTCGGGCAGAACAGCTACACCTGTCATCTCAGTTCTCAGCGTGACTAAAAAAAACAGTATCACTCAAGACCAAATGAGTTTCCCTAAGTTTCATGACTGGAATACGCCATTCTTCCAGACCGAGTGAGTTTCTCTAAATTTACTCATTACTCAAACTTAACTTCCATATTTCTCAATGAGTAATCTACAAAACGAAAACAGCATTTATTACAACTCCACGGTCAAACCGTACATTGTACACATTCAAACATGTCTAGAAAACACCAACCAGATTGAGTGAGTTTCCTTAAATATAGACCGCACTTTACTGTTCACTCATTACTCAAACTCCACTTCCACTACTTCATTTTCTCAATCTCCACGGTCAAACCAGCTATGTACACATCCCAGCATGACTAGAATACACAATCCCTCAAGACTTATAACACCATTGCTCCAGACCAAGTGAGTTTCCCTTCATTGTAACACACGATACTGCATGTAATTACTCAAACTCAAAGTTACTTCCACTTCTGAATGAGTCCAAGACACTCAATGAGTCTGCATGAATGTTAGAGGAAGAAAATATTTCTGCAACTCCACGGCCAAACCAGCTATGTACACATCCCAGCATGACTTGAATACACCATCCCTCAAGAGAGATCATCCCTGAAATAACTACCCTGATCATCTCACTCAACGTTCCCTCTGATCAGTACCTCATCCCAGACAAACACATCCCTGCGAGGGCGCCGACAGGCCAGGCTAACCAGACGACAAGCTTATTCTAGATCTCAGAGAGACAATGATACTCGTCGGCACTACAGGGGGGCATCAAGAATGCTTGCCATCCTCTTAAAGGCAGTGGACACTATTTGGTAATTGTCAAAGACTAACCTTCACAGTTGGTGTATCTCAACAAATGAATAAAATAACTAACCAGTGAAAATTTGAGCTCAAACGGTCATCAAAGTTGCGAGATAATAATGAAAGAAGAAAACACCCTTGTCGCACGAAGTTGAGTGCGTTTAGATGGTTGATTTCGAGACCTCAAGTTCTAAACCTGAGGTCTCGAAATCAAATTCGTGGAAAAATACTTCTTTTTCGAAAACTATGTCACTTTAAGGGGGCCGTTTCTCACAATGTTTTATACCACCAACCTCTCCCCTTTACTCGTTACCAAGTAAGGTTTTGTGCTAATAATTATTTTGAGTGATTACCAATAGTGTCCACTGCCTTTAAAGGCACTGGACACCTTTGGGTAATTGTCAAAGACCAGTATTCTCACTTGGTGTATCCCAACACACTGTAGAGGGAGGCCTGTATGCTTCTTTGTCCAAAGGGCAAGGGCATCAAGGCATTTTCTCCTTGGTAAACCTTGGTAAAGGGCACCTTATAA
The DNA here is from genome assembly GCF_032118995.1 of Asterias amurensis. NCBI lineage: Eukaryota > Metazoa > Echinodermata > Asteroidea > Forcipulatida > Asteriidae > Asterias > Asterias amurensis. Next base: position 3,812,893 of record NC_092657.1, on the reverse strand, counting down.
GAAATGAATTTAAGAATTCAAGGGCACCAGGGAAATGACCAGGGGGCACTGCTTTGTTGCCTCCGTGAAGTATCAGGCCTGAATTGGATGCATAAAATAACAAATCTGTGAAAATTTTGATTTGTACCGGTATTGGTTATCGAAGTTGATTAAAGAAAAAAAAAACCTTGTTGCACAAATTTTGTGTGCTTTCAGATGCCTAAATAAAAGGCTTCAGGCCTGAAGTCTTTTAATATTTGAGTGAGAAATTACCTCTCTCAAAAAAAAACTATGTTACTTCAGAGGGAGCCACTTCTCACAATGTTTCATACACTGTAGGCCGACTATCAAAAGCTCTCCATTTCTCGTTACCAAGTAAGTTTTCATGCAACAATTTTTTTTTTTTTTTGAGTAATTACCAACAGTGTCCAGTGCCTTTATTAGCTGCATGAAAGAGTGGGCATCGATTCAATAAAAACATGTGTCTGATAGAGTCACATGCTGTGAGAGTTTCATCGCTGATCGGATAGGGCTATTTTTAAAAAGGGAATGTATTACACACCTGGCGTTACCATTTGAGTATGACCGACTTGAACAGCTAACAAAACAACACTATCCCAGGCCTAAAAATAACCCACGGCACCAACGAAGCAATTGCCGTGGTGCCCTGTGCTTTTGCCGTGGTGCCCTTTGCAAAGTTCCAATTTACATTACATTTTCCTCATAGAAGTGCCCCTTACTACTAGAGGAAAGTTGATGTGCCCTGCTATCCATAGCGTTGTATAACATGGCCCAATTTCATGGCTCTGCTTACCGCCGAATTCTGCGCTTACGATCACGATTCCCCGCTTACGTGCAAGCGCCGAATTTCTGCGCTAGCCTTGTAAGCGTAGAATACCTAGTAATGTGAAGTACACACGCACAGAAGCCAAAAATCGATGCTAACCCGTGAAATACGCTCATAAGCACAGAATTCCCTGCTTCCATAAGCGCCGATTCTGTCACAAATTGTACATACTGTAGTGAGCATAATTTTCGTTTTGCTTTTGGCGTGTACACATACATGCATTTATAAGGAGCTCTATGAAGTTGGGCCCTAGCCAGCTTTTCAACCCCCCTCCCACGGCCCTGCCTTGCACCCCCAACTTCCTTAGATAATAATGCTTGATAACAATGTGTTGATGCACTTTCCTTATCAACTTCTTAGTACAAACATTCAACAATGCATAGTGTACGTGTTGTTATGACAGATGACCATCAATTTGATGCATGTATCATTCCCCGCCCCCCCCCCCCCTCCACATATTTCTCTTATCAGATGAGGCATGGAGATAAACTTTAGTGTCATCAATGATCACATCTGGGCCCAATTTCATAGCGCTGCTTAACGGTAAGCAAATTTGCGTGCTTACTAAAGCAGAAATATTTGCTTAAGCCTTAGCGTATTTCACAGGTTAGCAGACAAATTGGGCGGCCATATTGCGTGTTTATGGAATTGCATTGTGCCGCATTTATTTTCGTGCGGTAAGCACCGGAAGGTTAGCATGCCTTTTCGTGTGCTTACGGTTAGCAGCGCTATGAAATAGAAATCGCACAGTAAGCAAAAAATCGGCCGCTAAGCAGCGCTATGAAATTGGGCCCAGATCATGACAGCAAAGGTCTAATGCTGTCCTGTAAGTTGCACTTATGTTAAGGACAAGGTTTATGTACCAATGACATCAGCCATCAAAGTCATACAGTATTGTATAGTGTACCAAAGCTTCCATTACTACCAGCAACTGTGTTCAAGTCTGCATTAATCAAACAAGGACGTCAGCCAACCCTTGGATGGAGCTAATGGGTGCAGTAATGCATGCAAGCTTTTAAGAATTCAACTGCAAATTGAAAGCTCTCATTGCCTAGCCTACTATGTACATCAGGTCTGTATGCTTTGTTTTTGTAAGGGCAAGGGCACCAAGGCATTTTCTCCTTAGTAAAGGGCACCCTATGAGGAAATTGTAAATTTCTACTGGAGCATTTCAAGGGGTCCAAGGGGGCCTGGAGGCAATTCTCTTCATTGCCTCTGATACGTGAAATGTCAGACCTGCTACATGAATGAACTAGAAACTGACAACAAGATCTACAAATTTAGATAAACCATCTAAACTCCTTAGAATCTTTGAGTTTTCAAATAATAATAATATCAAAGTCTTATATAGCGCACATATCTACCAAACAAGGTACGCAAGGCGCTGAGTGTACACAAACTTTCAGAAAGGTTATTGCAGTGATGGATTCTGAGACCCAATTATGTAGCACTTATAAGGGTTTACAAGGTGCTACGGCGCATGAAGCAGCCACAACCAGGAACACTGGGGCGAACCCCTTCTCTTTTCGATAAGTGCACTGGGTTCTTTTACATGCGTTACACAACACATAGGACCAACGGCTTTACGTCCCAGGACGAAGCAATGGTAAAGTGTCTTGCTTAAAAGGACACAAGTGTCACGGCTGGGGATTCGAACCCACACTCTGCTGATCAGAAACACCAGAGTTTGAATTTGGTGCTCTTAACCGCTCGGCCACGACACTTCCAATAGATGCAATTGAGCAGCATTATGAGCATCACCGACTGATGGGACGGTTTTCAGCGCTTTATAAGAAGCCACCGTCATTATAATTATTATTAAAGGTTCACCACAATTGGTTTACTTAAGCACCACAGCCCCAAAGACCACAGCCACCCATAAACCACATTCTTACATCTTTAGCTCTCTAATGAAACTCCAACACAAACACAAAACGCAAGGGAACAAAACTTTTCAAAATCAGACGCAGCTGGTGCCCCGACCACAATTTCATTCATGACATGGGCCCTGAAAACAATCTCAGCCCGGCTGGCAGGGGGGCCAGTGACTTACCCTTCAATAACTCTGTCCTACCGAGTGTGGCAAGGTGACGTCACCGGATAATGCAAGCGTCTCAACACAGGGGGTTTAGTATATCCACATTAGGCAGTAAGCAGAGTCTGTGTGGGAAGAGAGAGAGAGAGAGAGTAGATGATGTTTATTCAAGAGAAGGTAAAAAGGAAGTAGTGGTGGTTTATTCAAGAGAAGGTAAAAAAGGAAGTACATTTGTAGTGGTGACTGTATCAGAGTATGTGTAAGTAACAAAACATGCAGACTTTGCTATTTTTTTCATTAAATGTATTACACAAAATTAATACATACATAATTGCCTTGATGAGTCAGATTCATCTTTTAAACACTCTTAATTAAAGGGATGGTATACATTTGGTGTTAATCAACTTCCCAAAATGGCATTAAAAACTTTTGGTTAGAGCCTATAGACGATGTAACCTGTGACATCACATATTTACAAAAGAACCAAAAAGCCTGGACATCAGCGTTCGGCCTCAACAGTGGTCTGCTGGCCAAATGCCAGTAGAAAACGCGGCGGACCAGCTGAAACACCCTGCCAACTGGTCCGGCTGACCAGTCAAAAATATCGGCAGCGGTACTACAGAACTATGACTACTTTAAAACTATTTTCAGGCTCGAATAAAAAATATAATTGACGGACCAGTCAAAAACCTGGCGGACCAGTGAAAAATCAAGCCAACTGGTCCTGCTGAAAAAAAAGTTAAGGGCAACCCCTTAAAAAAAAAAAACATAAAATGTTATATTTTATGGAGATTCCTGTCTAATTCTTTTCAACTTTTGATATGATGAAAGGGGGGCACATCTCAAAACTTGTCCAGCTTTTACTTTCACAACTATTGGGTTTGTGTGGAAATTATGACACAAAACGTCAACTTTCCCATAGAACCAGTGTAATATCTTGCCTGCCAGAATACTGAAAGAATGTACAAGGTCATACTCATTGTAAACAAAGTTCACATGGTCTATACAGCAGCTTTCAATAGTATAAAGCATTTTGAGAAACATTTCACTTCAAAGTTTTTGGTCATGTAAAAAGATCAGTTTTTATGCCCCAATTTTGAATCCGTCAGTAACGTTTCTCTAATTGTGTATTCCTAGTCTTCATGCAGTGACATATCAGGCCTTTAACACAAACACAATTTTTATTTTGCTTGGCCAAAATCAAAACCAAAACAGCTTCACTCACTTCCCAGTGTACATTTTGTATAACAAATAGTGTGTTGTATTACAAAGTAAAACATTACTGTGAACTAGATATTTTAATAATAATTACTAAAAATATCTAGTTCACAGTAACTAGTTGTATATTATTTGTATATCCTCACACAAATATTGATTGACACATGAATACAAACAATGTACAAATTGCATGCAGCAATGAAATGAAACAATCACCTACACTACAGTCATAAAACAAGGTCTGAGTTTACATTAAACTAATAACAGCAGGGCTGACACAATATGATTTTGCTAATAACACAACTAAATATGCTGTTCCATGAAGGATCGGTATAGCAAGGTTTAAGCCATAATTTGGTAAAACGGTGTCTATTGTCAGGGGAAGTAGACAGGGGGAGGCCCAAGCATTTTGGTCGGGATTGGTAGTCTTTGCCTTGGTGCCCCTTCAAAAGATTCCAATTGACTTTAAGATTTTCTAATGTGCAGTGTAAGTGCCCTTTGCAATATGAAAACGGCCTTCAAGATGAAATACCAGGCCTGACTGTGTGTCTTTTGCATGTTTGTACACTTAAAACCAAGAGGAATAAATTTGCATGACGTATCTGCATTTCCGTCAGTTGTAAATTGTACAAAAATGAGGGTACAATTTAAGTAGTATAAATGCTAATGTTGAGCAATTAACTGCCTTTTACCTTTTTATGTACGTACCTACATGTATGCAAATTTGTGCCAGTACATGTACAACATAAACACAGCCATTAAATGATCTTTAGAGGACAAACTTTACTACGTATGGAACAAAGCTTTTTTTTTACATGATGGATAACATTGAAAGTACAGGTACCCAGTGAACCATTTCATTTCATGTATTCTGGTTGTGAGGCCATTTGGAGTAGAACTTAAATTCACTGTACTACTACTAGCCAAGAAACCAAAGACGGAAGTTTAGGTTTGAGATGTGGGAGGAAAACCTCATAGAACTATTTCAGGGAAAACCCATGCTGTCAGGTAGGGACTGAAAACCGAATCCACAAAGTGCCTCCGGTAGGATTCGAACCGGGGTCCCCAGAGGTGGAAGGGGAGGAAAGAACTCACTACACCAACCTGACTGCCCATACACTACATCAGGGAATTCTGTGTATGCGTCAAGCGTGTTTCACAGGTTAGCAGGGAATTTCGGGTCGTGCGCGTATGTACTCCACTTAACTACATGTAGGCAAATCTAGCTTGCACGTAAGCAGAGAATGGTGATCGTAAGCGCAGAATTCGGCAGTAAGCAGATCCATGAAATTTGGCAACGATCGCTTAGTGTCACATACAGTGTAGATAAACTCTGAAAAACAGTGCACACAAATAATACCCCCAAATTGTTAAACAAACAATTTTACCATGTACCTTTCCCCTCCACTCTGTCCCGATTTAAATGCTACAAAAATTGCTCACATAGCTCTTGATCAAACCGAATATTATTCTTTGAGGGTTCGCAAAGCTGTGAAGAGTATTTTCCTTCTGCAAAAAAACCCAGAGGCACTCTAAAAAATCCACACCAACCTGACCAGAGGGACAACGAATTAATTTACAAAACCAACATCAAGAAGTCAACGACCCTTTGTAAGGTCATTGATTGAGTTTTATCAACAAAATGATTCACAGGCAAGTTAAAAAGAAAGATACACAATAAAAGTCACATGTGAAAGTTTCAGCTGAACGCAGTGTCTATTTTCTGAGAAAACAGCAAAAAAAGGTCACGTTTTTTTTCACTGTCGAATCTGTTCTTCATACATACATTGTAGTTATCAACATATGATTTACAGGCAAGACATAACGAAAGACACAATAAAAGTCACATGTGAAGGTTTCAGCTGAATAGTGTCTACTTGCTGAGAAAATGGCCCTGAAGTAAACTGTTGCGCTATTTTCACACGGATGTCAAATCTGTCCACATGTTTGACTTTTAGGCAAGATTATCAATAAAGCTCCAATAAAAGTCGCATGTGAAAGTGTCTAGCCTACTTGTTTTAAGGAACGTTACAGAATTGGTAAGGAACAAAAATCGTGAAGATCACAGATTTACATAAAACTTACACGGTCTAATGATGATGATAGTTAGAAATCTGAGAAAAAATTCATGCATGAATTATTTCTTAGATAAATTTCTGTTCGATCTTAAAAGTTTCTTCTACCGGCTTGTCTTGGCCGAGCGGTTTAAGAGCTCTGGGCATTCTGATCAGCAGAGTGTGGGTTCGAGCCCCAGTCATGGCACTTGAACAAGACACTTACTTGTAACAACCTTCGAATTGGACATTACAAAGCCAATGGTCTGTGCAGCACTTTAGAAACAATCTAAGAGAAAGTGCTACAAAAATGGGACTAATAATTAAAAGCCTCTGCTTATAAATCGTGCTGGAAAACAACACCTGTATAGTGAGCGCTTTGATAATGCTACCAGAGGTGTGATAAAGCGCTATATAAAAACCAAATATTATTGTTACAACAATTTTTGATTTCTTTTTGTTATCGTACATTTCATGGTCTTTATCTATAGTATATTTAATTATTTTAAGTTTCAGCGCTTAGAAACCCTGTATCAAGCGCTATATAAATGCATGTTATTATTATTCTAGTTCCTGTTTGACATAGTACATGTGTAGGCCTTAACAGTTTAGACACAATTCATTTAAATCGCAGCTCGAATGCATTGCAGTATCACAAACAAACCTTGTAAAGGCCTACTTAGTCATTCAGGGTCAGATTGACTAAACTTTCTATATAAAAGGTCGACCTCTATCCCATAACACATGAAAGCCCTAGCTCAATCTCAGCCAATCCCGCATGCACGATCCAGTATTGACATAAATACTGTATTTTGTGGCAGTTCAAGACTGATTTACCATTGTTAACGGGACAACAATGGGGCCCAATTCAAACCCAGCCAGTGTTGAAGGTACTCTCATAAGGCCAAAAGAAAAAAAGGTTTTGTTTCCGGGAAAAGCCTGGTTCATACGTCCTGCGAATGTGAAGCGAGTTTAGACATCACAGGGCTGTTTTCGCAGCGAATGTTCACAGGAGTTGCGAGTTATTCATTGCGAATTTGTCAACGTCAAAACTTGTATCGCATTCACATTTGCAGGAAGTACTTACAGGCCCCCTATACAGTGTATACTACATACCAGGCTTTACATAACATTTTAAAATATATGTTGGTTGGAAAGTTTTAGGGGGTTATGTTAACATCTTTTTTTAAAAACTTATTTATTTATTTTATAAAAAGATTATGATTGCGGCATAAAGTTAGGGTCGGTCGGGTAACAGGAAACAAAACATTTTGTTTTGTGGCCTAAACGGAAAAATAGCAAGCAGTCTGAGGCCAGTAAAGGTCTGCGGGTCTGCTATTGAGGCAACCTGGTCCATACTGCCATACCCACACAGACATTGTCCCAACACAGAGAAAGGACCACAGACTATACCCTATCAACGCCACACTGTTTGTACTGTCATATCTCTGGTCCCAAACCTGTGTTTTTGTAACATGGTGAATGACGCATGAATCTTGGAATCAAAGTTTTGTCTGGCCCCGGCTGAACTATCCGGAAAATATTCCAGGAATGTGCTATCTGGCACGGCTGCCTTATTAACTGTGATCACATTTGATAATTACCCTCTATTTTTCTTTTTCAATGGTTTCATTTGTTGATAATAATACATCTGACACTGTACATCTGTGAATGATTTCTTAATCTGAAGTTTGAACACAGGGCTCGGAGATATTTGTGGAATTTTCTCTGGCGTGATCCGAGACATGTAAACACTCGACTAATTTAGAAATCAGATTCACATTGTCCATTGTAGACTATAGCCCCTTTCACACGAAGGCAATTTAGCAAGGGTCCCTTGTAACCTTAGTCCCATTGCTAATTTGGAGCATGGTTGTATAATTTTACAAAATGTAGGATCAGGTGAAAGGAAAACAACAATTCTACTGTAAACAAGTTCTCTTGCAAAATTTGTCAAACATTGCTGTATTTTACAACCATGCTAAAATGAAGCATGGGACCCCAGTTAAATTGATGTCGTGTGAATGGCACTTATAACCTGTGACATCACATGTATACAAAAGAGCCACTTTCTGCAGGCACAATTCAAACCATGTCTAATGGAAGAAGACATTGTTTGAGCTGATATTTTATGGAGATTGCACTCTCTGATTTTTATCAACTTTTGATATGATGAAAGAATGCACAGTATCTCAACACTTGATCAGCTATTATTTTTAGAACTCTTGTGTAAATGATAACAGAAAATTTCAAATTTCGGTGTCATACTTGCCTGCCAGAAAGTCCTTTGAATGTACAATGTACAAGGTCAATCTTTTTGTGAACAAAAGATGGCCTACTACCAGACTACTACAGTGTACATGTACTGCTGGATTTCGAATGCATAAAAAGTTATTCTGGCTTAGAACTTCTAATGAACTTCTAATGAGTACAATCTGAAGTTGCACACTATAGACCTTTATCACAGTGTGGCCATCTTGATTTAACTCCATTCCAACCGATTGTAACCAAACTGAGGCTGGACAAAATCAGGCCTGATACTTCACGGAGGCAACGGAGGCGATTGCCTCCGTTGCCCCTTGCCATTGCCTTGGTGCCCTTGAAATGCTCCAGTAAACATTTACAACTTCCTCATAGGGTGCCCTTTGCCAAAGAGAAAATGCCTTGGTGCCCTTGCCCCTTCAAAAACGAAGCATACAGGCCTGCAAAGTAATAGTCTGGTGCCATGCGCAATGAATGTTTGCATTCGTTACTGTTATTGGTGGAAACAGGGAACATGACCAAGATGGTGACAACGTGATAAAGGTCTATACCTACATTGTACAGGCCTTACATTAGATGCAAAATTGCTTGACGGAATCAGTCACAATATAAATTCTGGCTCGATACAAGAATCTAGTTTCACCAAAACTTGCAGGAAAATGCACCCTAACAATTGCGTACAAACTTGACAATTTTCAAGCTGGAATTTTCCCTTCTCATGGGCCCCACTAAAAAATGATAATAAATGGACAACACCAACCCGTCTTGGGATAAAGTCGATCCATCATACACCAGAATCATCTGTTGAAATGTGGATTTTTCTATTTACAGAAATTTGCCCCTGATCTGGGTCGGGCAGCACTTGGTATGTTTTATGAGTTTTCAACGTCTGTCACGGAGAAGGGGGGGGGGGGCTGAGGGATCAATCCTAGCTGCTGTAATCGTGGGTTGGGAGCCTCATTAAATGTTGTAGGACCGACATATGCAGCATGGGTTTTGCTTTGGAGTCAAATAAACACGGGGTATGAAATATGTGCGCAAGTACATGTAGGAATGACAAAAATGGACTAAGGTACTGAAGTTTGCAAGCTGTATTTTGTTTTTTTAATGGTAGGGACTCGCTTGAATTGAAGAGAGTAAAATACAAATATCCATTTGTTTGTTTTATTATTGATTTGATTTGTGAAGTTTCTAGATACTGTAACTTTCAAAGTACCATAAGCCATATTATCTATTTTGTGATATGAAAATTTGTTCAAGTTCTGATGAAGTTTATTACACAGGCATGAGAGCGGGTCCCGGGAAAAACTTGTCAGAATTTTGGGCCATCCATCAAGGTTCAAGGTTCAAGGTTCATTTTATTTCCACAGTATCAAAAGACAAAAAAAAACCAATATCAAACAGCAGTCACAAGAAATTATTACAACAATGAAAAATAATTGTTTCACAACATAGGTTTGAAGAAATAGATGCATAACAATGTTGACACTGCGGAGGGATCCATTTAAGAAGCAAAGCTTGTAGTGGGCCAGTGCTACGAGTGTTAACAGATTTTAAACTGCAGCATAGACAAAACATTAACAGAAACATAGGCCACTATTCTTACATGGTAACAACGTGTTGTTCGTCCTCATTTTCAAGATATTTTTATGGCTTTCTCAGACAGATCCTGGACGACTGCCATTTATCTATTTTTTCGATCGCGTAAATGCATGCGGGGCAACGACTCTCCATGAAGTATCGAGCTAATGGTATTCCTGCCACCACCCAAAAAGGCCTTGCCCGGGGCTACATGTAAAAAATAATAAATAACTCGTACTGGATGTTGAAAGCATTTAACCAACTGATAACTTCAAACCATTGGCCTACTTACATGACTCTTCACTGACAAAAAATTTTAACGCTGTGAACGGTATAAATTTATCTCGATGATAAAAGATGAAGCAACAAATAAATGATTGATACAGGTAAACAACGAAATGCAACCAGCATCAATATTTTTAAATGGGTGTGGATGAGTGATGCATCAGTGGGACCACAAATAGTTTGTCTGAATCATCTACCAATCAGTCCGCCTACACATTACATGTACCACAGATCCCCAGGAGTCGCTTTAGCTTCTGCATGGCGGGACCCCCAGACAGTGCCGGAGAAAGGAAAATAATGCAAATTTACACCCAAGTCTAATGGCCATGTGTTGTACATGTACTACAGGCCTGTATGCTTCGTTTTTGAAAGGGCAAGGGCACCAAGGCATTTCCTCCTTGGTAAACATGGTAAAGGGCACCTTGTAAGGAAATTGTAAAATTCTACTGGAAACTGGAGCATTATGTCAAGGGCACTGAGGCACTGAGGCAATGACCAGGGGGCATGGAGGAAATCGCCCTTGTTGCCTCCATCAATCCTATACATTATAGTTCTAGTCAGTGAACGATTTCCTTCGTGTAGCAGAGCAAAATGCTCCACAAAATGTATCATCAGTTGCTACTCAAAAATCATCATTTGCTACTCACTATTGGCATTCAGTGTGCATAAAATAAGTTCAAGGTAATTGTTTTGCTCTGCGAAGTTGCTGAACGAAATCGCTCCCTGTGCAGGCCTGATACTTCACGGAGGCAGTAAAGGCGATTGCCTCCGTGTCCCCTAGTCATTGCCTTGGTGCCATTGAAATGCTCCAGTAGAAATTTGCAATTTCATCATAGGGTGCCCTTTACCGAGACGAAAATGCCTTGGTGCCCTTGCCCTTTCAAAAACGAAGCATACAGCCCTGCCTGTGTATGGAGCTACATGTACTGGACAGACAGTAATCTTGACACTATTGAGCACAATGTTGGGACCATAACATCCATGACCTTCAAATCTTTTTAAAATTACAGAAAAAGATGTGGATTCACATTTTATAAATGAGTTTCTCTCTATTTAGTGTAGAGCAGTTGTGACTTAAATAGTGTCTCCACAAGTTTTAAAACAATTTAATTTTTTCGAGGCCTACATGTAGTCACACAAAACATAAAAGCTGCACAGCAAAGTCAATACTACATTTTTGTCTTCAGTTCCAACCTTTTTTTATCTCCGCGTCCAATTTGCAGGCCTGATACTTGCCATTGCCTTTGAAATGCTCCAGTAGAAATTTACAATTTCCTCATAGGGTGCCCTTTGCCAAAGAGAAAATGTCTTGGTGCCCTTGCCTTTTCAAAAACGAAGCATACAGGCCTGAATTTGTGTAAATCGCCTAGTAGACGTTCATCCGTTCACACAATATTTTTGCTAAGCTAACGTTTTTGGTACTAAGCAAGTTCTTGTGCTTACAAGCTTTATTAAAATTTGGCCCTGGTCGCATTACAAAACGAAAGCTGCACACCAAAGTCATGACAACATTTTGTCTTCAACTCCAATTTTTTATCTTGGGTTTGTGTAGAATGTAAATAGCCGAGGGGTTCGTCAGTTCACACAAACATGTTGATAACGGACACCCAGACAATGGAATTTTCAGAACCGACAATAGGCTTTGAAGGGTCGACAATGGACTCCTCACAACTGGCACTAAAACGTTGCGTAGGGTTCCGTCTATGAATGGCAGAAAATCCACAAATGAACTGGAACTAATAGCTGTCGTCTGTCTCTCTGCTGGGACTGTTTCACGATTTCTTTTTTATTATTATAAAATGTAAAGTAAACAAACGGATTTCATAATTAGGCTATTTTAAGCTGCGGTAATATTTCAATTTTGTCACGGAGTAAATTGATCTACTTAGATCGTTATCAGTTGGGTTTAGGCCTACTATTTTTGTTTCTGACAATGTGGAATGCAATTGCAGTGGAGATTGTCAGGGACTCGGGCTGGTAGTTTTACAATTTCTGTTATAAAAAATACATGTGGGAATGTGGGCCTATGTATTTGTCCAAACGGAACATATTGCTTGACAAATTTTCTACTACATGTACATGTAAAATTATATTTCAGTTTTTTCAGCCGTGTTGTGACATAGGCCCATTTTGTGCTTACTGTGTTATTATTTCCATTCCATACTGCTACATAGTACGGTCGTACAACAGAAAGGGAAAAGGCATGCTAACCTTCCACCAGTGCGTTCTGTATGAAAATGAATGACATAAACGCAGTGCGTTCTGTATGAAAATGAATGACATAAACGCAGTGAACACTTAAGCTGGTTGCCTTGGTTATTTTTTTGCTAAAAACGGTAAAATACGCAATGCTTTCCAGAAAATTTTCTGCTAGCACAAAGACTTCCAAACCGTTAAACAGCGCTATGAAATTGGCCAAAAGTGGTGTACTAGTTTGGCTGCAAACCGTATCTGGTGAGTATAATGATAATGAAAAGGGTAGATGGCCTTAGCTTTCGATCCAATCCGGACCTGGTGAGCATAATGATGTTATGCTTAGCTGCTTTTTGTGCTTTTAAAAAGAAGCTCTGAAATTTGACCCTGTTCGATGTAATGACTAATGTCACTGCATGGTTCAGTATACAATGAAGTACTTATAAAGATACTCTTGATACTTATGTCAGCCAGATGTCCCAATGATATTTCCATTCCCCTAATAACTTAACTAAGGACCACTCCTTCTCAATCTGTTTTCATAAGGTATTAATCTAGCATCCATAAAATAATTAAAACCACCAGTCACTACATGCAGCCCCCCAACCACAACAAACAACAGACAGTTACATTGTACCACTCTGATGACGGCCACACAAAAACTATGGTGTGTTTCTCTTAAACATAACAAGCTCAAAAATTTAATTACTTTTTTTTTAATTCGAATTTAAAGCAGTCAGCAAGGCCTGCGATTACATAGACTGCCTCCAATACCTAGTATTTTCCTTGTTGCCCAGTAGACAGTTACACTGTGATGACAGCCACACAAAAACTCTGCATTTCTCTTAAACATTTACAACAAGTTCACAAAATTTAATTATCTTTTTTTTTTAAAGAAGCGTCTGCCAGGCCTTGGTTAGCACAGATTGCTTCTTTTGCCCTTGACCCATTTTCAAAAAGAAAACATTTATTTATAACTTAACAATTTTCTGCTAAGCAGCAAGGAGCTGAATACCAGTCACAAATCGTACATCATGTATGGTGGTAGTTTTGCTGGTAACCTTATTCTGGTAAGCTTACTTTTGTTATGTTCCAATTCCAAGCTACTTGTTGTGCTTTAAAACAGCTTGGTCTTGGCCTTGTGCTCTATCAAAAATTTCCCAAAGACTTTCCGATTGGAAGTGCCAGGGTTTGCAATTCAATTAAAATGGCCTTGCCCTGTCAAAGATGAAATTCCAGGCCCAATGTGCACGAGATTGGTGTGAATCGATGGAATTGAAAGTAACACCACGTAAAAGAACTTGAAAACCATTTTACACAAAAATCCCCTCAGAAAACCACATGCATTTGTCATCCCACATACGCCGACTTTCTGTCAAACAGAAACTACTATGTGTATCGATCATCAATAAATAGCTTTGTAATTAGTCATTCTCTGACAGTGAATGTGACAGTGCCTACATTTATACAAAATTATGTGTTTTTGATTACTGCAGGGCTGTATGCTTCGTTTTTGAAAGGGCAGGGGCACCAAGGCAATTTTCTCTTTGGCAAGGGCACCCTATGAGGAAATTGTAAATTTCTACTGGAGCATTTCACGGGCATCAAGGCAATGGCAAGGGGCAACGGAGGCAATCGCCTTTGTTGCCTCCGTGAAGTATCAGGCCTGTTACTGCCAGACAACAAATAATATGGCAGTAGGTATAAATTCAATTTTAGTGTTATAATTTGATGCCCCCAAAACTATACCCCAAAACAAGGACATTACAATATTTCTTTCCGCATAAATTTCCCATAGTACATGCATGCATAAATCAAACTATGTAGTCCAAAATCAGTATTAATTGCACATCAGGCCTTGTGCTATAGCTTTTTGTAAAGTAACTCACATAGTCTCCTGACGACGACTAGAGCAAGCTAGTCGAAACGTTGAGACCAATTCAGAACTGACTCCGCGGCAGTACAGTTAACTACGATCCTATAAAAAAAAAGCTAAAGTAGTAGTCCAGTCTATTTTCTATACCATCCGCCCTGGTAATAGTTAAAAAGCAGGACAGTTCTTTTCAGAACTGAGAAGTCTCCCGAACCTCCGATTATCTACTCTGCGGCAGTAGAATATAGCAAGACAGTTCTCTAAGAACAACTCTACATGTACCTGGCAAGTAGATTTACACATGGTGTAACTGCAAACCAAATATACATTAACTCACATAGCTTGTAAACTGTTCGTTCTACTCCACCTCCATAAGGTCATATTATCAGCATTATGCTAACAAAAACCAATCTACTTATGACCTTCAAATGTGCCTTTATAAGCATTCCAATGTATACTCAGTGCTTTCCTTAAATCAGGTAAAAAAAATCCACAAATGGTTGCATTGTTGTACACTGTGATTCAACAATAGATGTACCATAGCATATTGCTTTCGACAAAGCAAATGAACACTACATGATACATGTTTGTATTTTGTAAGAAATTGTAACAACAAGTCTGTTGTTTGCACGAATGTGAGCTTTACAATTTGCAATTGCCAACACAGTACAAACACGACACATAGACTTTCAAGGCCAACATGCAAATTTCATTAAAATACATGTATGGTCCAATGGTCCGAGAATACACTTGTACCATGGGCCTTTCTGATGCTTGTACTATGAAGTATAGGTGACCTGAGGAACACAAGTGAATAAAATGTACACATTCACAGTTATTGTCTAGAAATTCCACACACACAGACTAATGGTCAATTACGCACCCATTGAAAACTCAGCGGCAAAGAATGTCAACAAAAACAACAAGGCAGCCATTTTACTCATGAACGAGTCTGGTTCCGGACCCCTTCATTGTCACCCTACACCCAAGGACTTGCTCTCCCCCACAGGCAATATTACTTTACAAGAGAATACAATACGGAATAACTCACATTGTTATTTTAAGGAAACTTTGTCATTCAGTATTCTGTCCTACATGAGATAAAAAGCCACCCACCGAACAAACGAAAAAAAGAGCAGAAAACTTGAAATTCAGTTTTGGTTAGTTGTAAACACGTATGAAGTGTCGTGGCCGAGCGGTTACCGAATTCAAACTCTGGTGTTTCTGATCGGGAGATTTTTGGTTCAAATCCCCGGCCATGACACTATGAGCTACAAGCCCTGCAGTCTTGTATATTTTTCTCTCAAATTGTAACCCTCCATATGGAGTGACTTGACCGATCTTAAAGGAACACGTGCCTTGGATCGGCCGACCGTGTTAGTCGACGAGGTAAAAAGAAAACCACGCCATTTCGAGGCATATTTGTGTAGATCATAGTATTCTACTTTTTCAACATCTTTCTACCCATATGTATTTTCAAACAAACGGTTACAGAATGCTTTTCAAAGACCAACTCGAACGATCCAAGGCAACGTGTTCCTTTAAGTTTAAAAGCCTGTCACTAAATTTACTGGCCTCTAGCCTCTTTCCAGTGTTAATTTCAACCTCTGTAAATCAGTATACAATAAAGGTCATTCATTGGTCAGTAAAAAGTTTTACTGCGGGGATTTCTAATTTGGGTCAGCCAATCCCAGAGGAGATTGACACGCCGGCGCTATTCCCTCAGTCGCACTTAAACAGCATAGCCTCCGAACAAGACGTTTACGGAAGTGCCGTCCTGCAGCGATCCATCTGCTATCATGCACAGTGTGAGCACATTTTCTTACAAATGACTTGACCCAATAGTAAGAGAAGCTTTGACCGAGATTTTAATGCAGCAAACATAAAAATGTGCTTTAAATACTTTTAAACACATCTGCCTTAAAATGTATTACAATCATTTACATGCCTGTGAGCAACACAGGTAGTTTTAATTGTAATACAAACAAACTGACAAATTATAACAAATGAACCACACATTAAGCAATAAATAGCATGACCCCTAGCTGTACTTTTCTCTCTCCTGTGCTAAAAATGAAAAATTAATATCAGAACTATCCCTCTGAGAGTCTAAACCTTATCTGTGTGCAGATATGATATTTCATAACGGTTAATTATTAATACATATTGATTGCAGCACATATGTTGTGCAAATATTAACCAGCATTTGAATAAATTCTTAACTGGGTCTTCCATTTACTGGCGCAGTGGGGGCTTCTAAAAAAAAAGCTGGTTTGGACAAGAGGGAATTTCGTTTGACCAAGTCAAAGTTCGAGTAGAGTAAAGGAGCTTTACTTTCAAGTACATGGCACAGAACAAAGTTTTGAAGTTGCGAGATAATAATGAGAAAAAAAAACACTTGTCACACGATGTTGTGTGCTTTCAGATGCTTGATTTCGAGACCTCAAATTCTAAATCTGAGGTCTCAAAATCAAACTTGTGGAAAATTACTTCTTTCTCGAAAACTATGTCACTTCAGAGGGAGCCGTTTCTCACAATGTTTTATATTATAACACCCCTTGCAAGTATTCTGCCTGCTCATTGGTTTAGAGCGCGTCACATGACATGTCTTAGTTTTGCTAGACGACTGCCGTGTGATAGTGCGTCGGTTTGCCATGCGCTAGTCCGAAGACTAGCACACGTCTCGGGAAAATAGAACGCTCCGGGGATCACCTCGGGAGTCATAGTTTTAACCATAGCACTCGAAGCAGTCAATATTTGTATACTATCAACCTCTCCCCATTACTCATCACCAAGTAAGGTTTTATGCTAATAATTATTTTTGAGTAATATTACCAATAGTGTCCACTGCCTTTAATTACAGTGACCCACTTGACTGGCAAAACACCAGTCATGGTCTTTAACTTGTGGAGTAATTACCAAAAGTAAACCCTTCCTTTAAGCAATTGCTACTGTATGTATAATATCGCAATTACAGACTCCTTCCGAAGGATTTCTCTTGGATGACTTTCCCATTTCCTGAATTGCCCCAACAACTTCCTTTGAGCCGTCTATCATCAAACAAGGCAATAGTCTATGGCAATACTGGGTTTGCCTTTTACGTTTTAAGTGACTGGCAAGCAGGAACAGTTAACTGTCATTTGACTTGTCGGTTGGCTTGTTTTACAAGTCCATTTTGGTAAGCAGCCTTTTTAAATACTACCATTATAAGTATTACAGAACAGATGGAAATTGTGCCATGCTCTTGAAA
This sequence comes from Asterias amurensis, assembly GCF_032118995.1. Taxonomy (NCBI): domain Eukaryota; kingdom Metazoa; phylum Echinodermata; class Asteroidea; order Forcipulatida; family Asteriidae; genus Asterias; species Asterias amurensis. The sequence continues at coordinate 3,795,316 of NC_092657.1, read as the reverse complement.
TTCAAAACCTACATGTCTAGGCCTAAAATTACAATGAGTCGAGAGTGGCAGTAAGTATTGCTCAACTATTTTCTGCTTAGCTGAAATGAGCAGGGTACCAGTCACAGTGTGGCATTCTATTTTAGCTGGTAACCTTTATCTGGTAAGCATAATTTTGTTGTGCATAGCAGAAGCATGAAATTGGGCCCTCGTTTCTCATCATTCATCCACACATCTCTGAAACTCGATGGAAGAGTATTTTCATTAAAATCATAACTCATAACGCGTAATAAGGTTGTCAAAAAGCATGCGCTATGCAATTACAACAACATCATTATACCCCAAATTTATGATCGACTTGTCCTAGTTGATGGTGATGAAACATGGCTTAGTGTGCATGTAGTGTATGCCATAGACATTACATGACAGCCCATTGGAAGGGGAGAGTAAACCTTTGGTAGTGACTCCAAAGTTAATGACCATAGCAACTTACTTGGTAAAAGAGCACTGGGGAGCTGTTGATATATAAAATTGTTACAAATTACCCCTTTGAAGTTTATAATGTATTAACTAGACATTGGCAATTTAACACAATTTTGAACCTGAGATAAAAAGTTTTTAAAAAAAGTCTATTACATCCTGCGCACCATGAGAAAATCCTTTTTGTAAAACATTTGTGAAAAGTGGTGACAGGATACCAAGTTTTTTCCACAAAATTATTGTGTTTTCCCATTTTCATAGACTTCATTGGAAAATCTGTGGACCACAAAACTAAATTTGGCCTTGGGTCTCTCTTTACTAAACCTTGCCATAGGAGAGATTTTACACCTGACTGACCTTTCACTATGACGTACCTCAGTCACTAATCAATCACCGTTCAAATATGCGTTGAGTCACACCATAATGGATTGTACTCTGGTACAAAACCACAGAGACTGACTGAAACTGATGCATTCCAAAGTCAAATGTGATAAAAAAATACCACACTATTTTTACTTTTCAAAGAAAGCCTATCATGTATTTTTTTAAGATAACAAACCATGGCAGTGGACACTATTGGTAATTACTCAAAATAATTATTAGCATGAAACTTTACTTGGTAAAGAGAAATGGGGAGAGGTTGATATTATAAAACATTGTGAGAAACGGCTCCCTCTGAAGTGACTTAGTTTTTGAAAAAGAAGTAATTTTCCACGAATTTGATTTTGAGATTTAGAACTTGAGGTCTCGAAATCAAGCATCTGAAAGCACACAACTTCGTGTGACAAGGGTGTTTTTTTCTTTAATAGTTATCTCGCCACTTCGACGACCAATTGAGCTCAAATTTTCACAGGTTAGTTATTTTATGCATATGTTGAGATACACCAAGTGAGAAGACCTGTCTTTGACAATTGCCAATAGTGTCCAATGTCTTTAACAAATAATTATCAACAATAATTAATTTAGAAACTTACACATGTTTCAACAGGTTGTTATTTTCTTGTTTAATAACTTGTATGTGACCACACAACAAACAAGTCAATTATGTTATATAAAAACAAGGGGTAAAACAAGTACCTAAACAAGTATTTTGACTTTCCAAAGAAAGTCAAGTCTATCATGTAATAAAAAAACCTTGTAAAATACAGTAGGATTACAAATAATTATCAACAATGATTAATTTAGAATCTACCACATTTTTCACCAGTTTGTTCAAGTTTAATTTTTGTAAACAACTTCTCTGTGACCACACAACAAGTGATGATAAAAACAACTAACTAAACTAGTATTTTGACTTTTGCAAAGAAAGTCAGGATAACTTTCCGTATGGCGCCACCACTTTTTCACTCATTTTTACAAAAAGGGATATATCAATCAGGTAAATTAGATACTGTATTATTTTATTTCGAATGAAAAAGTGGTGGCGCCATACGGAAACTTTTCCAATGGTCAAACCATGGAGGTAGAAATGTCAAACCTATCCTATATTTTAAACCTTGTCAAATACATGAGCATAACAAGTCAATAGATTGTCAACAAGGTTTAATTTAGAAACGTACCAGTTAACATTTTTTCACCATGTAAAAACAAATCACGGTGTGTGTGACCACACAACCCCGACTTCGAGCACCAGAAGCACACACACAAACAGATTCAAACAGGTCGACTTTGAAAACCTTCTCAATTTTGTTGATCAAAAACCGATTATCAATTTGAATAGATTAATCAAAAAGGAAATAAAAGTTGTTAGTGACATGTCGACACTAAGAGGCAAGTTGTTTGAAGGGGAAAAACGGTGGCAGTACCTAACAATCCCTTGAATAAAAATATCAGTTTCGTGGTTTCTTTCGGTTCATAAACATGATGAATTGAATACATACACCATCCCCCCTGCACGTAGCGCACACATGGTATGCGGTGTGTATGCAGCGAAAAACCAGTTCCCAGTCATTTTGTCTGGCGTTGAAACCTCATGTTTTAGTCGACCCAGAAACCTCTAATAACACCATTCTCGGATAATTCTCAAAGGAAATATCACCACATATCAGGTACAAGTATAGTTGTTAAAAGACACTTACCAGAAAATAGTAAAAATCCAGTCCAAAATAAGTCAACTCCGTCTGAATAGTCCAACGGACGACCAAGTGTCTAATTCATGCATTTGAAAAGCGTTTGTTTGTGTCAATCAATCGACCCCGCCTGGCTCTTCCATAATGTAACGGCTCCCCTCTGGAACAAGAGGGCGCTGTTGCACTTACCGCAAGAGTCGATTAGTCGTCGTTGGGGCCACTGTCTGTCTTTGGTTTTCGGGTTAGAGTGAACAGGCTAGACAAATTCAAACAAAGCGAGGCTGGGACAGACTCCATTTGGCAATTGTGCCACAGACATCCATTACTGCTATTTTCCTTGCTTGAACTTAGAAGTTTAAAAACTTTTTTGCGGTAGGCCTATCTCTGGATTTCACACTATTTTGAAATCTCAGTGGGCCTATGTCCGCCGCGAATTTAATCACGCTCTAGGTCTCAAAACTTTATCAGGGAGTTTTTAGGTTCATTGTTCAAAACGAGATATTATGGTCGGGATTGAAGCCTACATATATCTTCTTTTCAGTATGTTAGTGAACTGCAACAATTTGGATTGGCACTGGATTTTCAAAAAACTTCTGTATCTGTTAGTAAACAGATTTTGGGGCAAAAAATCTGACATAGCATCATTAAGCAGAATGAACTTCCTTCTAAAAAATTTAAAACACTGAAAACAGGTTAATTTAACAAACTTTTTATTTATTTAGAATAAGATTGACAAATCTTTCCAGCATTGAGCATTTTAAATTAGATTGGTGCGAAAAATTCCTTTAGAGGTTATAAAACCATTTACATGACATTTTGCAAGGTATGAACTAATTATTGCAGGTAAAAGAAATAACAAGTAACAAATTACTGATGTCGATTGAGACAAGGGCCCAATTTTATAGGGCTGCTTAACGGTAAGCAAATTTGCATGCTTACTGTAGCAGAAACATTTGCTTAAGGTTAGCAGAAAAATTGGGCGACCATATTACGTGGATTTGCATTGTGACATCATTTGTATTTGTGCGGTAAGCACCATAAGGATAGCATGCCTTTTCGTGTGCTTACGGTTAGCAGCGCTATGAAATAGAAATCGCACAGTAAGCACAAAATCAGCCGCTAAGCTTTTCACTTTTAGTTTTACAAACTCATTTTTCCTTTGGTTGTTTCGCAGTAACAAACCAACATGTCATACTTCGAGTCACAACTAAATTTCCTTTTATTTTTGTACAAAGAAAAATTTACTTAAGTGGGAAACGAATCAACGACCTCCAGGTTAACGTGTCCGGGCTCTACCAACAGAGCTATCTAGGCCTAGGCTGGCAGTTTCCCTATTTTGTCCATATCTTTGTTGGGGGGGGGGGGTGGGTACAACCGTTCACTGCAGTGCGGCCAGGGATCACATCCAAATTAAGACACCGTACAACCTGGGAAGCGGCAGCCAGGGGATCACCTTTGAAGGAGACTCAACTTTTTATTTCAAATGTTTACATTAAACACCACAAAGGAAATTGACTGGGTAAATTTTGTAAATGATTTGGGGTGAACAAATAAAAATTTACTAGAGTGGGACTCGAACTAACGACCTCTTAACATGCCCGCGCTCTACCAACTGAGCTATCTAGCCCTATGTTGTTGATCCCCATGGCTGCTCCTCCCCAGGTATCGTAACTTTGGTGTGATCCCTTGCTACACGACGGCAGTTAATGGTTGCATGGCTTCTGACCAGCAACCCCCGAACCGAACAAAGATATTGACAAAATAAAGAAACAGCCAAAATAGGGTTAGATAGCTCAATTGGTTGAGCGCCGGCGCGTTAATCCAGAAGTCATTGGGTTGTGTCCCATCCTATCCCAGTAAATATTTCTTTGTTCGAACCCCAAATCATTTAAACAGTTTACCCAGTCAGTTTCCCTTGTGGAGTATAGGGTAAAACTCACAAAGAGTCACTCTTTATAGCATTCATTACATGTTTGAGTTTAGCCAAGACCACCAGCCTTCTATCTTGCCATTGTCGTCTCTCCTGTAGTTGATCAAAGTGAAATCTTGCAGCACTTTCTGCAAAAATTGCATCATTTTTTTTCTACCTTGAAAGTTGGAGATGGTCCAAATGATTCAAAGTTCCAGAACTGAAGTTGAGCTGATCTGCTAGCTTAGTGGTCTTCGTGTTGACATACATGACATGAGCACTGTACTGTTTTTAATTATTTCACCAACACAAACAAGTGAGGGCGCTATGCTGGGTTAACGGTGGTATTTTTGTTTGCAGGTCAAAAATTAACGGTTGTGTTAAATACCGCCCTCTTACGTGTGGACAACTGCTGCTTTATGATTACCGTTTGTTAATCTTCAAAAAGGAACAAGAAAAAACAAACCCTTTACCCATTACCCTTTTTTAATCTTCTAAAAGGAAAAAGAAAAAAGAAACCCTTTTACCCATTACCGTTTTTTAATCTTCAAAAAGGAAAAAGAAAAAACAAACCCTTTACCCTTTACCCTTTTTTAATCTTCAAAAACGAAAAAGGAAAAACAAACCCTTTACCCATTACCGTGTTTTAATCTTCAAAAAGGAAAAAGGAAAAACAAACGCCATAACCCTTTACCTATTGCCTGTTTGGCGTTCCATAGCACGATCACCGGTAGAGGGCTTCGTTTTTTCTTTTCCGTCCGTGAGGATTCCAAAACGGTAAAAGGAAAAAGGTTTGCTTTTTCCTTTTTCCTTTTCAAAAATTTGAAAACTGAGATAGGAACGGGAATCGGTTCATTTTGGTTTCCTTATAAAGGTTTCGTAGGTGGCTAAGGGGGCAAAGTTCGTTTTCCTTGTTCTTTTTACATTTTAAAAAGGGAGTGGGGGCTCGCTCCGCCCTCTGAGAGGCAACCACAGTTGAGAGTACACAGCGCCATCACCTGTCAAGCAACCGTGTTTAATTAAACCCCTTTCAGTTTAGAAATGGTGTCACGGCTTCGAATTCTGCTCCTATTTTTCCCAATGTTGGCAAAGGGGATAGGTTCTAAGGTTCCAACAACAAACAGCACAGAATAAATTGACAATGACAGGCGACTGTTTGTGACTAAAAATCTCCTCGACAAAGACAACGCACCGGTAGCTTTCTACGCATGCAACGCGACGGAGTCCAGGGTATAAAGGTCCCGTACCCAAACCATTGCGAAAAGTTTTCAAAAATCTCTTTTAAAAAAGAGCACTATCAACCACCATGGAGGATCAACTAAGCTAGCAGCTCAGCTCAACTTAAGTTTGAAGGTCGAAGGTTTACCTTGTATCGCGATTTAGAACCGCAATGCATTGTGGGTAGGCTGAGGGATCAAAACATAGAGTTATATATATAACTGATATAGTATAAGAACTAGCGGGCCCACTGGAGTGCATTTTGTTGGCGACCCCAACCAAAAACATTGATCATCGGTTGAGCATTTTTGCGTGTTCGGTTGAGCGCTGTGACGATGCGGTTCAGACCCTGCCAACCGATAACCGATTAAGACTCGGTTGGACTCAGGTTGGGGTCGCCAAAACACACCCTCGGCGTAAAATATGCGGCCCGGCATACGCTCATGCGGCCGTTGTGTAAATTGAAAGGAAAAATTTTACGACCTCGCCACCAACTTCCGGCCTGTTTTTCAGTGGTTTTGGAGTTAATTAACGGCGGATAAATTGGTGGCGACGACCGGAAGATTATCCAATTGAAAAAAACAGCATCGCATAGCTTGTTCACATGGCCAGTGTGTGGCCATTTTGAAAGTTGACAAAACAGCATCGTGTGTAGCATTGTCAACACACACTCTCCCACGTGTACATAATAATATAAAATGGCGCGCATTCCTTCTTGTGACATTGTGGTCCCGTCGCTTTTGTATGTGCAAGCAGCATCACCAGTGCGCCTCTAGTTCTTAATCTTATATACTATACTATGGGTCTTAATTAGACCGCGTAAACTGGGGGGCTAGATTTTGAATAGCACCAGTTATTGATATTAATTTAGCATCTTTCCTCATAATATGTGGGGTACAGTGTATGTGTTTTTGGACCATCTTAAAGTAATTTATCTCAACGCCGAGGGTAAGAACTATAAAAAAAAAAAAAAAAAAAACATCTTTTTGGGCCCTCCTCGTGAATAAGATATGCAAAAGTCTTTAAAAGAAATCAATTGGCTTTCTGGTTAACAATCTGACACTGATAAATGTTTAACTCGTTCAGGTACAGTCAACTACATGGAACGTCACAGTGCCACTATCAACAGAGTCACTTCATCATTTGGACCATCTCCAACCTTCAAGGTTAAAAAAGTGATGCAATTTTTGCAGAAAGTGCTGCAAGATTTCACTTCGATCAACTTCAGGAGAGACGACAATGGCAAGATAGAAGGCTGGTGGCCTTGGCTAAACTCAAACATGTAATGAATGCTATAAAGAGTGACTCTTTGTGAGTTTTACCCTATACTCCACAAGGGAAACTGACTGGGTAAACTGTTTAAATGATTTGGGGTTCGAACAAAGAAATATTTACTGGGATAGGATGGGACTCAAACCAATGACTTCCGGATTAACGCGCCGGCGCTCAACCAACTGAGCTATCTAACTCCTTTGTTTGGGGGTTGCTGGTCAGAAGCCATGCAACCATTAACTGCCGTCTTGTAGCCAGGGATCACCCGAAGTTACGATACCAGAAAAGGGGCTGCCAGGGGATCGTCAACATAGGGCTAGATAGCTCAGTTGGTAGAGCGCCGGCATGTTAATCCGGAGGTCGTTGGTTCAAGTCCCACTCTAGTAAATTTTTATTTGTTCACCCCAAATCATTTACAAAATTTACCCAGTCAATTTCCTTTGTGGTGTTTGATGTAAACATCTGAAATAAAAAGTTGAACCTCCTTCAAAGGCGATCTCCTGGCTGCCGCTTCCCAGGTTGTATGGACGTGTCTTAATTTGGGTGTAATCCCTGGCTGCACTACAGTAAACGGTTGTACCCCCCCCCCCCCCAAGCAAAGATATGGACAAAATAGGGAAACTGCCAGCCTAGGCCTAGATAGCTCTGTTGGTAGAGCCCGGACACGTTAACCTGGAGGTTGTGGTTCGTGTCCCACTTTAGTAAATCCTTTAGTATTTTCTTTGTACAAAAATATAAAGAAATTTAGTTGTGACTTGAAGTATGACATGTTGGTTTGTAACTGCGAAACAACCAAAGAAAAAATGAGTTCGTAAAACTAAAAGTGAAAAGTCGATAGGGTTTATTGAGCACAATGAAGTTACCTGGGCCCAATTTCATGGCTCTGCTTACCGTAGGCCCAGAATCACTGCTTACGGAAGAAGGGATTTCTGTGCTTATGGCAACGTATTTCACGGGTAAGCGGCAAATTTTGGGTTCTGCGCGTGCGTACTTCGCGTTACTAGGCATTCTTTGCTTACAAGGCTAGCTTGCTAGGTTGAGCTTTGAAAAATCTCACGCATAGCTGGCCTCTGGACTTCGCATCTCTGGAATTGTGTATGGTTGTGTATGTTCCCATTGACTTGTGTATGGTTGTGTAGTTTCCCATTGACTTGTGTATGGTTGTATAGTTTCCCATTGACTGGTGTATGGTTGTGTCAATTCCCATTGACTTGTGTATGGTTGTATAGTTTACCATTGACTGGTGTATGGTTGTGTTAATTCCCATTGACTGGTGTATGGTTGTGTCAATTCCCATTGACTTGTGTATGGTTGTGAAGTGTCCCATTGACTTGTGTATGGTTGTGTAGTTTCCCATTGACATGTGTATGGTTGTGTAGTTTCCCATTGACTTGTGTATGGTTGTGAAGTGTCCCATTGACTTGTGTATGGTTGTGTAGTTTCCCATTGACTTGTGTATGGTTGTGTAGTTTACCATTGACTGGTGTATGGTTGTGTTAATTCCCATTGACTGGTGTATGGTTGTGTCAATTCCCATTGACTTGTGTATGGTTGTGAAGTGTCCCATTGACTTGTGTATGGTTGTGTAGTTTCCCATTGACATGTGTATGGTTGTGTAGTTTCCCATTGACTGGTGTATGGTTGTGTTAATTCCCATTGACTGGTGTATGGTTGTGTCAATTCCCATTGACTTGTGTATGGTTGTGAAGTGTCCCATTGACTTGTGTATGGTTGTGTAGTTTCCCATTGACATGTGTATGGTTGTGTAGTTTCCCATTGACTTGTGTATGGTTGTGAAGTGTCCCATTGACTTGTGTATGGTTGTGTAGTTTCCCATTGACTTGTGTATGGTTGTGTAGTTTACCATTGACTGGTGTATGGTTGTGTTAATTCCCATTGACTGGTGTATGGTTGTGTCAATTCCCATTGACTTGTGTATGGTTGTGAAGTGTCCCATTGACTTGTGTATGGTTGTGTAGTTTCCCATTGACATGTGTATGGTTGTGTATTTTCCCATTGACTGGTGTATGGTTGTGTTAATTCCCATTGACTGGTGTATGGTTGTGTCAATTCCCATTGACTTGTGTATGGTTGTGAAGTGTCCCATTGACTTGTGTATGGTTGTGTAGTTTCCCATTGACATGTGTATGGTTGTGTAGTTTCCCATTGACTTGTGTATGGTTGTGTTAATTCCCATTGACTGGTGTATGGTTGTGTCAATTCCCATTGACTTGTGTATGGTTGTGAAGTGTCCCATTGACTTGTGTATGGTTGTGTAGTTTCCCATTGACATGTGTATGGTTGTGTAGTTTCCCATTGACTGGTGTATGGTTGTGTTAATTCCCATTGACTGGTGTATGGTTGTGTCAATTCCCATTGACTTGTGTATGGTTGTGAAGTGTCCCATTGACTTGTGTATGTTTGTGTAGTTTCCCATTGACATGTGTATGGTTGTGTAGTTTCCCATTGACTTGTGTATGGTTGTGAAGTGTCCCATTGACTTGTGTATGGTTGTGTAGTTTCCCATTGACTTGTGTATGGTTGTGTAGTTTACCATTGACTGGTGTATGGTTGTGTTAATTCCCATTGACTGGTGTATGGTTGTGTCAATTCCCATTGACTTGTGTATGGTTGTGAAGTGTCCCATTGACTTGTGTATGGTTGTGTAGTTTCCCATTGACATGTGTATGGTTGTGTAGTTTCCCATTGACTTGTGTATGGTTGTGAAGTGTCCCATTGACTTGTGTATGGTTGTGTAGTTTCCCATTGACTTGTGTATTGTTGTGTAGTTTCCCATTGACATGTGCATGGTTGTGTAGTTTCCCATTGACTTGTGTATGGTTGTGTAGTTTCCCTTTGACTGGTGTATTGTTGTGTAGTTTCCCATTGACATGTGTATGGTTGTGTAGTTTCCCATTGACTTGTGTATGGTTGTGTAGTTTCCCATTGACATGTGTATGGTTGTGTCAATTCCCATTGACTTGTGTATGGTTGTGTAGTCATTAACCATCAACATATTCTGTGTACCTCATGTTAGTTTTAATTACTCTTAAGAGGTTTTTGATGCATTTTGGCACACTTTTTTGTCCACAATTATATATCTGATTTATGAAAAAAAAAAAAAGTTGGGCGAAAAATGTAACGCATAGCTGGCCTCTGGACTTGGCATCTCTGTACCTTGCAAAATGTCATGTAAATGTTTTTATAACCTCCAAAGGAATTTTTTGCACAAATCTAATTTAACATGCTGGTCAATGCTGGAAAGATTTGTCAATCTTATTCTAAATAAATAAATAGTTTGTTAAATTAACCTGTTTGCAGTGTGTTTTAATTTGTTTTGAAGGAAGTTCATTCTGCTTAAAGTATGTCAGATTTTTGGCCCCAAACATTAAATTGTATCACCCGCTCTAACAAAAAAAAGTTAAACTTTTTTTAACTTTTAATGGCCAGGAACCATGACAAAATTTTCAAACATTTCTTAGAAGACACATAAGAATTGGTCATGTGATATATTGTCAGGATCCCGACAAAAACTATTTTTGAGCACTTTTTCAAGCAATGGCTCAAATGAAAGCTTGTAACTTTCTCGACCCCCATCAAAATACCTATTGATTGAATTTTAAATCAAAATGTGTTAGTCAAATAAGCCAAAAATCTGATATAGCATTTTTAATGCTTTTAATAGTGTTAGATGAAACTTTTTCGGTGGGCAAATATTTTTTAATGGCCTCAACATTATGACATATTTTTGTACCTTGTAGAAATGCCTAAAATACCAAACTTTTTGCATTTACAAGTGCAAATAACCAGTAGAGCCTTATGTGTTTCTAAGTTTTGGTCAAGGGAGAGGAGACTCTTTGTTGGGCAAATAAAACCACACAATTTTTATCTAGGGACTGTACATCGCGCACACAGAGGTAAAAGATTTGCCACGATTATAGGGATTAGGGAAACCTCGAAAACAGGACCTCCTACGATACATGTTCGCCGGAAGGTCTTTGCATATCGCCCCGGACACGATTGCATATATGCAAAAATGTCCGGAAACACCGATCCATTACGCCCCGCCTCTTTACCAGTTGACCAATCACAACCGCGAAATCTGATCAGCATTTGTACCGTTTGGTGATCTTTGCACTAACGGTGATCGATGTCGCGGCTGTGATTGGTCAACTGGTAAGGAGGCGGGGCGTAATGGATCGGTCTAGCCGGCCGGCGGCCAGGCGAAAATTCGGTCAACCGACCAATGCAAGTTGATGAATGCCGCCCTCTGTTGTTCAAACACCACTACTAGCAACAAAATGGCGCAAGGTAAACAAAGTTGAAAATGGACCATGTAAAAAGTAAGTTCATTTTTAATTTCCATCGTTTTTACATGAGATAACAGAGGTTAAAATGGTCCGATCTAATGCTGGTATAAACAGTAGGATACACACATCATATCCTTAACTTTTGAGACGATGAGTGTTGAAATTTTTGAGAGATCGCAGCTTGAGCATGCATGTCAAGTTGAAAAAAAACCCACATGAAATTTATTATTGTTCACAAAACCAACAGCATGTAATGATCGCAACTAGTAATGATCTCAAATAAATACGCATTTTTATACTTCATCACTCGAAGTATTTACATACTCAATTTTTGTAAGGAGCCTGGAAGTGGATAGCATGTTTGTTAACTAAAATACTAAATAGTTTTTTTCTTAATTAATTAAATTTAAAAGAAAATAATTTCCAAATCCACTAGCCTCACCCCAAATGACTGTAAAAATTAAAATGTAATTTTAGTTCATCACATTAATTTATTCTCTTTTTTGTTTTAATTAAGAAGAGTAAGAATGGACATGAAATGTTGTTATTGATTGAGTATTTTTACTGTTCATTTTGTTTAAAATAACTGTAGGCTACGCCGTAGGGAACAATTGTTTTGGTTAAACATTACAAATTTGACCTTTGAACTCCTATTGGACACTTGTATTGGTAATTACTAAAAATAATTATTAGCACAAAACCTTGCTAGGTAGGGAGTAGTAAAAAACATTGTGAGAAACAGCTCCCTCTGAAGTATCGTAGTTTTCTACAAATTTGATTTCAAAATCTCAGATTTAGAATTTGAGGTTTTGAAATCAAGCATCTGAAAGCACACAACTTCGTGTGGCGGGGTGTTTTTTCTTTCATTATTATCTCGCAACTTTGACGACCAATTGAGCTTGAATTTTCACAGGTTTGTTATTTTATGCATATGTTGAGATACACCAAGTGAGGAAGACTGGTCTCTGACAATTACCAATAGTGTCCAGTGTCTTTAACATGTTTAAAAATTTGTATATTGTAAGGATGGACATAAAATTTAAAAAAGTTGGAATAAACAAACAATAACTTCTAGTTATTGTAATTATTGGTGTGCTATCTTCAATGCGTGAGGTCGTGGAAATCTCAATTCAATTCAATTCAATTCACTTTATTTCCAAATCCAAAGAAATAAACAAAACAATTAGGAGTGAATAAAGAATTATGTCTTACAAGCAAATGGAATAATGATTATAAGTAATACTATAATACAACATTTACAAGCAAAGGCAAAATATATAAATTACGGAAAACAAAGAAAAAATCCCAAAACAGAGCACAATGAAGCAAAGCCCACTGTAGCCATAGCCTGCAAGCCGGACCTGACCTGAGCCAAAAGTTCAGCAACCTGTAACTCAAAACGCTCAAGTTTGAGTTTCAGAGTTTTCTCATAGGACCAAACTATTATTCAGCAAATTTAAAGAAAATCCGTGAGATTGACCCCGGATGGCATGATGGAATGACCCAATTACCAACATAGTGTTAGCCAGAGGGGTGTCTGGGTGTCTTTTGGACACCCTGTTTTTAATTTGGACACCCTGTTTCATCTGTCATTTACATGTAAATTTATTGTAAGTGAACAATTTGGAGTTTTAAAATTTCCAGCAAATTTCCAGCAAATCCTGGCTAAAACCTTGATTACCAAAGGTGTTCAGAGTCTTTAAATTACGGTGTCACACCATGGTCACACAATACCTTCTTTGCCAGACTCTTGCACTGATTTAGTGTGAAGAAAAGTCCCCAGAGCAGAACTTTTTCTTGTGCAGCGCCCTCTCTTGACCATAATTATTGAACATTTCTGGTGTGACTTGTCTGTCACTTGGACAACACTCACGAGTCATAAAAAAAGCTTTGTTTTACACTAAGACAACCCAAGACTGAAAGCTATGATTTCCAAAATAGATAGGTTTGAGATGGAGAACACGTCTGCTTGTCTGAGTTACTGTGTAATTATTCTTTGTTTTGAGTCGGCTATTTTCAAACACAGCGATAGAAGAGCTACATGTAGGACAGCAAATGAATTTCCAAAGATAAACTTTTGTTTGCACATGTTGAAAGTTTTTAAGACAACTTAAACATCAAGGGGGGGGGGGGTCGAGAGAGCATTCTTTTAGATTTTCGGATAGGGCCTACAGTTTTCTTGAATGTAGAGGGAAATATTTCACACAAAGATGGATTTAGTATGAACTTCATTTGATCAGTTGTTATCCGACTAAAATTAAACTACACACACTGTACACCTATTCCGCCTTGCAATGGACCATTATTGTATGAAGAAATACTCACACAAAACACATTTTAATTAATTTGTGGCCACATTGCACCCTGATGATTTCATATTCACTACCTTATGGCATGCTAATGGAGACCAGGGACAAAACAAAAAAAAGGAAAATAAAAAAAACTCCATAGGGAAATTCTAAAGACCTGCAGTCGATTTCACAAAACTCGTCCTCAACTTAAGACTAATCTTAGGACTTAGGATGAGTCCCAACCCTGCACTGTAGCATGCATACCTTTAAAAGATTAATCCTAAGTTAGCTCGTCCTAACTCGGAGATAAGATGAGTCCTAACTCTTTGTGAAATTGACCCCTGCCGGGTGCTCCACATGGAATCTTATCATGTACAAAGTCTATGGGAAGATCTACAGAACAGGGACAATGGATGTCTCCCCACATGGGATGCAAAAAAGGGAATGTTTGAACCAGACAGAGCTATAACTAACTAACTCTGCATTGCATTGAAGGAAACGTGTTTTTTAATGTCTGTGGCCTAAGTAAAGGCAGTATACCACAAACTGTTTTGTAGCCTAACCCTTTGCACCATAACAGCAAGTGTTGTAATACTTCACCGAGCATGGCTTCCGCATGGAAGAGGGAATGCCAATTTGTTTTGTGTTCACAATGTAAAAATCTTTTGCCCAAGGCAAACTCTTTTACAACCTTCTCAGCCATAAAAAAAAAACACTCAATGGAATAAAAAAAGCAAAGTACACAAAAACAAGCAATAAACCCAAATAGGAGAATCTTTAAAATATGTTCTTTTACAACAGCATTATTGATTTGGTTTCTCAGTGATATACACTGATGTGTGTGAAACACTGTAAATACTCAGTACTTTCCCACGCCCAGCAAAATGCTACAAGGAAAACTTTTTCAGAATTTGTCAAACCGTGGAGGTAGAAATTTCTACCTCCATGGTCAAACCTATCGCAGTGTATGTGTAGAAAGGGGGGACCTTGAAATCTGAGAAGATGCAGGTTTGTATTATTGAAGGGAAGTACATGTCTTTCAGTTTAAAACCAAAGTGACAGAATGTTACTACAAAATCAAAGTAAAGGCCCGGTCCCACTGCAGCGATAACCAAAACGATAACGACCACGACGCAAAGAGAACGCATTTTGGTCGAATTGCTCCACGCAGAAAACGCACACGCTCTTTCAACCAATTGAATGCGTTCTCTCTGCGTCGTTATCGTTATCGTTCTCGTTATGGCTGCAGTGGGACCGGGCCTTTATACTAATAATGATGATGTTTAATATTTATAATGCAGCCCTTTACATACAAGTTAAAAGGGCACAGAATGGAAGAAAAAGATAAAGAAAGAAACATAAAGAAAAAAGACTAGTAACCAGGTCAGTGCCCAAACCACAGTCAAGTACGTGGATACACGTCTGACCCGCCAACAGAGATCTAAAAAGTAACATATTATATTTACATAGGCCTATATGCCTGCTGGCATCGATAATGTTCTGATCTATTCAGGAGACTCCTCACACCCTAGACCTAAAGTGAGACTTGGACAAGTCTAGCCAACTTGACTAGGATGTTTGGTTGCCAGGATACACTTCTCTTAAAGGCCCAGTCATGCGACCCTTCATGGGTTATTGTGGGTTGTAATCCGTCACTTTTAGGGGTTTGACTTGTCAACGGAGGTAAACTTCCGCCTGTCTCTCCCCGCTTGTTAGAATTTGTTATCCTCGAATAAACACGATTAGATGCTTTTTTGAATGGTAGCCTTAATGAATGCAACCCGACCCTTGTAACTCACATCACAGGTACATTGTACCACGTACAATAATGCTTAGAAACATGTGTACACAACAAGAGTAAACATGGCTTTATTTATTAAAGCATGTTTTGTAGTTTTACCGCCTTTGGTGAGCGGACTGGAACAAGTCTATTACGGCAGTGATTTTACCTGAGAGTCTGTTCCTATGTGTCTGGAATGCAGTTGACTTTTTTTCCCACAGGTTAGTTACATACACCATGAAGGAGGACTGTTAGTTGTGAGAAGAACCAGTGGTTTTTTTTCTCGACAAAGTTATTTTTTACCTACTTCCGGACTATGGATTTGGAACAACTTTAAACCGACGAACAACATCAAGGAGAATTGAGTTCTGGAGCTGTGAGAATAACCAGGGTTTTTTATTTTAAACTCTCAACAAAGTTTGCTTTTTACCTTCTTCTAAAAAATGGATTTGGAATAACTTCAAACCGACGAATATTTTTTTTTCTTCTGCTGGACTACGTTACAAGTTTAAAGGTTTCTGTCAATGGCTGAGTTTTTTGTAACATCTCCCTTAACAGTGGACTCTGCAAGTGGTTTGGCTGGCAAGTTCAGAGTTGAAAAGTATCAGCAATTCACATGGAATATGGACTAGTGAAAAAGCTATTGATGAACGAGTGAATTGAGAGATGATTTGGGCCCAAAGTTGGGCAAACCTTGCACAAGGCTGTGTCCTAATTGATCAACTTTGCGTCTGCAGTGTAACTTAAGCAGCAAGTTCTCAAGCACTCGTTGGATGATTGTATTTTTACTGAAGCCTGATTGGAGGATAGTATTATCACCATAGTAACAAATCCATCAAGACCACCACAAGAAGGAAATTGGAATCAACAGATAGCCTTACATTCTACTCAAGCCTCATGTGTTCGTCTGCTTACACTGGCAGTCTAAATGTCCCAATGCAATAATAAAGTAGGATAGAAATGTAACGCCTTGAGGAAAGTCTATTTAAAAGTCAAGATCCACCTGGCACCTGTACAAACTTCCAATCAGATCAGCCAAAGAGGGGAAGCTTTTCCTTGCTTCTTGGAATACATCCTCAAGAAGTACAAAGCCTTTCGGAGGAGATAATGTTGGGCTGAGTGGCTCTTGAGTTGAGAAAATAAGTCAACAGTCGTTTCAATTTGAGAAATACAGCTACGGGAAAGACTCTTGGAGAAGTTTCTATTTCGACTGGCAGTGTTCTTTCACTCTTTGTTCAAAATGAAGAGCATTTGTTTTGGTTTGGTTGGTTTTAGGTTTATTACAATGTAGTTGATGTACTCTGACTAAAAAAATGCAGTATTTTGCTGGAATTTCTTTTGTCCTTGGCCTTATACATGTTATATAAACAAACTTAAAACTTAGAACTTAATTGTGGGGTAAAATTCGGCAAACAAAAATTGACATAGCATCTTTTAAAAACTAAATGTGCTATCTGTGACATAAGTTGGATCAGCCAAACACTGCACTTACAAACAACCAGCTCCTAAAATAATCACCCAAACCTAGGACCTTTTAAACCAGTTCCGTTGAAGCATTCTTTGCATGGTCTGTTGTTGTTAGAGTATCTGTCGCCATTGTTGGGAGAAGCTTAGTGAGCAGTGGAAGGCAATTACCGACTTCGGAAGCAATTATACACTGCTGGTGGATAAGTTTCTTACAGGGTGGTGCGCTAAGTGGGGATTTAAAACCCTCTATTACAAAGAGCAAACTTGTTTGTTATAATGGTGTTTTTTTAGATATGGCTCCATTAGCTCTGAACGTCGCCTGACGATGACTAGAGCAGACTAGTCGAACAATTGAAAAGTTGAGACCAAAATAACTCACTCTCTCTATGCTCTGTGACAGTGAAGTTAATAAGCCAAAGTAGTATTCACAGCCAATTCCACAGCAAATTCATTGTTTTAAACAACCATGTTGGATGAACGATTATTAAAAGGACCAAGAACTGAACCTTGAAGGACCCCAGAAGTAACATCCCATGCAATCTGAATCTATAAGAAAAGTATCTTGAATACACTTTGGAAGAATTACTGAGAAAAAGATGAACCCAATCTCCTGAAAGAGTGACTCAACACTCTTCTAGTTTTGAGTTATAGTTTTGAAGTTCCATGTTTGACTTCACCTTTGCACAATTTGACGACATGTATTACTACATGATTATAAGTACAGCTATAATCCAAATACATGTTTGGTCTTAGACCTTTTGCAAATATTGGACAGGTATGTTAAAAACAGATTAGCGCAGATTGGTGGGTGATGAGATAAAGATTGACACAGGCTCACAAATCCTGTTATAAACTGCTGCTTATTCAAGACACAAAAGAACAAGAAAACATAGTAGTACATATGTATTAAGCTTCTGTGATCTACATGTGCCTGTTAACGTCACTGTTTCTATGGGAGTCAAAAGCCTGACTGCTAAAATGAAAGTAGGTTGCGGAATTAACAGTTCTTGGACGGCTGTGTGGAGACATTTTCTGTGGGTTTCTTTGGACTGATAGGATATCAGAAGTGTTTTGTTGAAAGGAGTTTGAAATGCAAGTAGCTTCAGTAACAGAATTTTACATTTTTTTGACAGCTGTGTGGAGAAGTTTTCTTTGGATCAGAAATGATTTGGTGAAAGGAGTATGAAATCCAGGTAGTTTCAGATAACGGATTTTAGGATTTTTCGACGGGGTGGAGAAATTTTCTTTGTTTCTCTTTAGACGGATTGGATGGATTTTTATGTGTCAGAAGAGATTTTGTGAAAGGGAGTTTGAAATGCAAGTAGCTTCAGTTAACAGAAGTTTACATTTCTTGGACAGCTCTTGTGGAGAAGTTTTCTTTGATTTCTTTACATGGATGGGAACATTTTAAGAAATGATTTTGGGAAAGAAGTTTGAAATGCTTCAGTAACGGAATTTTACATTTGTTGGACTGTAGCTGTGTGTAGAAGCTTTTTTCTTTGTGTCCAAGTTGTGGTGGCTTCAAAATTTCCTTAGTTTTGAGTTTGGGTTTTATTCTTGCTTTAATCATGGCAGTTCAAAGGATACTTGTCGCTCAGTGTTCAAGTGTTAGGTACATGTACATGTTTGACCTTTAGAAAATTATTTATATGCCACTGGTCTTTGCTTCCATGCCCTCTTGAACTTTTAAAATAAATATTTACATCAGCTGTAAACTTACGGTAGGGTCAGAGATTGGCAAGCACTCCAAAAGTTAACGACCATAAAAACTTACTTTGTGAGCGGCACTGCTGTTCATAATTGATAGACTCATTTCAAAGTATTGATAGGAGATTTTTCAGTTCTCGTTTGAATTTTAGAAAAGGGGCACTTCTACGAGGAAAATGTAAACTTTTATTTGAACTTTGCAAAAGGCACCACAGCAAAAGCACAGGGCACCAAGGCAATGGGTGTCGGTTTTTTCTCCCCCCCCCGAGACCTCAGAGAAACTTGTAGACACCTGCTCCGCAATCGAAGGATGTTGATGTCTAGACAATTGCCAGCCATATGGGTTGCCTGCTGGGTTGTATTTCCAGAGAGAAGTACAAGTATTTGTAAAAGGAAACCTTGAATCGTTCTGCTTGATGCACTGGCATTCCTTTCCTCCATGGTTGAAGGATGTTGAGACTTTCTTGGTAAAAATTTTTCAACAAGCTTTCTGGTAGGAAAGTTTACGGTTAACTCTGCCACTCGGCTCTCTGCTGCCTTGAGGAAGTTGATGCTGAGCTGACCAACACCTTAATGTTATGTTTTTGCAGGACCATGGTGTTGTTCTATTAGGGAATGCCTCATCATCAACTTTTTTGTCTACTTTTGATTTTTAAGTTTAACAAATTTTTGAGGTGTGAACGTTTTGTTGTTGTAAGAAGTAACTAAATTGCTGGTAATTATTAATCAGCAGAGTGTGGGCTTGATTCCGTGGTCATGGCACTTGTGTCCTTAAGCAAGACACTCTACCTGGGACATTACGCCATACATGTATTAGTGCACTAAAAGGAGTCTAAATTTTGTTTTGAAAATTCAGCCAGGTGCATGACAGGGTGTTTCTTCCACAGGCTGCAAGCTAAATGTTGATCTATTGTTCGCAGTTCTTTATCAAAACCATAGAAGTGTCAAACCCTCAAGGATTTCTGTCTTTCACAGTACAGTTAAACGACCCATTGATACTGATCGATCACAGACAAAATATCTTTATTGCATTTGCTCTTATCTCCTATAGTTCATTTTAAAACGTCCGCGAATTAATCACAGAGCTGGCGTCAAATCTCTTCCCTCTGATGTGAGAAATCCAGGTGTTTTTACTGGCAAAACGGAAAACAGTTTGGACAACTTCCCTGAACTGACAGGAGCCCATCATCAACGTGTGACAAAGTCTTTTTAGAGTCTGTTCTTCATCATCAGTTGAGAGCAGGTCTGGTAATATCCCACGTCACCTGTAGGCTGTAGTGCCCTTTTGGAAATTTCCAATACAAGTTTATATTTTCCTCTACGAGGAATAGAGTGCCCCTACCAGAGGATAATTGCTTCAAGACCTTTGAGAGAGACAAACCTTCTTGTGATAGTATCTTAGTTTTTAGTCTGAAATTGTCTTCAATCGAGGTTAAGACTGGACTGATGAGCTGTCTGTGTGGTGGCAGAGATCGCTAAGTCTGCAACATTTTGACTTGCAAGCAACGACCCAATGGCTTTTGGCTTTTGTTACCATGTATGGAACTTTGTGGTGGCATGCAGAAGAGTAATAGGGCTATCATACTCGAGCTGGTAATAACTCCATTCTCCTGAAGACGATCTGAGCATACTGATCGAAACGTTGAGTTATAAACCACCAGTTCTGTTCAGAAGCAACACGACTCAAAAGAGATTTACACATGGTGCTACTGCGAACCTCCCTTAATTATATTCCATGTAAGTTAGAGGCAGATGCGAAGTTCGATGGAGACTATGTGAAATGCCTGGTGGACTCAGGAACTTTTAAAGTTGACAAAGATGCATCTGAATGGCTATGAAAAGTTGGAGTCGATTGTTTCTGATTATCAATATTTTTGTGGCGAGGATCAACTACATGGATAAAGTAGACTCTTGAAGATTTTTCTTGCCGTCCCAGAGAGTTTATACAATGGCAAGAAAAGAACTTTATAACAATCTTCGGCAAAGCCAGCCACATCCGAACATCGTCCTGCGAGAAAGAACAATGACACTTGGCGAGAAGATCTCGTACTTCCACCAGAACGCTGACGACTCTGATGATAGTCGCATCGCGGCGTTGCGGAATCGTGCCAACCGCAGCGGAGGGCGAGCTGGAGCATTTTTGACGGAGGGAACTGACGAAGAAGGTCTCGTTGATGGCAGGACAAAGAACAGAAACAGGGGGAGGATGCCAACAATAGGCGAGAGGAGAGTCTCCCCCGCTGGTAGGAGAACGGCAAGCACTATGAGTATGGCAGTCTGTGTGTCAGTTACAGGTATATAATTGGACGCCATTTCATGTTTGATTTTTTTGCAGAGTTTTAGCGAGGGTGAAGTCAAATTATTTGTTTATTATTTGAGCAAAGATGTTGACAAAATAGGGAGACTGCCAACATAGGGCTACAATAGCTCAGTTGGTAGAGCGCTGGCACGAATCAGGAGGTCCTTGGTATAGAGTCCCACTCTAGTCAAAACTTTTTTTCAACCCAAAATCACAAAAATGATCTGTCTTTAACAATTGTACTTTATTTTTGTTTTCTTCAATTTTATAGATTCTACCCATGAGTTGATGGAAGCAGCAGAGAAGGGGGATTCCTCCGCTGTACGTAGGGTTCTCAGAGAGAGCTCGGCTGACCCTAACTTCGGTCGGACCGGAGACTACAGGACTGCCCTCCTCAGGGCATGCCAGTACGGGCAGGTTGATGTTGCAAGACAACTTCTCGAGGTATTGTAATAATGAACACTTTTAAGCTTGGTGTGTTTTGGCACCCCAAGTGCACCTTTTCTCTTAACAACAATTGTAGCGAAGCTCAATCTCTGCCCTGAAGCTCAAGACTTCAGGGCAGATCGGACAAGTTGATATAAAAAGCCACTCCATTCTGCAAATCTGATTGGAGGATTAGCACGTACTTGATGATAAGAACAGTTATCCTATCTGAAGGAGGAGCAATAGTGGTTATAAGTGTATTTCTTATAAAGACACAAGGGTCAGGACTTACTCAAACCAACCACTCTGCTGATCTTAAACAATCAGAGCACGTGCCAAAACACCTAATGATGATTGCATTTAAGCCTAATTATATTTTTGACCCATGGAAAACAAAAATTGTTGTCGTTGATTTATAGGCTGGTGCAGATACCAGTATTCGCACCATCAAGAATCGGACTCTACTGCATGAGGCCTGTGTCGGAGGTCACCCCAATGTCCTGACATTACTCCTTGACCTTGCAGATGACATCGATGCGGTCGATGTCGAAGGTCAGAGTTCATGTCACATTGCCGCATTCCAGGGAGAATTGGAATGCTTGCAGGTTTTAGCGGAAAAAGGTAAAACAACTTTCTGTTTGAAACTTGTTCGATTTTTTAGCTAGAGTGAGCGACATGGCTCGATGTCATAAAGTACTAATGAGAATCATGTTAAGATTAGTTGTCAATATTGCCATTGTGATTTGTACTTTGGCATAAATTGATACTTAGCGGTTGAGATCTCTATTTTCCGAGAACTTGATTTTGAGACCTCAAGTTTAGAATTTGAGGTCTCTAAATCAAGCATCTGAAAGCACACAACTTTGTGTGACAAGGTTTTTTTTCTTCCTTCATAGTTATGTCACAACTCCGACGACCAATCGAGCTCAAATTTTCACAGGTTTGATATTTGATGCATATGTTGAGATACACCAAGTTAAGAAGACTTAAGCTTGGGCGATATCACGATATTATCGAATATTGCTATATTAATTTGGAAACGATTTTGATATCGGATGGATTTGGTTTTAATCGAAATATCGATATATCGCGATATCGATTAAATATCGCGATGTATTTGCTAGCTGAGACATCTTGCACCCCATAGGTTTGGAGTAAAACCAGAAGAATAGGTCATTAGAACACCTCTCTTATGCTATGACTGTCTCTTCTACAACTTTCACTTGGAGCTTGAAGACTGATTATGTCAAATTTAATTAATCGCGATTATATCGAATATCGCGATATATTGTCGGCGATATATTGTGAATAAAATAAATCAGACGCCCAAGCTTAAGAAGACTAGTCTTTGATAATTACCAATATTGTCCACTGCCTTTAATCCATGGGTCACAGAATCAAGTCCTGCTCTAGTCAATGTTTCTAAGCGAAAGTTGTTTAAAATCTTTACCAAGTCGGTGTCCCTTGTGGTTTTTGCAAAGTATTGACATAAAAACACTTCAATTGTAGGAGCTGATACGTCGCTGGAGGATAAGAATGGACGAAGCCCCGCCCACCTGGCCGCCCAGAGGAACCACCCAAAGATACTCAGCTACCTCCTGAGTAAGGGCATCGACATTGAGACGTCTGACCACCAAGGAAGGAGACCCGCCCATATGGGCGCAATCCATGGAGGTACCGTCATATATTAATAAACTGCTCACAAGAAGTTAGGAAACTTTTTTCTATCAAGTATATTTGTAATATTTATGACTCTCTTTGTATTTAGATAAATATCAATGCAAAGCTGAAATGTTCCTCTTTAAAATGATACCACATTTGCAATGATGACATGTTGCTGGACTTTGCCACATGAGTGAGAAAGAGACAGAGTCACAAATCAAATGTGCCAAAATTAGCAATTTTGTGTTACTGTATCAACAAACAATTCGCTCTGTAATTCAAGCGAGCAAGGCAACTTACTGATCCTAATCCACTTTATGTTGAGACAAGAAGTTCAGTAACGAGTCTTGCAAATACTCAAACAAGGTGTTTTTCAAGAGTTGGGCATAATTGTGTGTGTAATTGTGTGTTTTCAAGATGGTTTAATGGAATTGTAATAATGGAATTACAATTCCCTTACAGCATGGTGAAACAGAAACAGCTCATTGAATTTCAGCCAAATCCGAAAGAGCATAGATTTTCATAGTGTTGGGTAGGGGGTTAACATTTTATCAATTTCAATTTTTTGTTCTACATTTGTTTCAACATTTTCTGGTTATTTTCCAGGCCTGGAGAGCCTGATCCTATTCGTCCAGGGGAACTGTGACATCTTGGCCACTGATCAAGCTGGGTGTATTCCCGCTCACTTTGCTGCTAAGAAAGACCACTTAGACTGCCTGAGATTTCTTGTCAAGAATGGCACAGAGCTGATGACCAAGGATGGCTCGGGGAAGACGCCTGCCCACATGGTACGTTTGAAAAACTTAACGATTACTTAGATATGAAGTCTTAAGTCAGGATTCGTTTGGATGGAGTAGTTTATCACGAGAAAAAATTAACTAACCAGAAGACAAAGTTAACTTACCAAGATAAAATTAACTAAGCACAATACCAAGTTTTAATTACCACAAGATGAGGTTAAAGGCAGTGGACACTATTGGTAATTACTCAAAATAATTATTAGCATAATACCTTACTTGGTAGCGAGTAAATAGGGAGAGGTTGATGGTATAAAACATCGTGAGAAACGGCTCCCTCTGAAGTGCCATAGTTTTCGAGAAAGAAGTAATTTTCCACGAATTTGATTTTGAGACCTCAGATTTAGAACTTGAGGTCTCGAAATCAACCATCTAAACGCACACAACTTCGTGTGACAAGGGTGTTTTTTTTCTTTCATTATTATCTCGCAAGTTCGATGACCGATTGAGCTCAAATTTTCACAGGTTTGTTATTTTATGCATATGTTGAGATACACCAACTGTGAAGGCTAGTCTTTGACAATTACCAATAGTGTCCACTGCCTTTTACCTACCATGAGACTAAGTTATCTTCCCAAAAGACAAAGTTAGTTTAACACAAGACAAAGTTAAATAATCACATGAGAAAGTTTACTTTGTCTTGTGTTAAAGTTAACTTACCACAAGACAACGTTAACTTACATGTATCATGGGACAAAGTTATCTAACTGAAAGATAAACTTTACTTGCCATGAGGCTAATATATACCTTCGTAAAATACAAAATTAACTTAAAGTTTGTGAAGAGTTTGGCTCAAGATTTCTGTCTTTTAAATTCTTTATTTTTTTCCAGGCGGCTTATTTTGGAGCGATGACCTGTCTGCATTGGTTATTGGAAAAAGGAGTGGATGCCACAGCTACAGACAGTAAGAACAAATTTAGAAATTTTTTGAAATTTAAAGTGAGTAAGCACAAAAGTATATCAAAAGAAAGTGGAAGATTGGTGGTATAACAACAAGGAATTAAAGGACAGTTTGTCTTTGGAATGGGCGCTTTATGAAGGCAATGTAATGAAATGAATATTTTGG
Organism: Asterias amurensis; assembly: GCF_032118995.1. Classification (NCBI taxonomy): domain Eukaryota; kingdom Metazoa; phylum Echinodermata; class Asteroidea; order Forcipulatida; family Asteriidae; genus Asterias; species Asterias amurensis. Next base: position 3,770,584 of record NC_092657.1, on the reverse strand, counting down.
AAAGCTGTTTTTTAAAGTACACCAATGATCCACACAAATATACCTTGAAATTGTGTGGTTTTCCATTTACTTCGTGATTTAAAGGAACACGTTGCCTTGCATCGGACGAGTTGGTCTAAACAAAAGCGTTTGTAACCGTTTTTTATAAAATGCATATGGTTGGAAAGATGTTTTAAAAGTAGAATACAATGATCCACACAAGTTTGCCTCGAAATTGCGTGGTTTTCCTTCTACTGTGCGAACTAACATGGTCGGCCATTTATGGGAGTCAAAATTTTGACCCCCATAAATGGCCGACGTGTTAGTCGACAAGGTAAAAGGAAAACCACGCAATTTCGAGGCATGTTTGTGTGGATCATTGTATTCTACTTTTACAACATCTTTCTACCCATATGCATTTTATAAAAAACGATTACAAACGCTTTTCAAAGACCAACTCGACCGTTCCAAGGCAACGTGTTCCTTTAACACAGTCAACCACTTTGTGGAGTCAAACCTTTAGTTCTACAAAATGGTGGACCGAGCTAGTTCATATAAGGTAAAAGGAAAAACAACACAATATCGAGGAACATTTGCGTGAATCAACTTGTACCGAAAGAGCCCCCCGTGTGATTTGAAGAAGATTTCTGTTGTTGATTTTGGACTTTAAGATTTCTATAGATTTCATTTCTACACGGCTTGTTCCCCCTATAGATCATGGCAACACACCAGCTCATCTAGCTGCTACTGGTGGTCATGCTGAATGCTTCAACTGCTGCCTCCAGCACAATGGTCGGCTTGATGTAGTCAATGACAGAGAGGAGACTCCTATGGACTGTGCTAGACGCTCCGGCCACCCACAGCGGATGAGCAAAGCAGGTAAGGTGTCTTTTAAAGAATTGTTTTAGAAGTAAACTTTTCTTCATTTTTGTCATTGATTTATTCTGTTTATGAAGCCAAGGACTCTCAGAAAGCTGGGACTGGCCAAATTTCACTGAACCCAACTGGTCCTAACACCGTTTAAAATGATTAACGAAATTGGTTAAATTCAAAAGATTTAAACGTGTCAAGTTGTAACTGGATCCAAGTGGAATAAACTGGATCCAACTGCTCCTAGCCAAGTTTAAAATGTTGAGTGGAACTGGTTGTATAAAGTTAACAATTTCTAAGTTTCTGCTGTGTCCAAATATAACTGATCCAACTGGTCTCAAAATCACATACGAGTAGCTGCTGCTGCAAGAGTTGACTGGGCTTCAACCGGTTATAAACTAGTCCACTAATTTCATTAAATATTGCAATCGGCTGCTATAGTCAAGTTAAGACTTAGATGAAACCGGTTGTAACCTGTTCCTGATCTATAACTAGTCTCAAAACCACATATGTTTCCAGTAGCTGCATGCTGCAACAAGAGTTGGCTCAACCGGTTCTAACTGGTCCATGATATTGTTGCAAACAGCTGCTTTAATCAAGTTTGGACCAGATGTAACCGGTTGTGACCTGTTCTTAATTTGCATATAGGAAACAATGAAGTGAAATGCATCCACTGCGCCAATAACTATGAGCTGGTCGAGTGGGAGAGAATGCACCAACCGTCTCAAGTCCAGAAAGCAATGAACAACAAGAAGGGAGGGATCTTTAATTCACCTCTACCAAGAAAACCGTAAGTTATAAAAAGTCTCCTAAACTCACATATTTTATAAGTTCTAAGGATTATCAATGGGTGCATTCGTTTAGCTTCCTGGTTCGACCCGAATAGCTTTGACAGGGCTCACCCGGGTCAGCCCCCAGTGCCCTGCTTGTGGAGTGGATCACTTGGGGTGACCTGAGGTGCATGCCGTCACCACGAGAGGACGAGTGTGATCGTTCGATTAGCTCTTGTCAGGGGCTCACCCGAGTGAGCACTGCGGGGTCGACGCAGGGAGGCTTATCGAACGCACCCATTATTTGTAAGTGTGAGACCAAGGATGCCTCACAAGTGAACTTAATCACTGTCATGACTGTAGCTCGCAAGCCTGAGGAAACCTGCAAACAAGGGGGCTTGCAACGTTAACCAGAAACAGTGGGGTCAACCTCATGTTAAAACATTTGTTTCTTTTGTCAAATTTAAGCAAAACCTCAGAAACTTCTGTTTTTAGTGAAGGATTCGCTGAAAGTTGTTTTCTGGTTTTTTTTCCCAGCTGTATCCTTGTACTTTATAGTTAAGGTATCTTGTCCTTGATTATGTACTCTACTATAAATTTTCAGTAACATGATTATGGTTACATTTAAAGTTATGTTTTTTCATTCCTACAGAAAAGCTCAAGAAGTGCAGAAACCCAAAGAAACAAAGCCAAAGGTCGTAGGTCAAGAGTTACTGCCAAAGAGAGACTTAGCTGTTAGATATTTTGGACAAGAGACAAATTGAATGAACATACTGCTTCAAGGATAGAATTTAATCAGTACATGTTCAAGTTTTGAGAATTGGGAATAATTCACAACCATGACAACACTGAACTTCAATGGATATATAACAAGATCGACAAATTGGCTGTAGGCGGTGGTCTTGGTCTTGTGGAACATGCTGGAAATAATTCATGGGGATCCCGCTCTTTCCATGTAGCTGCAGGGAAGGTGTGGAACGGTCTACCACATTCTATCAGAGCCATCCAGACAATAGAAACCTTCAAATCAACCCTGAAGACCCATCTTTTTCAAAGACATTTCAGTAACACTCACTAGACATTTGTTCTTGTTTTTTGCACTGCTGGAGAACAACCAAGGGGGAATACTTTTATTGGAGCAAGCGCCATGAGCACTTTTTATGGATACCGGCGCTATAGAAGACGTCATTATTATTATTAGAGGATGAAGCCCCCTGAACCTCCTTGGTTTAGAGAAGGAAGATGCGTGCCTTTTGTATCATAAACACTTTTGAGATGTAGAAATATTTGAAAGTTGAGTTTTAAGAACTGTAATAAAGCCATTTGTGAGTCAGATTTGAAGAATGGTTGGTGTAAAAACTTGCTTAGTTACAAGTTACCAGCTTAAGTTTGATTACCCCAGACTAGAGACAGTTGCTCATGTTGCTATGGGTGCGTTGGTTTAGCTTCCCTGTGTCGACCCTGGTCTGCCCGAGTAAGTTCGAATAGCTTTGACGGGGCTCACCCGGGTCAGCCCCCAGTGCCCTGCTCGTGAAGTGGGTCACCTGGGGCGACCTGAGGAGCATGCCGTCACCACGAGAGGGCGAGTGTGATCGTTCGATTAGCCCTTGTCAGGAGCTCACCCGAGTGAGCACCGTGGGGTCGACCCAGGGAAGCTAAACGAATGCACCCTATATGTCACATTGTTTGGGACAAGCTTTTGTGTAGCTACCTCCAGTTAGCAAACTCTGGTGGATTTCACAAAGAGTTAAGACTAGTCATATCTGGAGTTACTCGTCCCAACTTAGGAGTTACCATAAGTTTTTAACAACTCCCATGACCAGGCAGCAGTGCGTCTCACAAAGTAAGGTTTTATGGTAATAAAGTTTTTGAGTTTGTTATATGCAAATTTGCCCCAAACGAGAAAGCCACTCTTGGTAAGGGGTTACAATAATAAATGATTATAGATTAAATTAACTCAAAGGAGCTGAGTGTAGGAATTGATATTCCTCTTAAAACAGTCTAGATTGTAGGATGGAGGTGCATACCAGGCAAGGAGTTACTAATCTATGACTACTTTTAAATGGTAGCTTGCGGCCACAAACTCATTTTACCAGACATTGTTAAAATATAACCTACACATGGATTTAGTTACACCGTATAAATGTTTTTAAATTTATAGTTTATAAAGTGTGTGCAACTGTTTTGTATGAAATAAAAGAAATATTATAAAAATATAAAAACAACAATGGAAACACCGACTGCAGTTATGTTAATTTTTTTAAAGACATTTTTATTATATTTTTCTCTTAATTAAAGGAACACGTTGCCTTGGATCGGTCGAGTTGGTCTTTAAAAAGCGTTTGTAACAGTTTGTTATAAAATGCATATGGTTAGGAAGATGAATTAAAAGTAGAATACAATGATTCGTACAAACTTGCCTCGAAAATGCTTGGTTTTCCATTTACGAACTAACACAGTCGGCCATTTATGGGAGTCAAAAATTTGACTCCCATAAATTGCCGATCGTGTTAGTCGATGACGTAAGAGGAAAACCACGCCATTTCGAGTGATACTTGTGTGGATCATTATATTCTACTTTTAAAATATCTTTCTAATCATATGCATTTCGTAACAAACGGTTACGAACACTTTTCAAAGACCAACTCATCCGATCCAAGGCAACGTGTTCATTTAAAACAAATTGAACACTTTGTGTCCATAGTTTAACATGTATTATGTAACAAGATATTGCCTTCGAAACCTCTATTGAATGAACACTTGGGGTAACATTTTTAAAGAGCACACTGCTTTCAAATGTTTCAAAATCTTTCAAATCTGAGCCCAATTTCATGGCTCTGCTTTGAATACCGTAAGCAAAGAATCGGTCTTAGGGGAAGCAGGGAATTATGCGCTTACGTCAAGCGTATTTTACCCGTTAGCAGGGATATTTGGTTTGTGGGCGTGTGTACTCCATGTTACTGGGCATTCTACGCTTACACAGCTTGTGAAAAATTTGGCGGTAAGCAGAGCCATAAAAATTGGCCCAGCTCTTTGGAACTGCTCCTTGTCCTCGTTAAAAACTGTTGTTCGCGCTCGTAAACACTTTTGTGTTTTGTAAGCAATGTTTGTGGGTTTTGATTGAAAAAAAAAAACCCAAACAAACCATAAACTTGCCTCTTGAAATACAATCAGCAGCAAAACAGTCTTCCATATTGTAGTCAAAAACTACACAAAACGCACAGTATCCAGGGATTATGTGAATCATTCTACTTTTATAACGACCTTCCGACCATATTCAATTCAAAACAAATGTGTTTTATAGCTCAAGGCACCCGATCTAAAGGCAACAGGTCCCTTCATAGTAGTTGAACCATACTAAAGACAACAACATTGCAAAAAAGTAACTCTTAAGAGACTTATCTTTTAACCTTTGATAAATTGACCATTCCATTCACACACAAGTGCCCAGGAGCTTTACAGAACTGGTTGAAATTCTGTACACCAATGTGTGATATAAAAGCATAAAGTTTACTGGGTTCTGTGAAAGGAAAAAAATAATTAAAAAATTCACAGGCAATAAAAGAGCTACCAACATTTCTATATTGCAATCAGGGAGATATTGTTTAAAGACACTGGACACTATTGGTAATTGTCAAAGACCAGTGTTCTCACTTTCTGTATCTCAACATATGCATAAAATAACAAACCTGTGAAAATTTGAGCTCGATTGGTCATCGAAGTTGCGAGATAATAATGAAAGAAGAAAAAACCCTTGTCACACAAAGTTGTGTGTGTTTAGATGGTTGATTTCGAGACCTCAAGTTCTAAATCCGAGGTCTCAAAATCAAACTCGTGGAAAATTACTTCTTTCTCAAAAACTATGTCACTTCAGAGGGAGCCGTTTCTCACAATGTTTTGTGCCATCAACCTCTCCCCATTACTCTTCACCAAGTAAGGTTTTATGCTAATAATTATTTTGAGTAATTACCAATAGTGTCCACTGCCTTAAACAATCGAGAAAATATATTCACATTTACAATATTACATTCAACAGAACAGGGCAAATGCTTTCAAAATATAATGAAAAGACTTTCAAACTTGTTCATCAGAACATTTCATTTCTGACCAATACACAAGAGAAATAAATAAAATTTGAGGCCTTTTGCAGTAACAGTGTTTATGTACTGCGACCAGTCAGAAAGTTCATAAAGCTGTTTAGGCAGATAAATGTCTTCAACGAGTTATCTTGCTGAGTATTTAAGTAAGCAGGGTACCGGTAGAATACTACAACAGTTATAACAGGTTATTTGGCAGTAACCTGTTTCTGCTAAGTAAAACTTTTCTCTGCTAAGCAGAGTTGTATTTTGACAAAATTCAGGAAAATGGGTTGCGCTCAACAGCTGAAAAAAAAAGAGAAAGAGTAACAACTTAAGAAATTTTCACCCGGCCGTACTTTCGATTTTATTCACTCGAGTCCTTGTACGTTGGCGATGTTGAGTAACCTGGCAGGATACCAGGCACAATAAATAATCATAACATGTTATTTGGCCGGTAACCTGTATCTGCTAAGCAAGACCTTTCTCTGCTTAGCATAGTTCTACATTAATATTTAACCATCTTCAGGAAAACAGGTTAAAAAAATATGGGGAATTGAAACAACATTTTAAGAAATTTTCACCCAGTTGACTCTTCAAATTCTGTTCATTTGAGTCGTTGTACGATGACGGCGTTGAGTAACTTTGCATCAGCGAGTGTCTGTGAGTCATCCGTGAGTTCTTTGTTGGGGAAGGTGGTCAGTAGAGCGAAGGCTTGGTTGGCGTAGTGAGCGTGAGCGCTGAGGGAGAAGGATGGGTTAGGGAAAATGTCGTGGAGTAAAATGAGAGACTGGGCATACCAGAGACCTGGGGCCATTTTCATAGAGCTGCTTAAGCAAAAAATTTGCTAAAGCACGAAAATAGCTCGCTTATTTTATACATGTTACTGGCCAAAATTTCCTGCCATATACATTGCTTATGACTAGTATTAAGCTGTTGTTTACTTACCATAACAATTGAGTGGAGTCTTGGCCGGTAATCTGATTTTACTAAGCAATGAATTTTTTGCTTAAGCAAAATTTGTTGCTTAAGCAGCTCTATGAAACTGGACCCTGGTAGAAAGAGCTCTCTGCTTTGAAGCAGAAAAATATTGCTAAGCAGAAATAAGCAGGGTATCAGTTCAGAGGGCTTGAAGAAAAACTATTGTGGCAACGGAGAGAACCAACAGACCACTCTACTCTTATATGGCTTTAGGGGGGTATCGAACCAGGGCAACAGTAGTGAAAGGCAAGTGCTTTACTCAGGTTGGTCATTAAACCACAGTGAAGACTGGTTCAACACTCTAAAGCCCTGTTCATACTTCCTGCGAATGCGAATGCGATGCAAATTTGATGTGAATTTGACGTCACAACTCCTCTTTCGCTGCGATATTCGCAAGAGAGTTGAGCACAACTCAACTCAGTGCGAATTTCGTTGGGAATTTGTGACGTCAACATTTGTATCGCATTCGCAGGAAGTATGAACCGGGCTGAACTGCTAAAACTTTTTAAAATAAACTGCAAATGCCAATAAGGCAGAATTTGTGCACAGGTTTAAAGCCATTGGACACTTTCAGTAAACAGTATTGTCCAAGGCCCACACTTCGTGTATCACAACTTCTATATAAAATAACCAACCAGTGAAAATTTGGGCTCAATCGGTCATCGGAGTGGAGTCGGGAGAAAATAATGGGAAAACCCGCCCTTTTTACCGCACGTTTCGCCGTGTCATGACATGCGTTTAAAATAAATCCGTAATTCTCGATATCGAGAATTGATATTGCTTTAATGTTTTCTCAAATAGGAAAGCATTTCATGGAATAATATTTCAAGAGAAGTCTTTCACCATTACCTTCTGTAAACCCTGTAAGCTGGAAAGATTACAGGAATGTTTATAGACTGTGCAAGTCTCGGGCGATTTGAACTTCCAGGACCATTGTGGTCCCAACCTTATGGAGTTTTACGTTGGGGAGATTTTGTCTCGTCCATTAAGGCCCTGTCACACCATGGCGTATCACCTGAACATCAGCCAACGTATGCAAAATATTGAAAATACGTTGGTGTTCGCTGATATAAGTTTGGTGTAAGTTGGGGATACGACGTTTACGTTAAGAGCAGGCTGTGAACTGCTGTTAAAATTGTGAACACATCAAGGTTTTTTTTTTTGGAGCATTTTAAAAATTTATCGCCGTACTGGACGTGTGCTTCATACGTTCTGCATAAGTTCCCCGTAAGTTCATGGTACGTTAGACATACGTTGAGAAACGCTGGCATACGTTAGACGAATGTTACTCGTAGGTTGGTATACGTTGATGTACGTCGGTGACTATTTCTATTGTAAGGTATTACCACTTTGAAACAATATTTCGTTTATATCTCACTGCTTTGGCATTAGGCATACGTTACTCATACGCTGTGATACGCTGTGATACGCTGTCATAACTTTATTAGTAAGTGAAACGCTATCAATGCGTTAGTCATACGCTATGTATACGTTCAATACGCTATGGATACGTCCTTTCCAACACCGATGTCGACTTTTTCGATGCAATTTATTGGGAAGTTGGACTTTTTAGACTTCTACTGAAAATTGTTGAACTATTTTGTGGATACGTTGGCATACATTCAGGCGATACGCCATGGTGTGACAGGGCCTTTACTTTAGTTTACGTACCTTATGACCATCAAAATGACATATGTTGTTGAAAATGTAATACTAATTAACAACATATATAAAAGTAAAAAATAAATTCACCAAAATAGCGGAGAAAAAACAGATATTTAGACTTGACCTCAGGTCAGGTTCTTAAACAAATTAAGAATTTGTGCCCATCTCCGATCATGAAGCTTACGCAGAAGCTCGTTTGGTTGCGCGGGATGGAAAGCCTTTTCATTGGTCCCTTAGGCGACAGGAGTTAGGAGACATACGCCTTTTGGCGACAGTTATTTTTTTTACTTTTATGCTCTCCTGGGCACCCCACTGTTGTTTTTCTTTGTTTTCTTAAATATTTTTAATGTATGTATATGTGCTTGTAAATGTGATTGCCCGAATAAATATTATTATTATTAGGCGTCCGTTTCCTCTTTATACTGCGTCATGCCTTAATCTAACACCCTCGCGAACATCGTGCGTCTGCATATAAACCAGCTTTTAGTAGTTTCACATCCAGGCGTAGATTCACAACGGGGGTTTCAAAAAATATAAGATCAAATAAACATCCTAGTCCCAGAGCTTTATTTTTGTCTATACATAAACTTAAACCCTATTAATTGTATATTTGTTTTAAAAGCTAAAACTAATTTAAACAAGCTGTAATGATTTTTGTTGTTGTTCAGATTCGGCATAAAGAATATATTAAAGCAAAGATTTGATTTCATGAAAAATAAGTTCTTCGATTGTGGTGTTTTCTCGCTCCGGTGTGCGCGAGACTTGCAGTCTATTGGCACAATGACTAGAAAACTAATGTAGAGCGCATTGATACGGTTATTGTAACTAACAGTAAGACGCATATAAGAACTAGTTATTATTATTATTAACTTCAAGTACGCGCTAATCCTCCAATCAGATTCGCAGAATGGAGTGGTGATAAAAACCTATAATGCACAGCTAATATCACTACCTGCGTATTGTGTGTTCTATGTCACGCTCCAAGTTTGCTTGAAGATAAATACGTTATCACACGCGCGCTCGTGAAAATACGGAAAATATAGCGCGTCTGCATCCCATATCCAACTCGGCTTTTGGCCTTTGTAGGATATGGGACGCAGACGCGCTATATTTTTCCGCATTCCCCACTCACTTTTGTGATTACTTATATTATTAAACTGCTAAACATTAAGGATACGTTATGATGTAGCGTCTGACATCAGCTACCGTGTGAGTGTGGTTGAACTTGCTCACCAACCTGTAATGTGACAAAATGGAATGGACATAAATTCAATATTTGACAATGTTTGGGCTTTGCAATCCACTTAGGTGGGGTCATATATATTGGTAAATAATCCACAAAAGTAATGATCATATAAACTTAAGTAGCACCGCAGCTGTTGATAGTATAAACTATTTCAAGAAACATCTTATGTCCCAGTATACAGCACAGTATACATGTATTTTGTATATTTTGGTTCTACATTCATACCATTCGCTTTAAATGTGCTTTATTTTGCTTGGTACCCCTTTTATTAACCGTGTCGTTGTATCATTAGTTTAATGTTGCGTATATTCATCTGATGTCTACTACAGTTTATGTCCACTCCGTTTGTTCGTCTGTTCTTGTTTCATTGTTTTGTTTTGTCTTTGTATTTTGTCTTCCTTGTTCAATATTGTTTACTTAAGTATATTTTTTGTTTGTGTTTAAGGCATTCCGTTTATAAGCTTCGGCTTCCTGTGTAATGCCTCCACGTATTAGTTTTACTGTATCAATTGTTGTTGTTTTTTCTAAAGTGATTATCCTTGGTGGAAATAAATGTTGATGAATTGAATTGATTCTCTTCAAAGTTTGGTTTGAATAATTCTACACCCGAAAAACATTTGAACCTGACAACAATTCAAGCATGGTAGTTGGCATATTACTCGGGAGGGATTCGAACCCACATTCGAACCCTGCCTCTGGCCACAGGGTTAGCTCAGTGGTCTAGTTCGATAATAAAAATATTTAAAAAAAACATTTTAATCTGAATAAAGATTCATGCCCGATATTGAGGCTTCGATTCAAATTCCTCTAGTAACAGTCTATATCAATGAAATGGAACCAAAACATGGAAATGCACGAGAGAGGGCAGGCTTTACGTACCTTTTTCCGTCGGCAAGTCTGATTTGGATACTAGTGACAGGTTGTGACGCGTCAACGCTAAGACCCTGCTGGGCCGAGGACTCGTTAACGGCTGAAGATGGGGTGGAAACAATGTTGGGTACTGGGCTGAAGGAAAAAAAGAAAAGAAAAAAAAGGCAATAACAACATTGTCAGTTATCTTGTGCAAAGAAATAAGTACAAAATTGATTATTTCTTTGTGGTAAATAAGGGGTTTTTTTCCTCAAAAATTACTTCCGAAATGATGTTAAAGCTTCTACATTCCCTGATAACAACATTGATAACAAAATCTTTAAAGAGTTGTTATTTTATGCATATGTTGGGATACACCAAGAGTGAATACTGGCCTTTGACAATTACCAAACGTGTCTTCTCCCGAGAGGTCAAGCGTGTTTATGAATAACGTACCTGCCGAGCATGTTGCCCTCACCGCTAAATGCCTTGACTTTGACCTTTGGCCTGACGAATTCTTCTTCTCGCTTGTCCTCGAGGTCAAGGTTAACCTGACCTCCTTTTGATTGTCTGACAAGCTCCATCGGAATCTCCCTTTGAGAAAAGTGTGTTCAAATCAAACTTAGTGGCTTCTGATGAGAAGAGTAATAACAATAACTAGACATTGTGTCCTTGAGCTCAAGGTTGACCTGACCTAAAGAAATATTTACAATTTAAACTTAACTACTTACTAATGATAAGAGGAAGAATGAAAATAACTAGACATTGTGTGTGTTTAATATTAGTAAAGTGAAATACAGTTTTTTCATTTGTGCAATTCATAATCATAGATGTTCAACAAATGTTAACCAAACTTAATTGCTTAGGCCTACTAATAATACATACTCAAACTTCTAGGCATTGTGTATGCCTGAAATTAGTAACTTAAAGCAAAATTTCGTAATTTGTACAATTTGTAATCATAGATGTTCAACCAAATGTTAACTAAACTCAATTATTTACTACTGATGAGAAGAAGAGTAAAAAATAACTAGATATGAGCACAATTTCTCGATTTGTACAAGTTTAACCATTCATAACCATTGTAACATGAATCACACTTTCTGGATTTGTGCAATTTGTAATCAGAGATGTTCAACCAACGAGAGAGATTGGCTGGTCCCAGCTTGATGCTTATATTCCCTTGTGGGTTGTGGGAGTTTGCTGAGTTCTCTTTATGGGAAGATCATCTTAAATGTATGTAAATGTAAATGCTATTTGTAAAATTTAAAACATTGTTGAAACCTTTCCCCAAGGGTAATGGGGGTATTTCAAAATTTTATGAATAAAACAACAACTCAAATTAGCCATTAGCAGTAGAGTTATTCTTTAGTGCCTAAATTCCACAATATTCAACAAATATATACAATATTCGACAAATATATACAAAGTGTTGTTTGCAGTTTGCATGGTGTAGAGAAATAAGAAGAAACTATAAATAATTATAACACACCTCTTGCTTGTTCTGTATTCTGGTTGGCTGAAACACGGTCACGTGGGATGAACTCATATAGGCTAGTGATTGCGCGCGTGTTTTGCGGGAATAGTACTAGAGCGGGCAATAGTCTATGAATATAGTGCCCGCGGTAACAGCGCCCTCTCTTGACTTGAACCGTGAACAACAACTACAAAACTCCTTTTTCTGTTCTTATTTGACATTTGAGACCGAGCTGTGTTATAAAACACTTATTGACTGGCATAATTCGGTAACTAGTGTACGTCTATTCCCCCTCGGGCCTGTGAGTGACCAAAAGAGGGGCATTTCCCTCGGCCTTCGACCTCAGGAAATAGGTCGCTCTTCTGGTCACTCAAAGTCCCTCGTGGGAATAGACGTACATACTAGTTACCTCGTTGCCAGTCAATATGTGTATAATAGTTTCTTCTTAAATATATACAATATTCAACAAATCCAGCAAATTTTAACTTAAATATGTTTTAGGCTAAAAAAAAGAAGTAATTTTGAACAATACAATTGAAGTATTAGGATGCGATACACATTTAGTTGATACAATTAAACATATATTAAACAGGCACAGTTATAAAAGCAAAAAACAAAATTGTCAAGAAAACAAAATATAAAATCAAAGAATAATCAAAATAAGAAGTAAAAGATTTTCAATCTGCATTTTGTAAAAGTAACAGAGTTAATCTGAGGAAAACCACTATAACATCAATGTTCATAACTATTGCATGTTTTAATAATTGAGCGCATGAAACAGTCACTTACCCCTTTGAGATTGAATTAAGGAAGGCAGCATTCTGTGGGTCCTTGTAGTCTCTCAGCTCATTGCCGTCAACACTGAATCCATTCTTCCATAACTTGAGGACGACATGGCTCTGTGTGTGAACAGAGAAGACAATTATTAAAATTTAAAGGGATTGTATACTTAAAGACATTGGACACTTTCGGAACAGAAACAAAAAAAAGTTCACAGATTTACAAATAACTTACAGGGTTTACAGAAGGTGATGGTGAAAGACTTCCCTTGAAATATTATTCCACGAAATGCTTTACTTTTTGAGAAAACATTAAAACAATTATCAATTCTCGACAATGAGAATTACGGATTATAGTAAACACATGTCGTGACACGGTGAAACGGATGGAAACAAGGGTGGGTTTTCCCGTTATTTTCTCCCGACTTCGATGACCGATTGAGCCTAAATTTTTACAGGTTTATTTTATATATAAGTTGTGATACATGAAGTGTGGGCCTTTGGACAATACTGTTTACCGGAAGTGTACAATGGCTTTAAGAGGATTAAAACAATCGAATGGTTCCAGAAAACAAAGGTATACGTTCCGCCTAAAGGTTGGTTCATAGTAGGCCAGGGGTGGATTTCACAAAGAAGTAAGACTAGTCTTATCTCAAGTAACTAGTCCAAACTTAGGACTTGCCTTAAGTTTTTAATATCTCCTAGAATTAGTCGTAAGTTAGGACTAGCCCCAACTCTTTGTGAAATTGACCCCTGGGCAACTAGTGAAATTTACTACCCAACTATTTGCGAAAACACACACAAACCCTCAAAAATCTGAGTAGTGATTCTTGCTTAATGAATGAATCTCCACCTCCCCCTGACTTTTGACCCCATCTCACCTCTTCTTCTTTCTCGGGCAGAGTTCCCTCGGTTCCCGGGACTGGCCTAATGGGGCCCGACTCACTGTCCCCAAGTCGGTACCCTGCTCCTTTGAAGATGAAGTTGGAGGTCTGACCGTCCGTTCTCGACGGGCCGGCTGCGCCAACTTCCTCTGCTCCATGCCTAGGGCAAGAACAATCATGCCAGCAAAATGATTAATATGTAGTTGCGTCAGTGGAAAAGGATTGCTCTTCTAATTTTGTGAGAATAATGGACTCTTTGGCGCAATCCACATGCCTTTATGATTTTTGTTTACACATTTTTTGCATTTTGTGTTTCATCACGGGGCAGATCTGGTTTGACCACTTCTGTACCTTGAACTTCCTTCTTGACGGGGCACAGCAATTTTCCTCTAGTAATATGAGGACAATTTAAATTTGGCACCCCTGAACAAAGATATTGACAAAATAGGGACACCGCCAACATAGGGCTAGATAGCTCAGTTGGTAGAGCGCCGGAACGTTAATCCGGAGGTCGTTGGTTCGAATCCCACTCTAGTCAATTCTTTGTTCAACCCCCAAAAGTCAATTAAAATTTGTATAAGAACTTTGCAAAGGGCACCAAAGCAATTGCTGTGTGCTGTGGGTTATTTTTGACTTTTTTTTAGATGGACGTTTTTTAAGACCTGGAACAACTGGACAGACTTTCCTTATTTTGTCATTGATAGTCGATTGGTTGACTTTTCTTTCATTCTGGACTTTCCAGGCAAGCACCTACTGTGATTCGTTTAACCCTCACCGATCTGGTAGGCTGCCTAACCATATTTCAAACTCACTCTCTTGCACTCTTGAAGATGTTATTGACGATGCTGTTTGTATTAGCTTTCTTCCTTCGTGGTCCGACAACTTGCTGCCCACTGAAAAAAAAAAAAGAAGAAGATTAATTCAAGCTTAATAAACATTAAATTATTCATGACAAAAATACTCATTTTGGGATATGCCCCCATTATCAAATAATAAAAAATAACAATAAATAACATTTATAGAGCGCCTTTTACAAAAGTTACAAACCGCTGTACAGTAACCACAAATAAATACAAATAAAAAGTGATACAAATTGTGTCAGAGGTCAGAGTTCAAGTCGGAGATCAAATCATAGGTTACAATGTACCTTCCATGGTCTGAGCCCCCAGCATAGAACGTCTCCCCCTCCTCCCCACTGTCACTCTCTGCCTCTGCCTCTTTCCCAAAATCATTTATTGTGTGGAGCCTTGCAGACGACGAACTTGACGTCTTGGGCTTTCGACTTCCGACTCCTCTACCCTCAATTCTCCCCAACCCCTCCACCGCGTCTTCGCCTGAGAGGTCGACGACCTCTTGTGGCTCTCTAACGGCTGGCCGCGGCTCGTCTGAGGCGTCTTGGAAGGTGACGTCGTCCCCGCTGTCATTGTCGTAGAAACTGCCCAATGCGACCTGGAAGGGAAAAACAAATCAGTGATTTGGGGTTGAAACAAAATTCATTCAAAAACAAGTGCATGCATAATTTTGTATTGCAGTGGAGGTTTTTGTTTGTCAATCCTCGGGAGCTACAAATCAGAGAAGAATAAAAGTACAAATAATCCATTAAAAACATTTATATTATACTCATTATTAGGGCCTACATGTATTTCATTATTAGAAAATTAAAAAAGTCGGAAAATTAGTCAAGTCGGAGATCAAATCATAGGTTACAATGTACATTAGAAATTCTAATGTTTATAAAATATGGGATGAAAGAAAAGGAAAACATTTCTATATCCTGACACTACCTCTACATACAGTCCCCAGTGGCAGTGACACTACTTTTTTATTTGTTATGACAATAATAAATTGTTTCTTATTCTAATTAACTCACGAGTAGGCCTACCCCTTTCCCGTAAAATAAAAATGAGTGACAAAACAGATGCCTGTCACTCACTCTCCCAGGCGCTCAGTGGACAGCAGTGACTAGCTGTAGTGTCAACATGGGGATTCCCAACATGGTGTCGGAAAGAAGTCCTTATTCATTGAAATTTGCAATATCACTTTTTAGTTTTGTACATAGGCCTACCATACACTATACTGTATAGCCGGCCTCCACTGACTGACATTGAATAATAATACGGCCCGAAATTGCCGCACGTATACCGAATAACTCAAATGAGAAATTCTACCTGGAGTTGCCATCCGGATGATTCGAGGTAAAACTTAGCTCTTGCAGCGTCTACTCCAGTCACACCGGCAAAATCGGCGATAGAAGTCGCTTTCTGTGCTTCGTCCGCCATCATGAAGTTTCACTTTTGGACGAGATTCGTGTTGTTAAAATAATTTCTGACGAGTAACAACTTCTTCCCCAAATACTACATAATTCCTCGACCCCGCGTTATTGAAGTTAACATAGTCAAGACCCTGGGGACGAGTTAAATATAAAAATGTCACCGATTGAGGGCGCTATTTTCAGTCTCTTTACTCCATCATTTTTGCGGTGCGAGTGCAACTTTTCGGTCGTGTCCAGAATCGGGCTCATCCGACACTTTCACTGTAAATTTTCTTCTTTTTCAGAAGCTAAACATCAAGCAAGATGCCTCCCAAGTTCGATCCCACTGAAATTAAAGTCGGTATGTTGTTATTTTATGTCAAAAATTAAATGATCCGCTGACCAATTTTGTGCCCCATACTTAATTTCACACGCATCATAAACACATTGCGTAATATAGTTACAAAACTCACTGTGTGTGTATGGAAGAAAAATGGCATTATTTTATTGATTAATTAGTAAAATTAATTAAAAATCAAGTCCGATAACTTTCCGTATGGCACCACCACTTTTCCACTCATTTTAACAAAAACTTAAAAAGGAAAAGGAAAAGTTTGCGTATTTTCTGCACGCCAAATATAATTGCAACTTTTTGAGTTATGAAAAAAATACAAGAAATGACAAAATTGAAAAAAGCTAAAAAGTAAAATATGGAAATATTATTAAGCTTGGGTTAATTTCAACATTAAATGGTGGCTCGTTCTTAAGTTTAACTGTGAGTGTGAGTGATAATTAATGCCAATGGTGATAAGCAAAACTCACATCTGCCCGATGGTTGCCATGGTTGCACCACACACAACCAGGCCGCGGTACGAGAAGACCCCATCACTCAAATGGGAGGATGGAGGGTGCGATTATCGCAATTATTTTTTAGGTGGATAAGGAACAAGTTTACGTTTTTGCACAATAATCTGCACATTGACATGATTGACATTCATTTTGCACAACTTTGCTCAATGTAAGGGCTTTCGCTGGCACAAAAATATGCAAAATATTAAATCATACTTATTGTTTTTATATCTTCAGTGTGCCTCAGAGCCGTCGGAGGTGAGGTAGGAGCCACATCGTCCCTTGCCCCCAAAGTCGGTCCTCTCGGTCTGGTAAGTAAATTCCCCTTGCCGGTATTTTCACTCAAAATGTTGAATCAATCCACGGTTAGCAAGGTGACATCTGCATCAAGTACTAACCACCTCACTGGCTGCAGCATTCTAAATGGTCGCTAACCCTCTTGATGCATGGTTGTCCAGGCCTTGAAAGTTGTACTATACAGAAGCATGACCTCTGCTGCCCTGTCTTGACCTTGGTGTCCCTTCAAAATGTTCTTGAAAACATCGAGATTTTCAAGTGGAATTGTACCCTTTGCAAAATGAAAAAAGTCTTGCCCTCTCAAAAAGCTGAAATTCCGTGCCTGGATGTCTCTCTCAATCAGGATTTCATGTTTTTCATCCTTTGTACAGTCCCCGAAGAAAGTCGGTGATGACATCGCCAAGGCAACGCAGGACTGGAAGGGTCTGAAGATCACCGTTCAGCTGACGATCCAGAACCGTCAGGCTAAGGTGTCCGTGGTGCCCTCCGCCTCCTCTCTGGTCATCAAGGCCTTGAAGGAGCCGCCACGTGACCGCAAGAAGGTCAAGAACAGTAAGTATTGCCCCGACCATCCCAAATCATAAACAAAAAATTCATTCCAGACTGCAGGCAGGGCTTGTAGTTCCAAACTTAAATGGAGCAGAGAATTTGTTATAAGATCAGAACCAAAATGAGACATAAACACACAGGACCAATAGTATAATTGTAAAGTGTCTTGCTTCATGACACAAGTATCACGATGAGTCGAACCCATACTCTGCAGAAACACTCGTGGTGCTCAAATACTATTGCCCCCGGTCACTGGTCCATTTATTACATGTAGTCACACTCCTACTCCAGATTGTAGAAAATCGCCATGATTTGACCAACATTCTGATGACTCGTCCCTACACGCCGTTAAAAATATCCACTGCTGTTATTTTCCCCCCTTGTAGTCAAACATGACGGCAACATCTCCTTCGACGAGATCTTGAAGATCGCTCGCATCATGAGGGAGCGCTCCATGGCCCGTGAGTTCGTGGGAACAGTCAAGGAAATCCTAGGCACAGCCCAGTCCGTTGGCTGCACCGTTGACGGCATGCACCCCCATGACGTCATCGACAAGATCAATGGTGAAGAGATCGAGGTGCCAGAGGTAAGAGTTTAAACTAAAAGAACATCTTCATCCAAAAAGTAGGATTTGAAACTTTGCATGGTGGGAGTATAATTTGGTGAGGTTTGTGGTAACACCATTTGTAAAGCTTTATATTCGTCTGAAAATGATCACAGCATACTGATAAAAACGTTCAGTTGTCAACCACAGGGTCTTTTCAGAACCAAAGCTACTTGAAAGAGATTTACACCTCACCTAATTAATCCAAAGAGGTTTTGAATTTTCTTCCATTGACTGTAATTGTTTGTGACATGTATTTCTGGAAACAAAACCAAGTATGCCTCGCAAGTGGACGTAATCACTGTTGCCTGCAAGCCCGAGGAAACCTGTAAAAGAAGGGTGCTTGATGTGAACCAGAAACACCGGGGTAAACCCCTATTCTTGATTAGTGTTTTGCGTTCTTTTACGCGGCTAAATATTCTATACGAAGAATGAAGCAATCATGGTCGAGTATCTTCCTCAAGGATACAAGTGCCACGACCTCGACTCAAACCCACAACTTTTACTTTGCAAATTTCTTTGTTGAGCAAAAAATAACTTGCTTCTCCTCTCTCTCTGTTCTCCCTTCTGCTTGCAGGAATAACTTGTTTGCAACAACAGTACTGGATTGGTAGCTTGGGCCTAGCCCTGACACAACGACACAACGACCCAACGACCTAACAACTAGATCTCATTGGATTGGATCATAACAAGGATTAAACCAGGCTAGACCAACATGTATTGAAACAATAGTGTGAAGAAGAAAATAACATAAAATACAACAATAAAAAAAGAGAACAGAAAGTGTGTTTTTGTGTCCAATTTGTAACGTTGTTAAATTAAGGATGACAGTAGGATTGTCTGGTAAATAACTATGATGACATCCTTTTTTTAAAGATCAACTTGAATGAACACAATAAACACTCAACAAAAATGTAAGAAAAATGCGAGTTCAAAAATCAAAGAGGGGTGGGAGGGGCATCAACAAAGTTACAGGGAGGAAACCTTCACACTTGTGACCAAATACATGCACATGTTATAGCTAAAAACAAGGATATAGTCAAATCATTTTGAGTGATAGTGTTTAAGTTCATCTTTAAAGACGGTGGACACTATTGGCTATTGTCAAAGACCAGTCATCTCACTTGGTGTATCTCAACATATGCATAAAATAACAAACCTGTGAAAATTTGAGCTCAATTAAAACGGAGACAGAAGGACTGGCTTTCAAAAGGTTGTGGGTTCAAATCCTACTAAGGATTTAAAGGCACTATTGCTAATTGTCAAAGACCAGTCTTCTTACTTTGTGTACATCAACATATGCATAAAATAACAAACCTGTGAAAACTTGAGCTCGATTAGTCGTCAAAGTTGTGAGATAATAATGAAAGACAAAAACACCCTTGTCACATGAAGTTTTGTGCTTTCAGATGCTTGATTTCGAGACCTCAAATTCTAAATCTGAGGTCTCAGAATCAAATTCGTGGAAAATTACTTATATCTCAAAAACTACGCCACTTCAGAGGGAGCCGTTTCTCACAATGTTTTATGCTATCAACCTCTCCCCATAACTCATTTCCAGGTAAAGTTTTATGCTAATAATTATTTTGAGTAAAAATTACCAAGTGTCCACTGCCTTTAAATAAAACTTACAGAGTGATTTTTTTTGTTTTTGGGGGGTGGGGGTGTTAGCTCCTGGCAAAATGCAGACCGGGTCGACCAAGGGAAGCTAATCAAATGCACCCAATATATCGGTCAAAACCACAGTGGATGAAATTGAATGGTCACACAGTAGGAGGGTTGACTGTGTACTTCATGGTACCATATTGAAGGCTGGCATAGATAATATATCAGTCAAAACCACATACATGTAGGATATTGATTGGTCACATAGTAGGAGGGTTGACTGTGTACTTCATGGTACCATATTGAAAGCTGTCATAGACAAATACCAGTCAAAACTTTACAAGATGATATTGATTGGTCATACAGTAGAAGGGTTGACTGTGTACTTCATGGAACCATATTGAAGGCTGGCATATATCGGTCAAAACCACCTAAGATAAAATTGATTGGTCACAAAGTAGGGGGTTGACTGTGTACTTCATGGTACCACATTGAAGGCTGGCATAGATAGTATATCAGTCAAAACCACAGTGGATGATATTGAATTGTCACACAGTAGGATGGTTGACGACTGCTTACATGCTTTCACATCATATCGCATTGCAGGCTTGCATAGTTAATCATGTACTATTGAATGGTCATAAAGTAGGAGGGTTGACAACTGCTTACATGCTTTCACTTCATGATATCATGATTGCAGGCTTGAATGTACTATTGCATGATCATATAGTAGGAGGGTTGACGATGCTTTCACATCATGGTATCACATAACAGGCTTGCATGGTCATAATAGTAGGAGGGATGACAACTGCTTACATGCTTTCACATCATGATATCATGAATGGTCATGTAGTAGGAGGGTTGACAACCATCATGATATCACATTGCATGAGGTTTACATAGTTACTCATGTGTTATTGAAAGGTCCTATAGTAGGATCCGCTTGACTTTACCGTTGACATGTTTTCACTACGCGCCATTGCATGGCAGGCTTGCATACTCAGTGGCCGGTATTCAATGTTAGTAGACAGTAGAAGACATTACAAATGACATGCCAATTGCAACGATTTTTTTGAAATTTTATTTTCAATAATTGCCGATAATGATATGATTTTCCAATTCGATTTTTTTCTAAACGAACCCTGCACAATTTCGAACAACTATTTAATTGGATTAAATATGCAAATACATCTCATGAGTAAAACATGATATGATAATACCAAATAATATCACATACAATGGTGAAATCCGTCCGAAAATGGAACCAAAGAAAGTGATGAATATAAAAATTTAAACAATCGGGACAAAATGTTTACTGAACGGACTCAAAAAATTGGAAGACAAAAAGAAATATTCAAAATATTTCAAAACTTTAAACATATATAAAAACAAGTATATTTCAATAAGACGACTATAGAATTAAACACAGACTGAAGGACTTGCTTTAACAAGGTTGTGGGTTCAAATCCTACTAAGGATTTAAAGACACTATTGGTAATTGTCAAAGACTAGTCTTCTCACTTGGTGTATATTAACTTATGCATAAAATAACAAACCTGTGGAAATTTGAGCTCAATCGGTCATCGAAGTTGCGAGATAATAATGAAAGAAAAATACACCCTTGTCACACGAAGTTGTGTGCTTTCAGATGCTTGATTTTGAGACCTCAAATTCTAAATCTGAGGTCTCGAAATCAAATTTGTGGAAAATTACTTCTTTCTCAAAAAATATGTTACTTCAGAGAGAGCAGTTTCTCACAATGTTTTAAACTATCAACCTCTCCCCATTACTCGTTACCAAGAAAGGTTTTATGCTAATAATTATTTTTAGTAATTACCAATAGTGTCCACTGCCTTTAAAGCCATTGGACCCTTTCGGTACAGAAAAAAATATAAAAGTTCACAGATTTACAAATAATTGACAGGGTTTACAGAAGGTAATGGTGAAAGACTTCTCTTGAAATATTAGTCCATGAAATGCTTTACTTTTTGAGAAAACATTAAAACAATATCAATTCTCATTAGCGAGAATTACGGATTTATTTTAAACACATGTCATGACACGTCGAAACGCGCGGAAACAATAGTGGGTTTTCCCGTTATTTTCTCCTGACTCCGATGACCGATTGAGCCTAAATTTTCACAGGTTTGTTATTTTATATATAAGTTGTGATACACGAAGTTTGGGACTTGGACAATACTGTTTACCGAAAGTGTATAATGGCTTTAAAGCTACAATGTCTCAGTACAAACATAAAATATATTTATAAAAACCCCTGACTGTTTCTCTACTCCTATTGGTGGAGAGCGCGTCACGTGAGTGTGCATAAACCTTTTGTTAATGCACACTGGAGCTCTGTTTATGCACACTGAGCTGGCTTCCGCGTGTCGGGCGCGCAAGATTATCATGCGGACTGCGAAAATCATAGCTATCAGCTATACTATCAGCGCGTAATCTAAGCGTGCGCGTGTACACACAACCCACGCGCCTCGAATAGATTCTTCACAAAGTTTTGGGCCAAAATATTTAATATCTCGAATTTTCAATTGTTAAAGTGTCTATAACTGGATCTACGTTTTTTTTTAACAAAAGGGCATTTATGAATGGGAATAAAAGAGTAGTGACTCGTTCTTCAACGTCCGTTTAAAACCTTGCCGGGTCGGTGCCGTGCGATGGCTCAGGCCTTTATCACACGGCCGCCAACCCTGCCGGTTTTAAACGGACGTTGAAGAACTCATCCCTTTTATTCCCTTATTTAAAAGTCATCTAGTGTTGGTCCGGCCTCAAACATATTTGTAAAAGCAAGGTTCACATACATAAATTCTAGCAGCTTCATGATATAATATAAATATCTTTAAAACAAATTAATATTCAGCCAGGCCTGATACTTCACGGATTGCCTCCGTTGCCCCTTGCCATTGCCTTGGTACCCTTGAAATGCTCAAGTAGAAATTTACAATTTCCTCATAGGGTGCCCTTTGCCAACGAGAAAATGCCTTGGTGCCCTATGCCGTTTCAAAAACGAAGCATACAGCCCTGTTCAGCAGTAGCAGATAATGGCATCATCAAGCCAACTTTAAATCTGCGCTGATAGGTCAATGACAAGGTTTATATTTCTATGTCGGACCCCAATGTGGTACCATTGCACCAGTGCTGTAACCATTGTGGGCGGTGGTGGGCGGTGGTGGGCGGTGGTGGGCGGGCCTGCCCAGCACTCCGAGAAAAATACACTATGCTGCCCAGCACAGATTCCAAATGTCGTCCTCTTTGCATTGATCTGAGACACAGCTGATGATGAGGAGCATCAAATGTAACAGAGAAAGAACACAATCCAAAGGCCATTCAACTTATTACATTGCCCCATAACACAAACAGTTTAGGAACCTGGCCCCACTTCAGAAATGATGGTCCCATAATTAAGAATAATCTTGTTGATCCCCTTGCCCTTGGTAGACTTCCAGCAAAATTTGATTTATTGACCACCATTGGTATTGGTCTATAGCTACAACCCTGCATTTTGCCCTGTGTGGGGGCAGTGTGGGTACCTGTAGCCCTACACATTGAAAAGCGATGTGTTGGACAGCAATGCGCTTAGCAGCTAGTACTTCTAGCAGCCAGTGCGTTTAACAGCCAATGCGCTTAGCAGCCAATGCATTTAGCAGACAAGGTGTTTAACAGCCAATGCGTTTGAGAGCAACACATTTGACAGCAATGCGTTTGACAGCAATGTGACTTAAGGAAGTCAAACCCATGACTGTCCTCTAGACCATGGCCCAATTTCATGGCTCTGCTTACAACAAAACTCTGAGCGTACAATCACCATTTTCCGCTTATTGTGCAAGCATAGATTTTCAGCACTAAGCTGTGCACCGAACATGCCAAAGGATGCCAAGTTATGCGGAGTACGTATGCTAACAAGCACACTTTCCTTGTAACCTGTGAAATATGCTTGACTCGTAAGCACGGAATTCCCTGCTTCTATAAGCACCAACTCTCTGCTTCTAGTCAGCAGAGCCATGAAATTGGGCCCAACCTAGCCCTGGCGGCCTTACACTTTCGTATTGTACTACAGTAAGCAGAGCCATGAAATCGGGCCCAGATGTCTAGAAAGAGTGGAAACGTGATGGCTTTGGTGCTTAAGACTCCTGGGCCAAATTTCATAGCGCTGCTTAGCGTCTGATTTTGTACTTACTTAGCAATTTCTATTTCATAGCGCTGCTAACTGTTACCACACGAAAAGGCATGCTAACCTTCCGGTGCTTACTGCACAAAAATAAATGACGTCACAATGCAAATCCACGGTAAACACGCAATATGGCCGCCCAATTTTTCTGCTTACCTGTGAAATACGCTAAGGCTTAAAGTCACCTGGAAATAGAATTTTTTTTCTTTCAAACATAAGAGTATATGCTTACGAACAATAAAACAATTTTTTTTAGTAATTGTTTGTCACGATTTATATGTTTAAAAAATATATAAAGTTGTTTGGGGGGCTGACTCCGCCTACCCCTTTTGTGACGTCAATCGAGGCAGACTTTGCCTGCAATGCGTATAGTAAATACACGTGCAAAGTACATGTACGTCGAAGTCGTGAGTTGGTACATTTCAAAAAGTGTTTTTCTGCGTTTAGCAGCAATACACCTGGTCGGCATTGCCGGAAATTTTTTTTTTTTTTTGAAAACGTACAAACTCCTGATTTGGTCTGAACATGTACTTTGCAATTGTGTTTACTCTACGCATTACAGGCAAAGTCTGCCTCGATTGATGTCACGAACAGCGCCCTCTCGGGTCGGGGTCTACTCTTAAATTTGTAAATAACATAAGAACTGATTTTTTAAAACCTTAGCTAACTGTTTATTCACATTCCACTTATCAAAACACATATATTAGTGACAAAAGCTTTATTTTGAAAAAATACCACTTCCAGGTGACTTTAAGCAAATTGTTCTGCTACATCAAGCACGCAAGTTTGCTTACTGTTAAGCAGCGCTATGAAATTGGGCCCTGACCTTACAAGTTGATTAGCTCAAGACCATACAAATGAAAGTAGAAAAAAGTGTTTGCACACCTAAAAAAAAAGAGGATGAAAAAAAAAACACAAAACACTAACTCAAAAATTAGACAAGCACTTAGTCCTTGCTGCGCACATACCTAAAACGATTGACATCAAACTACGTTGGTCTAATGTAATTTTGCTCACCATATCTATCAGTTGCATATTAAGTCAAATATATATATATTTATTAATTTTTAAACAAATTTTGTTTTATACACAAGAAGCACACAGACCAAAACATTGGTAAGGTACAGACATACAGGGAATTGGAACAATTGAAAAATGCAAATGGCCCATACTTTTGACCGCGAGAGGGTGCTCTCAATCACTTCCGAGGGTATATTCATACCTACCCAAAACAGTTATTATAGACTGGAACACATTACCACCACAGACATCTAATCCATCACGGACAATAAGACTTTAAGAGGAGCCGCTATAATCCACCTCAACAGCAACCTTAAACTACGGCGCAACAAATGTGACAGAACGCCTATTAAAACTGTGCAGGACAATACGCGTATACCCCTGGAAGTGATAAAAAAATACTATTGAGAGCGCCCTCACGTGGTCAATAATTTGACGCATTCCCTCCCCCTGCCTTAATTTTACACGTTATTTGTGTGGCACAGGCCTAATATTTCTCTATCATATAACTGCCTTCCTGCCTCCTGGCCATCTCCTTATTACCCCTTAAAAAATTTCCTGGTTTTGGGAGCAAATATTTCACACAATTACAGAAGACATTTAGCAAAAATAAAATTTGTTATCATACAGTTATTATTTTCTGAAACTACTGCTCTGCTTACGACTGTTGTGTGCAACATATAACAGTTTTGTATTACTATCATGTTTTAGCATGGTTAAAGTATGCGAAAACGCGTTTCTAGCGTGCGATACACAAACAGACCACTTTTTCGCTAATGCATGCCTAGGCAAGCCTGCTTTCCGTCTACAATATGTGTGATTAATTTTTTTTTAATGATCTACATTCAATTATCAAGTACTTTTTTCAGGAGAATTTGTGTTAATACAAACTGCAGACAGGACATGACCCCATGACCTAAAGGTCAAAGGGTAAAGGTCATTCACAGACAACATTGATAAGCATGGCACAGTATTCAGGATACACACATGCAACGTGACCACGGCATATGTAATTTAATGACACAGTGTACTGTTGTTCCAGACAAATAAATGACTTTTTGATTGCACAACTATGCTTTTTGCGCAACTACAACTACAGCTTAGTAGTTCTATCAAGTTCCTTGCATAATTGGTCAGTGAACCTTGGTCGCGTGGACAAATTACAGCGCCTATCAATACAAGCTCACACAGGGTGCTAGACGTGACCTCACACAAATGGTAAAAGACTGCAATGTGCAACACTGAACCAGCTTGAACAGGACACAATTCAAGACGACATGACCTTCTGAGTACAAAGGTCGAAAACTTCAACATCTACATCATGAGTTGCCATTAGGGAAGTCATACAAAGGTCATAGCTACTTTACCAAATTTTTATGGTTAGCATGATTCATGAATCAACCTACAATTGGTATGACCACATCAAGGTCTTAACCTCTCTCTGGGTCATGCCTTCTCCCTGGGTCACAACCTTTCTCTGGTTCATGACCTCTCTCTGGGTCACGACCTCTCTCTGGGTTAATGGTCGATTAAGGTTACAGAGAAAGCTTACACGAGTACTTTTCAGACACATAGCACACTACAAGAGTACACATAGCTGCCCTTCTAAAAAAAAGGGCGAGTTGTAAAGACTAGGTCAACCAGACAGGGGTCGAAGGTCAACTCGGACCTTCTCGTCGAGACTGAGCATACCGATGGTTGCATAGAAACCCAGTGGGGGTAGATTGACCTCTCGTCTGCCGATTGTTGTTCCATTCCGAGTGAAAAACACCTGAATCGAACGGAGACAAAAATAGGGAAAAAATACATTTGTGAGAACGTTCAACCGATCAATCAATCACTTAATTTCCTTTGAAAAAGACTTTGGGACATGTGACGGTAGCATTTAAAGAATAAGTATATCTTTTTTTTTTTAACAGTTCAATTGTTTCAATCCTACATAAATGTATACCTATTCATTGTTTATTCCAGTGTATTTTGCCTTTGCAAAGGGCACTTCCGTTGGATAGTCTTAAAGTCAATGGTAAACTTTTGAAGTGCACCAAGGCCAAAAACACGGGCAATGGAGGCATTTCAGGCCAGACATGTATTTCTACTTGACTTCTTATATACTTTTTACTGTGTGTTGTGTTGTAATTTAGCCTTAAAGAAAGACTCTACTAGGGTTGAAAACTCAGGCCATGAACTATTTTGTGCATTTATATCATTTATATCATGGGTCATTTTGGTTTGTAAGCAGTTTTTTTTTTTTTTTTTTTTTTTCGTAACATTTTTTGAAAACGAGAGCGCGACTAACCTGTACTTTTGTTCCTTGCTGCACCCTGTCCACATTCTCCTCATACTCTTCCTCTTCCGAGAGATAATCCTCGTATTCGTCTTCCGACAGGTCGTAGACATCGATGGCAAAGTTGTCCTGCGCAATACGGTCTAGCTGGTTCAGCCGGTTGAAGGGCTCCCTCTCTTGCCAGGCTTTGACCACGTTAACCTCTTCGTTGTCGCTTTCTGCGTCATCACTGTTTTAGGATTTATTCAAATTAGGTTAACAAAAAATTAGTAACACATACATGAAATAAAATCCCTTGTAAAAACTGCAACAACATGCAGAAATGGATTCATTGCAAAAGAAAAATTTAAAAGAAATTTCAACAAAATGTCTACAAAAATAACAAGAATATTTTAGCACCGTATTAAAAATATAGAATAATAACATTATTAAGACCATGATTTTAAGCCTAAATAAAAGTATTGAAACGACACAAAAATAGGTACTCTATCAATAAATTCCCTTCCCATAGCAAAATGAAAAAAAAATTTCAACAAAATATCAATAAGTCTACAAAAATAACAAGAACAAGTACCATTACGACCTTAGTTAAAAAACCAAATGAAAGTAGTGAACAAACACAAAATTATGTACAACTGAGTTCGCACACAGCTACATGCAATATAAAAACATTTGTTCAAATCTATTACAAATTATAGGAAAAGGAAAAAAGAATTACATGTATATATGCAATCGACATTTAAAATCAAAAATGAATTGGCAGATTAAAAATAAGAATGATAGACAATAGGTTTCACAATAGAAGTGATAAAATCTGGGCAATAACAATAACTCAAAATATGAAATGCTAGAAAATTAAATATAACTTAAGAGACATCTTAAAGGGAAGGTACATGTTTGGTAATTGTCAAAATCTAGTATTCTCACTTGGTGTATCCCAACATAAGCATAAAATATGAAGCCTGTGAAAATTTGACCTAAATTGGTCATCGAAGTTGCGAGAAAATGATGAGACAAAAAAACACCTTAGTTGGACGAATTTGTGTTCTTCCAGAAAGGAATAAAAGACTTCTACCTCTTTCTCAAAAACTACGTTACTTCAGAGGGAATCGTTTCCCACAATGTTTTATACCATAAACAGCTCTCCATTGCTCGTTACCAAGTCAGTTTTTAAGTTAATATTTCTTTTGAGTAATTACCAAACGTGTACCTTCCCTTTAAATACACATTGCTGTTTGGTACAGAGCGTACACAAATTATACAAGTGATCAAGTGATCAACAGAAATATCTTACTACACAGTGTTCAAGCCAAAAAGATGCATCAACAATAATTAACAAGTTTTGAGCCGTTTCTCTAAGGGAATTCATTTATAAAAGCCCGATTCCTGCAAACGCAAATTCGGTAAAAATTTGACGCCGCAAATATTCGCAGCAAAAATGGTGCTGTGAACCCTGTGATGACAAAATTCACATCGCATTTGCATTCGCAGTAAGTATGGACCGCGCTTTAATATCCTACAGACATAATTGTGAATGCCTTTGGACCACTGTAAAACGGTAGCCCAGGTAGTATACTCCCCATGGAGCTGAGAAAGAGTAAAGGGATGCTATTGGCCCAATGACCAGGGGACTAATGTAAAGTGCATTGAGACGGTTATTGTGAAATGCGCTACACAAGAATTTGTTATTATTATAATAAAACCACTCAATTATTCACCCACCTGTCCATACAGTAGTCCCTGGGGAACATGATCCCACACCCCATGATGTCGCCCTTGTGGCAACGAGGGCCAAATGAGTCGCCTACACCACTGCCTTTAAAGATCTTGCCATCGTCTACAAAGAGAACAAGGAAATTAAACTTTTACCCAGAAAGAAAAAAAAGGACACATGTGCAATTATGAAAGAGGCTTCTTATATCAAGCTCAAATCTGTCACTCAGTAATGCTCATGGCCCTCTAACATTATTATTTATTCTACAGCCAGCCCCCCCCCCCCCCCTTTTTCCCTCCCCTAACTCACCTGCATGGTACGCTATGGAGCCATAGTTCCATCCCGGATGTCTCTTCTTGGGGTAGTCTTTCTTGGCCAGGCCGATAGCGATGTAGCAATTCTTACCAGGGTCTATGATCTCCAGCTCAAAGTAATGGTTCATGGGGCTGAGAGGCTTGCGAGCCTGGGCGAGACCCACGTCAGCGATCGTCTTGCCTCGACCAGCATAGGCAAGGATCTGGAGACAATAATCATAATTGGAATTTGAGTTATAAAACAAACACTTGTAATGGGAGATTGCCTAACATCATAAGGCCTGACAACTACTTCAAGGTGAGGGCTACACTTGCTACACTTAACCGATATAACAATTTGGGGGGCTAATCGTCCTTACTCGCAGCTAGAGCTGAATTGCGAAGGACGCGGCTACAGTGTGTTCGAGAAGCAGGCATGCAAGGGCGCATTCAGCTGCCAGCCACATCAACCCATTATGACCATGGAGCACAGCCAAGATCGAAAGTGTTTGATTTTTTCCTGAGGGAGGAAAACCGGATAGTCTGGAAAACCCTCGTTTTTGGAAAACTCAACTCACATATGGCCCCGACCGGGAATTGAACCGGGGTCACCTTGGTGAGAGGCGAGCGCTTTACGCACACGCCAACCGTGCCACCCTAATGGGCTGAACAATTTTACACTAAATTGATTTGGGCACAACGGTTTTAAATCCCATATCGCCCCAAATCAACTGCCACCAGGGGCATGTTGCCACCTACTCTTGTGGCTGAAACAGGGTTTACACCCTTCACAGTCCATGAGGATGTAGGCTAGGGTTTCATCCAGCATGTCCAATAGGCGCCTGGCTGGTAGAGCAGAATGGACTACACCTTCCCAACTTTTAACGGAGCAATTGTGGTTTCATCCCTTGCTCAAGAGCACAAGGGCCATGACCGGGATTTCAGCTCGCAATCTGACTAAGCTTGGGCGATCTCGATTTATTTTATTCACGATACATCGCTGACAATATATCGCGATATGCGATATAATCGTGATTAATTAAGTTTGACATCATCAGTCTTCAAACTCCCAGTGAAAGTTGTAGAAGAGACAGTCATAGCATAAGAGAGGTGTTCTAATGACCTATTCTTCTGGTTTTACTCCAAACCTATGGGGTGCAAGATGTGTCAGCTAGGAAATACATTGCGATATTGCGATACTTAATTGATATCGCGATATATCTCGATATATTTCGCGAAATATAAATATTTCGATTAAACCAAAAATCAATCCGATATCGAAATCGTTTCCAAATTAGTATCGCGATATTCGATAATATCGTGGTATCGCCCAAGCTTAACTCTGCAGTTTAGGACCTGTGAACTAGATAAACTTGACCATGGCACTACAAAATTGTTGGTAATGGGGGGGCTGCACAATTCAAATAAAAACAAAATAAAAAGTGTTGTTCATCCAGCATTCAGCAAAAAAAACCTCAGAAATCCTTAGTGGTTCAGCATTGTAAACACGATCGCCAAAAGTCTGTCAAAAATTGTGAAAAAAAATCATCAAAATAATTGTTAGCATTTTTGTTCTACCTGGCCATGGACCGTGACATCATGAAGCCTTGCCCACTCGTCTTCACAGCTGTCAATCACCATCTCCTCCTCCTGACTCAACCAATCACAGCGCGCTTTGAATCGTACCATCTGACTAGGGGAGGCCATGGATACGGCTGGGCACAGACCTTTGTAGGGGATGACGACATCTCGTCTGTGAATCTAAAAAACAAAAATAATCACAAAGTAGAAATTAATTTTTTCAATTACAAAAACAAGGTGGTTGCGATTGATGTTGTCAAACAATGCTTGCATCAATCTATGACATTTTATCAAACACAAGCTTTGGTGATTCTGTTCAGCAGAGTGAGAGTTCGAATCCCCAGCCAGGGCACTTGTGTCCCTGAGCAAGACACTTAACTATAATTGCTTCTCTCCACCCAGGGGAACCTGTGACGGCAAAGATGGTTCTTGTGATTGATTTAGCTTAGTGCGCTACATATTAGGCGGCACAGGCTGTAAATTCCACAAGGAGCTGAGATGGTTTAATGAATGAATATGGCCCAGTGACCAGGGGTACTAATGTTGAAAGCACTTTAAGACGCCCATCAGTTGTATAAAGCGCAAAAAAAAAATATATATATTATTATTTATATTTTTATCTTTTAACTTCAAATTATTGCTTTTTGGGTATAAAACCTTGGTTGCTATGGATATATAGTACATTGTTTATTATGGGTATTTTGAATTGGGTTCTACTGCCATAGTACATTGGTTTACCTAAGGTAGTGTGTCGCGTCCTGGAAGTGGCTCTCTGTTACTTGCTACAAAACCTCATTTAGTTTTTCTAATATAAGTTAGTCTTTAAGTGCTATCATTAAGTTTTTTTTTTTGTAAAAGCAAGACATCATGCGATGCACCATCTAAAACAATCGCAAGACAGAATTTGAGCCAGTCGTACTGTTATGCGCCCTCGAACAGGCAGGTCCTATGGAGAGCACAATGTCAATTTAATAAGTTGCAAGGTTGTAGCTACCACGGTCGGAGCCGGTCGGCTATCACCGGCCCCAGCTTTTGCCGACCGGGATCCAACAAAAAATATCAAACTCCGACCGGCATAAATTTATGTAAAACTGTTTTAAATGCCATTGAAAAGAGTGAAAAATAAAGAAAACAATCCTGTAAAACTCCTAATTAGGTGTGTATTTTATTTCTGTAAAAACAATCAAAACAATTTTCTCTCCAAAACCGCGATGTTCTCCGTGATTGTTGCTTAAAAATAAAAAATAAGCCGCTTGAATGCTGCGAGTTCATGGAGTACTAAAAAAAGCACGCACAGTCTCCGGCGTGCGTGTAGTATCCATGATGCACAAAACCACATGGTAATACTCACACGGTCACCCACTGGTTCATGCAGCATGCACTGCACAGCACATAACACACACAGTCCGCAGTCCATCTTAACCAAGATTCCGCACGCTGTGATTGGCCATTGATGGCTGTTAATAAATCCATATTAATGATCTTCTTGGCTAGCCTTCTCCACAACACACGCTCACGAACCAAGTAAAGAATTGGCGAACGTTGTGCATCACGCCTGCAGACTGTATGCACAATGCACAGCCTTGGAGGAGTTCTAGTAACATGGACAACTTCTGCCAACAGAGGGCGTTGCGGGCCAAAGTTCATTGAATTATATCTCAATGTGTGTTGTTGACCGATCGTTGATTCACGAAGATTTTGTTGCAAACGGAGATCAGAACATGTTCAAAACAAACAATTCTCAAACAACAAGTTCATTCAAATGGTTGTTGATAATTTAGGGCATAAATTAAGAGATAAAGTCGTCCAATTTTAGGGACTTCACTTCCGTGTTTTTTTCAATATTTTGTTTTAGTTTCAATTTTTTTTTGTACCATACATGCAGCAGGCTAGTGAAAAAACCTGCGGGCGATCAAGAATTTCGGTTGACTCGCCCGGCGGGCGGTTGAAAACAAAGTTATTCTGATGGGCGGACAATGTTGGTGGAGTCGTCAAAGTTGCATTAAATTTTTATTTAGAATTTTATTTAGATGATTTTCCTGTCTATTAATACTTGTTGGAAAAAAAATGAAATGACAAGAATCAATTTTTTTAGTTTATTGAATGCACTTCGTTGAGAAATTGTCAATGAATACAACTCAGTGAAACATGGCTTTTCTATTTTACTAATGTGCTCCTTTTTGAAATGGAATAGTCTAGATTTTGCGGCAGTGATCGGACATGTGTCCCGTCATCCTGTGTTTCTGAACTTGTCTCTCCACTCTGCATTGCCTTCTGATGAATATATGCAACTGCAAGCTTTTCAATTGATAAATTCAACACTCAAAAATTCTGCCTAGTAGTCTACCTACCCTATTTTGAGATGGGATTTAAATTGTAAACAGAATATTAATTTTATTTATTTTACCCTAACATTTTACTTTAAAACTTAATAAGTATTTATTTTCTATGGCTCCCTGGACATGTTTTTTCTTTTGACAATGGCTATGTCAAGGCACAAATAGGCAAGAGAGAGCCTGGGGAACCCATCAAAGCTTAAACAAAACCTAAAAATCTTCAGCTTCCAAAGACGCTGCCCCTGTTGATCCCACCGGGTTGTGAGGCGCTACGCTGCCCCTACATGTACACCCACCCTCTCGAATATGCTCTCGACAAAATTAGCCGGCATCCAATTTGCCCTAGCTACAACCTTGATAAGTTGTTATTATTATTACCTCTTTTCCGTTCAATGTGAAGACCACCGGGCATTTCTCATCAGCGCCTTCCATGTAGTTCTCGCTAAACTTTATACCCACGCCGATCTTGTCCCCAGGCTTGCATGCTTTGCATTGCAGCGGCGTCTTCAAATCTTCGCCATATCTACAACAATGGAAAGTAGGGAAAGCAAGTTATGTTACTACAGTGGTGCAAAAATAAGTGATGTTTTAAAGCCATTATGCAGTTTCGGTAAACAGTATTGTCCAAGTTCCAAACCTCGTGTATCACAACTTATGTATAAAATAACAAACCTGTGAAAATTTAGACTCAATCGATCATCGGAGTCGGGAGAAAATAACGGGAAAACCCACTCTTGTTTCTTGTGCCATGACATGTGTTTAAAATAAATCCGTAATTCTCGCTATCGAGAATTGATATTGTTTTAATGTTTTCTCAAAAAGTAAAGCATTTCATGGAACAATATTTCAAGAGTTGGTCTAACGAGTTGGTCTAACAAAAGCGTTTAAAACCGTTTGTTATAAAATGCATACGGTTGGAAAGACGTTTTAAAAGAAGAATACAATGATCCACACAAATTTGCCTCAAAGTTGCGTGGTTTTCCTTTTGCTTTGCGAACTAACACGGTCTGCCATTTATGGGAGTCAAAAATTTGACTCCCATAAATGGCCGACCGTGTTAGTTGACGAGGTAAAAGGAAAACCGTGCAATTTCAAGGCATGTTTGTGTGGATTATTGTATTCTACTTTTTAAACATCTTTCCAACCATATTCATTTTATAACAAACGGTTGCAAACGCTTTTCAAAGACCAACTCGACCGATCCAAGGCAACGTGTTCCTTTAAACTGAACAGGTGGTTGTACTTACATTGTACTATCGTCAACACTAAATGCTATGGAGTTGCCTTCAATACCTAGGTGTACTTCTAGTGAGTGGTCGGGGGGTGCCAACCCTATCCTTATTGCACCCCATCTACCTGTGCTTACAATCTCAGCCTGGGGGGAGAATGAGAGAAGAAGTTAGTCATTAAGTATAAATTGATTTGTTTTCTTTTTATTTAGCAAACTTTTGTTTTGGGCTTTCAAGTGTTCGATGTAAAATTATGAGGTTTGAGGTAGATGTTTGTACTAGAGGTTGGTAAAGTTTTGTAATAGAGGTGTGCAGTCAAAGTTTAGGGAGGTTTGCAGTAGAGTTCACATAATGCAGGGAAGAAAGAAGTCCACATAATGTAGGGATTTGGAACAGTCAACACTACAAGGACTTACACACGTCCACACATTATTATTTACAGTGTTGAAGTTTAGGATTTGTACAGAACAACAGAATTTCAACAGAGTCACTTCAACCATAGAGAAAGGAGTTTGAACTTCCTAACTTCAGAGGAAACACGTTCGTCGCCGCTTATCCGTTCCAGTCTTATGTTAATCTTATTGTGACTGGTGGCTAAAACCTCCAGTTTGCGATCAGCCAATTGTCCAGAGTGGAGAAACGCACTGTATTGTGGGTAACCGGCGTGAGCAGAACCCCAATAATCAATGAAAGAGTGGCAGGAAAAAAATATTTCTATAAGCTTATACCGTAGATAAATGACCAAAGTCTTTGTTTCAAGTTGGGTAACCTTGGGGAACATCATGGCATACATCACGGAAGAGCTCATTTCATGACGAAGAAAACGCACTATTTCTTTAGCAGGCGAGGTCCCGCAATTCGCTAAAATATCTATTTTAATAATTGATACATTTTTCATGATTTTGGTACAAATTCCATGAATTTCGGTTGTTTTTCAAAAACAAAACATTGACATATAAATAGCTGACATTCAAATCTTTGCGATTGCGTGTGTCTTTATGAATAAGGGTGAACTGTACTCGACTGCGCATGCGATGAAGTCTTATTTTAAGATAAATTTCCACTCCATTATTATGGAATATCTTGCGGCGAAATGACGTCAGAAAATAGGCACGGCATTCTTCAACGCATGCCTCAAATGAGCTGTAGTTTACCAGTGTTAGAATGCGGCGATGTACCTCGGGCACGAAGGGCCATTGATCTCTATTGTTACTGCCCGGGAAGTTCAAACTCGTTCTGAGGTCCTTTCTTTATGCTTCAACACAGAGCTCTGTATGTAATTGTGCTTGTGATCTCTGTCCATATGTATCGGGATTCAAGGTCAAAGGTTCATCTGCTGGCAGACGGGCAAATGCCAAAAATTTGTGTTATTCACCAGCCTCGAAGTGTGATGTCAGATAAGCTACCTGTATTTTGACCACTTGGCAAGGGCGACCTTCTAAAATGGTGTCATGTGCAACTGGGCCCCAACTTGATGGCACTGCTTACTGCCAAATTCTGCGCTTTCGACCATCATTCTCCACTTACAGGGCCCAATTTCATGGCTCTGCTTACCGCCGAATTCAGCGCCTTGTAAGCGTAGAATGCCTAGTAGCGTGGAGTACGCACGCGCAGAAGCCAAAATTCACTGCTTACCCGTAAAATACACTTGCCGTAAGCACAAAATTCTCTGCTTCCGTAAGCGCCGATTCTGTGCTAACGGTAAGCAGAGCCATGAAATTGGGCCCTGCTCTGCGCTAGCTGTGTAAGCAACAAATGCCTACATGTAGGAGTGTGGAGTAAGCACACGCACAATCAAAAATTCCAAGCTTACCCGTGAAACACGCAAGGTGCTAAGCGCTGATTCTTTGCTTTTGGTAAGCGCCAAGAAGTTGGCCCCTGGTTTTCTTTACCTACTCACCTCAAAATATTCCTGTCCAGGCTGCATACTGGGCTCCAGTATGCACACACCTTGCTTCCCTGTCCGGTCGGGAACGTAAAATAGTGTGTCGTCTCTCCAGCTCACCGCCATCCTCTTGGACTTGATCTCTATGTTCTGTGGGCTTGGGGAGTCGATGGCGTAGGGCGTTTGGATCATGTTGACGGGTGGTCCCTTGACTAGTCGGGGGTACATTCGGTGAAGGGGAAACGGTACCTGAGGTCGTCTGGCGTCCATTGTACTGAAGAAAATCACAAACAAATTGCAGAAATAGTAAAAAAATAACAAACATTTAAATCAAACTACAGCACATTTATATCTAAAAGAAAAAAAAAAAAAACATCGTCTTTTCAGAACCACCCCAACTCATTGGTGTTACCGCAAACTATTCCACAACATCTTCTGTTTATTTTCCCTAAACATTTTTAAAAACCAAAGTTGTGACATCCGGTTCGTTACTTTTATGTTTCTGAGTTCGAACCAATCATGTGACGTGCTACAATATGTACAATCAGACGTTAAGTCGTTGCAGTACTCTCTGCTAAAACAATATTCTCAACACCGTCTGCCTTGTACCCCTGCAGCCAATTTCACGAAAGCTAGGATTAATCCTAGACATGCTAGACCGAGTTACGACGAGTAAACCGTCCTAAACTTAGTATGGGTTCAATGCATCCTAACGTCTTCGGAAACGGAATTGAATTCCTCCTAAGTCCTAAAGATTAATCATAAGTAAGGAAGAGTTTGATGAAATGGACGGCTGTCTACTTGTACCCCTGGCTACACAGTCCATAGATACCGCACGTCCTATGCGCTCTGATGATTGAGGCTTTTCTAAGTTATCGTGTCGCTACATGTACATTTGGTTCTCGTCAAACCGTTAGAAGGCGGGGGGGGGGGGGGGGATTTAAGTGAGGCCAAGTTCCTGAGGATGGTGTATTGCTTCAATATCCTCAGGGGAAAGTTTAATACCAAGATCGGCTCGATAGAAAACGACAGGGGTACGAGCGCCATCAATCACAGTCATTACCAGTGGAAATCAAAAACACGCACATGAAGTAAAGATAACACTTGGAATGAAGACAGGCCCCAGGAGTTTGGAAAAACACGGTCAGTATTCACTCAGGTTCATATTTAGCGACCATTTGCTGACTAGCAATCCATATTATCAATATTTGTTATGCGCTCTCGAACAGGCCGGTCCTGGAGAGAGCGTTACCAGTTCAATAAATTATTATTATTGACTGGTACATGTAGGTACTTACATGTGTATGTGTGTAGGTATTGTTGAAGATTAAAGGTTCAAAGAGTGAGAGCAGAACACAGAATGTTAACAAAATTAAAGTTGACACTACCCCTTTCAAGCTTAGGGGTAGCGCCCACATGAGTGTGTTACATGTAGATGTTCCAAAGTAATGTACACAATGTCAAATGTTCACGTATGTACGCCTACCATGGAGTTATAAGAACTAGAGGGCGCACTGGTGATGTTGCTTGCACAAACGAGACGAGACTGCAAGGAGACACGCGCACCATTTTGTGCACGCGTTGAATATGAAGTACACCTATGGATTTGTGTTTACTGAATGCTATATGCGATGCTGTTTTGTCAACTTACAAAATGGCCGCACAAACACACGCTGTGCGATGCTGTTTTGTCAACTTAGACAATGGCCGCATGCGCACATGCCGGGGCCGCGTATATAGGCCAGTGCGCCCTCTAGTTCTTGTATTGACGCCTACACATGTCCCTGATGCATTACATGCACGTAGTAGGTATTAGTCTGGAAATCCCTGGCTGTACAGTTGGGGAAATTGAGCAAATTTCAAGGGAAAGAAAAGTTTGTCAAAGAGTAACCCCCTGTGAATTACAGCAAGGAAGTGAATGTATCCTTCACACACTCTCAGTGAGGATGACCTACAAATTATACACACAGCAGACATAAACCATCCCTTAAAGGGAACTTGGCGTTTGGTAACTAGTCCTAAAATTAGTGGCAACAAAAACTTACTTGGTTGGAAGTACAGCTCAGCTTTTGATAGTACAGTGTATGGTATTGAAGCATTTTGAGATTTCATTTCACTTTGGTTTTATGGAAAAAGAGACAAGTTTTTGTCCCCCAAAGTTTCAATTTTAGAAACGTATTGTCAGTGTCAGAACATTTCTCAGGTTATGTTACAAAGTGAAACATGCCTGTCCACTTCGTTTTTGAAATGAAAAGGGCACCAAGGCATTTTCTAATTGGTAGAGGGCACCCTATGATCTTGATGAGGGCATTTTAAATTTCTAATGTCAGAGCATTTCAATGGCACCATCAATGACCAGGGGGCATGGAGGCAAATCGCCTTTGTTGCCTACGTGAATAATAATATAATATAATAATATCGAAGTCTTATAGCGCTTGTCTACCAAACAAGGTACTCAAGGCGCTGAGTATAACTATACAAACTTTCAGAAAGATAGGTTATTACAGTGATGAATTTTGAGACCCAATTATTTAGCACCTTATAAGGGTTTACAAGGTGCTACGGCGCATACAGCAGCCACAGCCAGGAACACCGGGTCTAACCCCTTCTCTTTTCGAAAAGTGCACTGGGTTCTTATACATGCGTTACACAACACATGGGACCAACGAATTTACGTCCCATCCGAAAGATGAAGCAATGGTCGAACCAACACTCTGCTGATCAGAATCACCAGAGTTTGAATTCGGTGCTCTTAACAGCTCGGCCATGACACTTCCACTGAAATATCAAAGAAAGAATCTGGATTTGGGAGAACAATCCTAGAAACGTACAGGAAACTGTCGCAGATCCGCATTTTGTTGGATACAAAATTACATTTTTTCATTAAAACCACATTACTGAAGTGAAGTGAAATCCCTGAAAAAAAACAAAAAACTCAAGACCTACTTTTTCAGTCAGCCTCGTCATTAATCCTTTGTTGTTCTGTTTTTCTTTCTTTCTTTGCTTTGTTCTTGTTTTATTTATTGTTCAGCGCTTTGATCTGTGTTATATAAATACCTATATTATTATTATTATAAATGATTCTCAAAATGCAAATTTTTATCGAAAGCTGAGTGTAATATGCCGAGTGAGTTTTGTATAATTGCATTAATTTAAAGAGTGACTACCAAACACAACCTTCCCTTTAAAGGATTTGGGTACGTACTTTTTGTAACACAAAACACAATGTCCACAGATTTACGTTAAACTTACACCGTTTGAAGATAATGATAGTAGAAAGCGTACCTTAAAACATTAGTTGCTGAGGTGCAGTAATTTGTGAAAAGAGTAAAACAATGTCATGAAAAATACAGTTTTACATGCTAAAATAATTTTCGTCTCATGATCACTGAGACGAAAATTATTTTCATGACATTGTTTCACTCATTTCTCAAAAACTACAGCACATCCAGCAAATAATATTTCCAGAGAAGCTTTCTACTATCATCATCTTCAAACTGCGTAAGTTTAATGTAAATCTGTGGACATTGTGTTTTTTGTCCTACAAAAAGTACATACATGTGTGTAGACCCTTTAAATGTACATTCATGAGCCGAATGTTGACTAATATAAACTCTGTCACCACTGGTAAGCATCTTGCACTCTGAAGGCACTACATGCATCAACAACAGTGCACAGTGCATCACACCTTGTAAATCACTCTGGAAAGCTGTCGTGCCTGTAGGGGGAGGATGGCCTACTTTCTACCCTGGAAGACAGACATAATGGCAAACGGAAACACACTTGCTGAAGAAAAAATCAATAGATCTTCGAAGAGACACTTTATTTTGTTCAGATTCTGTGTTGCAAGACTGTGTGAAAACAGCTGGCCTGGTACAT
This sequence comes from Asterias amurensis, assembly GCF_032118995.1. NCBI lineage: Eukaryota > Metazoa > Echinodermata > Asteroidea > Forcipulatida > Asteriidae > Asterias > Asterias amurensis. The sequence continues at coordinate 3,730,449 of NC_092657.1, read as the reverse complement.
CTTTATAAAGTCAGTTCACAAAAAGAAAATGTGGGCTTTCCTTCTGAAATTAATTTTTGAAGTTGACAAAATAACCTGAAGTAATCCATGTTTCAAAAGTGTTTTTTGTTTAGGGTTTGTTAGCAGAGGAGGGGGGAGGGGTTTCTGTTACAGCCGCTTCACAAAAACAGTTACAAGTGCATGCAAGTGCACCATGAAATTGGGTTCGACAGTTGAATGAAAGTCTGCGTTCGACCCATAGTACATGTAGCAACATAGCCCACCTCGTTGAGCTGTTAATGCCCCGCTTTTAACATTGGTCTCATCACTGTCCAGGGCTGTATGCTTCGTTTTTGAAAGGGCAAGGGCACCAAGGCATTGTCTCTTTGGCAAAGGGCACCCTATGAGGAAATTGTAAATTTCTACTGGAGCGTTTCAAAGGCACCAAGGCAATGACAAGGGGCAATGGAGGCAATTGCCTCCGTTGCCTCCGTGAAGTATCAGGCCTGCTGTCACCATTGCTCCGCTTTTAACATCGGTCTCATCACTGTCGCCATTACTCCGCTTTTAACATTGGTCTCATCACTGCCATTACATGTAATGGCGATAGTGATGAGACCGATGTTAAAAGCGAAGCCATTAAAGGAACACGTTGCCTTGGATCGGTCGAGTTGGTCTTTGAAAAACGTTTGTAACCGTTTTTTATAAAATGCATATGGGTAGAAAGATGTTGTAAAAGTAGAATACAATGATCCACACAAACATGCCTCGAAATTGCGTGGTTTTCCTTTTACCTCGTCGACTAACACGTCGGCCATTTATGGGGGTCAAAATTTTGACTCCCATAAATGGCCGACGGTGATAGTTCGCACAGTAGAAGGAAAACCACGCAATTTCGAGGCAAACTTGTGTGGATCATTGTATGCTACTTTTAAAACATCTTTTCAACCATATGCATTATATAAAAAACGGTTAAAAACGCTTTTGTTTTGACCAACTCGTCCGATCCAAGGCAACGTGTTCCTTTAACGGCTCAACAAGGTGGGCTAGTAGCAGCACATCCTTTTTGTCTTGCACAAGTCCCGAGTGGATATTTTTCTCAAAAATACAAAGGGTCTACATTGTACTTCACCGGAGTTTTCCCTGTCTGAAGATTGTCACATTACATGCAGGTCTATAAATTTTAGTAATTTTGCACAACAGTATTTACACATCCTGCTACATGTATTAAGCATTGTTGCTGGCGTAATGACAATTAAATGTACTTCCAATTTAGCTATCAAAAATTCATTATGTATTTTGCTTACATGTACATTCCTTGACAAAGTTTCTGAAAATTGCACACTTTTACCTAGTTTTAAGTGTGAAATAAAATTTGTGCGTAATAAGTTCTTTTGTGTGCAGGTTTCTAGGCCTTTATTTCCAAAATACATGAACATGTACATGTACATGTTCATGTACATGGTGTCCCTTGTAAACATTTAAGAAATTTTTTGCTATAAGATACAGCAAACAGCCATGAGCGTGATCGCAAGATCTCCCTTTTATTCATCACACAAGCTCGAACGGATCTTCAAAATCGGCCAAGCTCAAGTCAAGACCTTCCACATAACATGTAGTACCAAACAGGTTCGTCAGGCCTGCTACTCCACGGAGGCAACGTACATGTAGGCGATTGCCTCGATGCCCCCTGGTCATTGCCTTGGTGCCTTTGAAATGCTCTGTTAGAAACTTACTATGTCCTCATAGGGTGCCCTTTACCAAAGAGAAAATGCCTTGGTGCCCTTGCATTTTCAAAAACGAAGCATACAGGCCTGGGTTCATGTCTCAGCAACAAACACACACAGACTTGTAAGCAAGACACACAAGACAAGGCTGGTGTTTGGGGAGACCGATTGCTGTAAGCTAAATCACAAGGTAGACAAGGACAAATCTGTCACCATCAAACATGAATAAAAACAGGATTCAGCAACTGAAAGTGGCCAAACTTGTCCAGAGGTCCAGTTCTGGCACCAACGCAGAGTCAGGACAGCAGTAGATAGGGTTCTTCAAGTTTATCATCGACATCTGTTCACTACTCAAGTCAAGCCCACCTTTTCAGCAACAGCTCGCCACAACACTGACAAAGTGACATACTCCTGCGTAGTTGCGATAACAACCCTCCTCCCGACAGCTGAGCCCAGGCCTGATACTTCACGGAGGCAATGGAGGCGATTGCCTCCGTTTCCCCTTGCCATTGCCTTGGTGCCCTTGAAATGCCATGGTGCCCTTGCCCTTTCAAAAACGAAGCATACAGCCCGGTGAGCCGGAGGGAGGAGGGTTACGTTATCGCAACTTACTCCGCGCCGGCACACATCCAGCCAGCAGTCAAGTCCCATGCACCACCAGTCTAAAACAGGTTGGACACATGTACTTCCCATCTAAATGTGCATCATTCCAACTCTATTACCTTAAATAAGCCTCATCATCACTGTCCAGCATTCTCGCAAAGAGGAGCAGGTTGAAATGTCAAGACGATCCACAACAACTCTTTTCACTTCAGGGCAAAGAGCCAACACTCCTCCCAAAAGTCAAAAGTTGTTTACAAATAGTACTCGTGAGTTTGCTGGTTATACTATTTACTTCCTAGTTTAACATGCTCAAACAAAAACAATTCAGTTAATAAATTAAAATAATTGCATAAAAAGGCAATTGCAATGTCCCGAAGGCATGTCATTGTCAGGAAGATTTTGTGTCTCATTTTGATTCTGTTTCGTCTTGTAAAAACAACTCTGACCCAGCTAACAATTTTTAGCTACTGTGGTATTGTAAGTAGCTCTCCCCCAACAAAAAATCAAGCCCTGTAATCAAGATTTTAATAATGTAAAACAAAAGCTTATGTTAAAGTAAAACCACACTGCTGAACTGAAACCAAATTCACGTGACGACAAAAAAACAGATTTACAAAAATAAAAGATTTACAAACATAAAAATGCACAAGCTGCCACTTTCTGGTTTCCATCCGAATTATAACCTGATAAACAAGGATGACAACATTCCTTTCTGTGTCATAAACGGGGACAAAATATGTGAGAAAATGAGTAATTTTATTGCAATATTTACCTTTCAAATCATCATCATACATGCACTAGTTCCTCTTTCACTTTGCTGCACGAAATGAATTTCTTTTCATGATGTAAACATACGGCTCCCACTTTCCCTGGTCACCAAACCCCTTTTCATTGTATAACGTACATCATGACGAGTGGCCGAGTACCCGTGTAAAAACTACATCACCATCGGGATATTTCATTTTTTTGACAGAAAATGTGGAATATAATATTTAATTTGTTGGTAAATGTTCTTGAAAGAATATTTAAAAATTTTTATTATTTGTAATAAATAATCTTAATTGATTATTATGAAGTAAATTTGGCTTGTTTTCTAGTGTGAAAAATAATTTGTTATCCAAATAAAATTTAGGAATAATAAATATTATACCCTCAATTAAAATGGTATGTGCCATATAATTTGTTTAACCTGGTCCCCTGAATATCATGTCTGTTGAAATATGACGACGACGGGGTACCAGACGTAATTAATGTTGTTGATGGTGCCCTTGGAAAAAGACGCTACTTTATCGTTTTCGACTACTGTCAAAAAAAGGAAAACATCAAATTTCTTCATTTTTCGTTGACCGATTTCCTTTTTGCTTAGTTAGAAGTTGTGGAAGTAGTTAAGGTCGAAATGGGTTGTCCCTGTTCCAAAACCGAGGACAAGAAAGAGGAAGAAACACCGAAAGTCTACAGCTGGTGAGTGACTGAAATTCTTATTTTTTTTTAAATCATGATGATCACTTTACACGGTTTTTCCTTTCTTGATCACCTATTTCTAAGAATAGAGGGCGCTTTTTCTTTGTAGAAATTGACAACATTGACTCTGGATGGGGAAAACTGGATGAAGAAAGTCACCTGTTGGTTCTAGGATTATTAAGAATCAAACTATGACTTTTTGAATTAGGTTGTGCTGATTTTATTTTTTAGCCTATTTTATAATTATTAATTTATCTGTAAAAAGAACGAGGAGGTGGGTGTGGCCTGCCTGGGTTTCTCCAGTCACAATTTCACAATGACACAATGAAGAAGTTTTATTGTTAAGTTTAAAAGTCACAAAAGACTAGAGCTACTTTCTTTATGATAAATGCATGATTAATCTTATTCTTAATTTTGAGATTAATCTTAATTCAACATTATTATTAGGGCCTACCATTTCATGGAGGCAAGATGTTGATGTCACAATACAAATCACAAGTATTACAGAGATATTTTTTTATTAATCAGATGACTAAAGTCAAGTGCTTTGTGAAATCTAGTTGCGATAACATAACCCTCTTCCCGACGGCGAAGCCAAAGGTTTACAAGCAGGTTTTGTCAGAAAACAGGAATTTGGTCGAACATGTACAATTTCAACAGACCAGATTTGCCCCATTTTTACCACTTTTGAAAACCATGATACAAATTTTAAGAACTTCAGCTTGATCCTCAATGTCTAAGGAATCCTTTCATAACACTCAAAACACCATTGAGAAATATTTGGAAGAAAATGGACAAAAACTTACCAGAGCCCGGATCGAAATTGTCACAAATTTCCCAAGTTGCCATTATAAACCTGAGTGGGCGGAGCTTTGTGTTTGTTTGCCCAATGATCGGTGCGCTGCGTGCGGGTCATTGTGTGGCAAAATTCCTATTTTGCGAAAAAAAACCTGCTTGTAACCGTCCGGCTTTGACGTTATTGGAAGTATGTGAAATCCAGCCCTGCCCCCCTGGACGCCCCCCTGGACCCCTGCCTGGACAATTGCATTCTCTTCATCAAGAGGAAGCTCCAAAAAGCAGTCATTGAAATGTGCACGAAATTACAGAGCCCATGGCCTCTGGTGTTGCCCTTGTCTTGGCCTCACCAAAAACACTTTCAAAGTCTGTGTGCTTGTAATAGATGTTAAATTTGCATCGGGGATAAAGAATATTAATTTTTGGTTTTACCCATACACCTATGTGTGTTAGCACTGTATACTGCGTGCTTGGTTATTTATTTTCATGTCAAATTTGTAGCAGGCCTAAAAATATTATCAGATTTCAACAGAAAAAAAAAAGCAAATAAGTGTGCAGTTTGCATTGGATCCATGCAGTAGATATTTAAAAGTGAAACATTTTCTTCAACAAAATTCAGGTAAAACTTGAAATGAAATCAATTTCAGAAAATGTGTCAACTGTACATATATTCCCAGAACTCATACTTTGTTCTTTTTGGGCGAGGCGTTTCTTTTCCTTTCTTACATGTCTAAAAGGGCACCTCATGTTTCTCCCCATGCACTTGTAAACTACAGTGATCGAGCCGATAAGTGTGAATCAGGGTTGATACGTAAACAAACTTTTTCTGTTCAGTTCAGATCAAATTCACAATATCATAAAGATAATATTGTTTAGAATGCCCCAGATTACACAGTTTGGCTTATGTGCATGGGATGATAGTGAGAACAAAATAGGCCTTCATGTTGTGATCCCAGTGCAGGAATTTTAATAATGCATAGTATTTGTTAGTTCAAATTATTACTATTTTGGAATGTAGATTGTAAAACCAACCCCCTGATGAGATAGCTGTAAAACAAGCACCAATTATTGTACTCAGACTTTGTCAGAACTGGCATGACATGGGACAATAGGGCTTATTTCATCCGCTTTAGTAAATTGCATTTATTGGCACAAACTTGACAAAAGCTAAATGCTTCAAACTTATTTCTATGGCATGTATGGGTGTCCAAACATTAATAAAAAACAAAATGGCTTGAAAAGGTTACTTTTTGACTGAAAATAATCTGCATGGGTAACATGAAGGGTTTTTAATCCTGAAGCGGACCAGTTTTATATACAAGGCGTGGCCCTTTTCCCAATAGAATATTTTGGTAATTTTTCTAAATTTCAAAGGGGCACCAATGCAAAGCTAGGGCACAAAGAGGCAGCAGTCCTTTGTGTGACATGTGTAAATGATTTTGTAAGAGGGCAGGCCTGATAGTTCACGGAGGCAACGGAGGCGATTGCCTTGCCTTGGTGCACTTGAAATGCTCCAGTAGAAATTCACAATTTCCTCATTGGGGGTGCCCTTTACCAAGAAGAAAATGCCTTGGTGCCCTTGCCCTTTCAAAAACGAAACATACAGGCCTGAGAGGGGTGTCTGAATGCAGGCCTGATACTTCACGGAGGCAACGAAGGCGATTGCCTCCGTGTCCCCTAGTCTCTGCCTTGGTGCCCTTGAAATGCTCCAGTACAAATTTGCAATTTAGTCATAGGGTGCCCTTTACCAAAGAGAAAATGCCTTGGTGCCCTTGCCCTTTCAAAAACGAAGCATACAGCTCTGCTGAATGTGTTGGAAATCCCAAAAGTGGGTGTCCAAATTGTTTACTTACAATACTACATGTACATTCATTATCCTAATTACAGATAAAACAGGGTGTCAACACACTAACAGGGTGTCCAAATTTAAAACGGGGTGTTAAAGGCAGTGGACACTATTGGTAATTGTCAAAGACTAGCCTTCACAGTTGGTGTATCTCAACATATGCATAAAATAACAAACCTGTAAAAATTTGAGCTCAATCGGTCATCGAAGTTGCGAGATAATAATGAATGAAAAAAAAAACACCCTTGTCACACGAAGTTGTGTGCGTTTAGATGCTTGATTTCGAGACCTCACAATTCTAAATCTGAGGTCTCGAAATCAAATTCGTGGAAAATTATTTCTTTCTCGAAAACTACGTTACTTCTGAGGGAGCCGTTTCTCACAATGTGTTATACTACCATCAGCTCCCCATTACTGGTTACCAAGTAAGATTTTATGCTTAAAACTATTTTGAGTGATTGTCAATAGTGTCCACTACCTTTAAAAAGACACCCAGACACCCCTTTGGCTAACACTATGCCCAAGACGATATTCCTTAGTACACATAGAACTACTGGACAGTTTGAAAAGAGACATTCAAAGACCATGCATGAAATTTAAAATGACAGCCTGCAGTAATAGCCATTTCCCTTCAGTTGTCAGTTCCAGTTCTTGTTATTCTCACCATTAAAGGCCAAATATAAAAAAATACCAGTTGATCGTCCCCTACCTCATCAATTTTTGAGGCCGCATCATTTTTTTATTTTTTCTCCAAAAAGACATTTTCTGTGTACTTTCATAAACTCATTAATCTTTTAAACTTGTAACTACAAATGTAGGTGGTGACTTTAAGCTGAAGAACTGCTGGCCAATTTGAATTAACTTGGCGGTCACCTTTAAAAGAAATAACAAATAAAAAAGGCTTTCCTTCCCTTTTTGGAAAAACCTGGATGATCATCTGGTATTTTTTTTTACTTGGCCTAATACTCCATGTACACTGGCCGGTGTGTTCCGAATTTCCCTTCAGGGAACACTGATGAAAAAAACTACTTTGTTTCCATAGAAACAGCTGTTGCTGCTCGAATGAAATTCCCATGAACTGGCTCAGAATGGGATGCGGGAAATGAGGTTCAGTGTAAGCAAGTGGCTTCAATTGCTTTAAATAGGGTTTTGTCGTTTACACATAAATTACATACGTGTGCTGCCTACTTTCTTGATTTGATGCATGTGTTATATTCAAAATGAAACGTGCACAGTTCCCCCCCCCCCCTTCTATAAAGGCAGGGTCATGGTTTTTGTCACTGGTGAAATGAGGGGTCCTCATGGGTAGGATTTCTCCTTAATGTTAAAGACAATGGACACTATTGGTAATTGTCAAAGACCAGTATTCTCACTTGGTGTATCTCAACATATGCATAAAATAACAAACCTGTGAAAATTTGAGCTCGATTGGTCGTCGAAGTTGCGAGATAATAATGTTAGAAAAATCACCCTTGTCACACGAAGTTGTGTGCTTTCGAGACCTCAAATTCTAAATCTGAGGTCTGGAAAACAAATTCATGTAAAATTACTTCTTTCTCGAAAACTACTTCACTTCAGAGGGAGCCGTTTCTCACAATGTTTTATACAATCAACCTCTCCCCATTACCCGTTACCAAGTGAGGTTTTATGCTAATAACTATTTTGAGTAATTACCAGTAGTGTCTGCTGCCTTTAATTTGGGGTTCTTTGTTCAGGTGCGGAATGAAATGACCACATGAAATAATGTAACTTGAAAAAGACATTATAAGTTATCACACAAGCGGGAGTGGAATACGGAAAAATATAGCGCTTCTGCGTCCCATATCCAACGAGGTCGATATCCTACGCGCTTTATTTTCCGTATTTCCACGAGTGCGCATGTGATAATGTATTTATCTTCAAGCAAACTTGGCGCGTGACAGAGAACACACAATACACATGGTAGTGATATTAACCGTGCAATATAGGTTTTATCACCACTCCATTCTGGGAATCTGATTGGAGGATTAGCGCGTACTTGAAGATAAAATTGATTATTACAATGTACAATAGGCCCTTCTGACAAAAAAAAGTAGCTCAGCGCACCAATGCTTAGTATCAGAATAAGGTTATCAGGCAAAATATCATGTCACATGTATAAACAATTTTGACTGGTATTCTGCTTATTCCTGCTTAGCAAAACACATTTACAGTGTAAGCCAATACTTCAGTTCTGCTTGAAGGCAGCTACATGTACATGTAAGTAGGATTTGAAACTTTGCATGGTGGAAATACGATATGGGAAGGTTTGTGGTAACACCATGTAATAACTATCTCTAATGAACCGTTGGTTTTCCTCATTACATGTATGTCCACTCTATGAACCATCCATTTGGGTCTAGGAGTTGACCTTGGATACACTTAGGCCTATCACAACAAAATTATGTTAAACAGAATAAGGTAACCAGCCAAACTACCATGGCCCAATTTCATAAAGCTGCTAAGCACACCAATTTGCTAAGCATGAAATTTCTTCCTTGATAAAAACAGGATAACCAGCCAAATTTCAACGTGATTTTCAGGATGAGCAAACAACAGCTGAATACCAGTAACAAGCAACATGCAACAAATGGTTATTTAGTCCATAATCCTGTTTTTATGAAGGAAGAAATTTCATTCTAAGCAAATTTTGGTGCTTAGCAACTCTATGAAATTGGGCCCATGTCACATGTACAATTTGTGGCTGGTAACTGCTCATTTCTGCTTATTGGGCCCATGTCACATGTACAATTTGTGGCTGGTAACTGCTCATTTCTGCTTAGCAGCAAAAAAAAAAAACATTTACTGTACTGTACTATTTTAAGCAATACTTTATGCTTTAAGCAGAGGTCTCTATAAAATTGGACCCAAGACTACTGCATTGAACTCTAAGCAAACATTTTGTTGACAGTCAAACAATGGGGATTTGATTAAAGCATGGTCTCCACACATGACTCACACAATGAAAGTGGTCCCTCGCAGGATATTTATTTAGATTCTCAAAGCAAAGCAGAGTCATTGAAGTGGAGAAGCTTTTATAATGAATCTTGACAACCCTGGCGTTACAAAGCAGATTTCATTGTATGTACGGCTACACGTACATACATGATTCACCGGCTGCGTGTCGGTTGTCATAAACAAATTTGTACAGGCTCATACATGTATTTGGAAGCCGGTTGACGGCAGGGAATCGCAGATTGTAGAACAGTATTAGTACTGTTACTACAAGCATGCTACAAGTAGTATTCAGCATTTCAGTCTGTTCTCATTTTATTGGCCAAGAAAAATACTCTGGCTACTCTCGGTTGTCATACATCTATAGGCCTATTTGTACAGGCAGAAACATGTATTTTCTTCAAATTATCTTTGAGTTCTGCTGATGGCTAAGAATTGAGATGGAACAGAGTATAGCCCATCTTCGTTTGGATATATTTTGGAGTGGTACTAAATATTCTCATGAAGAATTGAAGATCAACTTGGTGTACAACGAAATGTCAATCTTCACGATCTTTTGCATCTTGCTGGTTTTCTCATGACGTTTGCACACCCAACTCATCAACAATGCCAAGGAGTCGATGAAGAAGGAAACTAATTTGTTTTGCTTATCCTGACATCGTCTTAAAGTCTTTCTGTTTCAAGGCGAGGATCAAGAGCTGAGATGGCTCAGCTGATTTACTGATTGCCTCTTTTTTCTACAAGTGCAATAACAAAATACATGCCATAGGCTACAGGGAACAATTTCATCTGGCAATTTTGCATATATATATATATATATAGGAAAACATTTTGACTGAACAGATTTTGTGCACAGTGAATGCTAACATTGAGTAGCAAATGACACATTTTGCAAAGCATTTTGCTCTGCTCTCCAAGGGAAATCGTTCACCGCCAAAATATAACAAAATACGCTGGCCAATTCCGTGGAAAATGGGACATGACCCCAAAACAAGTATATGACAATCCAGTCAGTGTGTATTGAGAAGTTGCTGTGGATATGTCACTACGTAGCTGCTGGGGTGTTGTGTTCAATCAGAGGTGTGTAAATTAAGAATGTTCAAGCCTTGAATTTCAACTTTGAGAGGGCAAGGCCAGGCCATCAAACAAAGGGCAGTTCCATTATAAAATTCTTGAAGTCTATAGGAACATTTTGAAGGGGCACCTCATACTTAACTAAAACATAAATCACAAGGCTTGAAGAAGACTTTGAAAGTGTATTGAAAATAAATAACATTGGTTATGTAAGTTTTAAATTGTGAGTGGGCGCGCCCTTACACTATTACACTTAAAATTTGCAGACAGTCCTTCCGACATGAAGATGATAAATAATGCTAACTGCTAACTGACTTTTTGTTTTGTTTCTTGTTCGTTATTTCCAGGGACCGTAAAGATCGTCCAGACCCGAAAGACTACAAAATTGAAGACCTCAACGGGGAGACAATAGGCCGGGTACCAGGCAAAGTGGACGGCCAGCAGTTCATTATTAAGAATTGTCAGGTTGGTCTCCACATATTTTTTCTTCTCATAGTCCCTATTAAGGATAACTTTCTGTATGGCGCCACCACTTTTTCACTTATTATACACCCAAGTGTGAAGGCTAGTCTTTGACAATTACCAATAGTGTCCACTGCCTTTAATAGACTCTCATTTGTTTCTCTTATCCAGAACTGTAACATCTACATCTTTGACCACTCAGCGACGATCACAATCGACAAGTGCCAAGACTGCAATATATTCCTGGGTCCCATAAAAGGAAGGTAAGTCAAAAGCTGCAGGATGAGAAATATCTAGTTGACTATAGAACCTGTCACCTCTGCATTAAGGTTCCAGCACTCTACCAACTGGGGCCAATTTCATAGAGCTGCTTAAGCACAAAATTCTGCTTAAGCAAAATAATCCATGCTTAGTAATATCAGAATACTGGCCAAGACTCCACTCAATTGTTATGCTAAGTAAACAATAGCTCAATACCAGTCACAAGCTATGTATATGGCATGACATTTTGGCCAGTAACATGTGTAAAATAAGCAAGCTATTTCCGTGCTTAACCAAATTTTTTGCTTTTAAAGCAGCTCTATGAAATTGGCCCCTGTTTGTTTGTATTAGTGCAATAAGCATGAGTCCTGTATCCTGGGGATTCGAGCCCACAACATTTGCATTCTAGAGCTGTGTCTTACTAGACCGTCGAGATTGCCAGGTAACAGGTGTACAGGCAGTTATCCTATACTTTAGCAGCAGGTACTGCAACAACAAATTTATTTGCATCGGAGAAAGAAAATATTATTTTACTTTACCCATACAAAGTCCTGTGAAAAAAAATTCACATTTGAAAATTTCAGAGAAATGCCTGATTTTGGCATCACAGATGCATATTTTTTTTCTTGGGGGTGGATTTGTTTTAGTGTGTCCATTCTCACAACACTCGATTTATAATTCTTCTTTAACTATGTATGTTCTGTTTTGCAGCATATTTCTGCGCAACTGTACGAATTGCAAAGCGGTCATCGCCTGCCAGCAGTTCCGTACTCGAGATTGCAAGTCAATCGACGTCTATCTTCACTGCAGCTCCCAGCCAATCATAGAGACATCTACCAAGATACGATTCGGATGTTTCCAGTATCACTACCCGGAACTTGCAGGTAAGAAAAAAGTTGCTTAGCAAAAGGATGAAGTACAATCTCTATGCTTCGTTTTTGAAAGGGCAAGGGCACCAAGGCATTTTCTCCATGGTAAAGGGCACCCTTTCAATTTCTACTGGAGAATTTCAAGGGCACCAATGCAGTGACCAGGGGGCATGGAGGCAATCACATTCGTTGCCTCTGTGAGGTATCATACCTGAGACAAGTTATTTGGGATTTGATGAGGCGTTACATGGTGAGGTTAATGTTGTAGCTTGATTGTTTTTAGTGGCGGGCTCAACCCAATTTAGCCCACTGGGTGACATAGTTGGCTTGTGCGTAAAGCGCTCACCACTCACCAAGGTGACCCGGTTCGATTCCCGGCCAGGGCCATATGTGAGTTGAGTTGTGCATTGGTTTTCTGGTGTGCCACAAGGGTTTTCCAGACTATCCGGTTTTCCTCCCTCGGGAAAAACCAAACACTTTCGATCTTGGCTGTGCTCCAAGGTCATAATAGGTTGATGTGGCTGGCAGCTAAATGCACTCTTGCGTGCCTGCCTCTTGAACATGTTGTAGCCGTGTCCTTCGCAGTTCAGCTCTTAGCTGCGAGTAAGGATGATTAGCCCCAAATTAGTAAGGGTGAGCGGTTCAACTACCGGGAGCTCACAGGTCAGAAACGTATGGTATGGTATCTCAGATAGTTTTCAAAGTCCTAACACTCGCCCACAAAACTAATGCTAACACAGACACTGTGAACGGCCTGGATGTGATTTCTGTACAAATAGTAGTTCAGCACCAGACTATCTCCATGAATTAATTCAAGACTATCACCCTCCGTGAAAACTTTGTTCCAGTTCGATAGGTCTTCTCACAGCAGATCTAGTATAGGGTAGTAAATATATCTACACAGTACACAGTCAACCCTCCTACTGTCTTACCATTCAATATCATCCACTGTGGTTTTGAATGAGAGCCTGCAATAGTTATCATGTTGTGAATGCATCTACACAGTACACAGTCAACCCTCCTACTGTCTGACCATTCTATCACGACTGCAGTGCCCTTAAAATTTTTCGTAGCACATACATGAGTTTTAAAGATTTGTTTTCTGTTTTCCTCCCTTAGATCAGTTTGCAAAAAGTAACCTCAGCCCCTACTGCAATACATGGGACACGATACATGACTTCTCACCTATGCCAGATGAGCAGAATTGGTCTCAGTTACCAGAGGTAAGAGGATGCAAAGACAAGGAAAGAGTAAAAGCACTCCGCCTTTACAAATAATCCTACTGGGTTCTTATCTTGTATATGGGTATGCTCAGACAGCGTACTAAGTTAGACCCGAACCGGTTAACTTTTGAGGTGGTTGTAAAAAGTTGCTCCCCTTGCGTTCAGACAGCACTGCGTTAAACCCGATATGGTTTATCTTTGGTTTTAAGAGGTAAAAGCAAACGCAACCCTGTTATTCTAACATCCGGTTTATTGTCCTGTTCATTGGTCACCGTGTGTTTAGGTAATGATTATGGAGGTCAATGGGTCGTCTGTTGTGAGTTAATTCGGATGTGGTCTTTTTTATTCTGTCCACACACAGTGTTAAAAGATAAACCCAAAGCGGTTTAAAGATACACCCCCTCGCTGGATGGTCTATTTTTTATGGGTTTAACCCAATTCGGACTAACTTTAGTATCGTTCAGACACACAGAGTTGAGCTCGATCTGGTTGAACCTGGAGTTAAACCGACTTTAGTACTGAGTCTGAATGACTTTAAGAGCTCTTTATTACTTTCCTAAGGGGCGTATCTAAGCGCCGGGTATGTGGAGCTACATTTTGAAGTATGAGATCTATTCCTTAATTGGTTTACAAGTTGCTGTGGCACAATATGCCGCCGATCAAACCATAAACACTGGGCATAACACAGGACCAAGGGCTTTATACATCCCATCCTTTGAAGTATATAATGGTAAAGTGTCTTGCTTAAGGACACAATGTTCAAGACCGGTCAAATGCAACACAATTACAAAATTATACATTATGATTTATAGTATATTTATTTGAAAACGCAAGACCACAGTTTTTCTATTCAAGGAGCGATTTCGTTATTGGCGATTTTTTGTTCTTTTTCAGAGTGCAAAGGTTTCTGACTACCTACCGCTACCAACGACAGAACAATTTCAGAGCATGAAAATCTCAACATCAGCAGATGACAGCGTTGTACCGCTGACCCTCGGTGGCAAGAAACATAAAGGTTCACAGGTCAGTGTTTGACACAAACTTTTTCTTATAAAAGTGTCTGAAAAAATAATATGAAACAGACATTCAGTTTTGTTTCAGAAACATAGATACTATTTCAACAGGGGGAAACATTGGAAAATGTCAATTTAGGACAAGACCCTTTCTTTGACCTTTTTTGTTGATTGGAAGTAGATCAGATCTTGCTGCTATGGAAATTTTGGTACAAGCCGTTTCTGAGTACCAGTCATGCGTTCCTAATAAATAAGAAGTCTCTTTGATTTTTGGTTTCAGTCATCACTTGTCGCCTTCTTTAAAGACCCTTCATCAGACCAAAGACTAAGGAAGTTCATAAATGAGATGAGAAATGAGGTAAGTAAACCAGGACTAGAATTAAACAAAGGCCACAAATTAAAGGCCACAGCTTCTCTTGCCCTGGTCTGGGCCTTGGTACGAGACCTAAGATTAAATGGAGGCCACAAAGGTCACAGCCTCTTTTGCCCTGGATGGGCAGTCTATTATGGTTAAAGGCACGGTTTTATGAACAGCTATCGTCCAATCATTTGCCTCCTTTTACCCCAGTGATGACACTTCTTTACCCCAGTGTGGGTGTTTTTGAGCGTGTGACATTACATGCAAATGGTCTACACAGCAGCTGCGGGTTATTGTTTAATGCCTATTATCATTTATTGTTGTTTCACTGATGTGATTTGATCAATCAGGGGAGTTGCAGCTTAGTGCGGACTACAGAGATCAACATGGATGCTGGTATGGTAACCAGACTCTTTGGTGAGGATAACAGGTACATCTCTGCTGCCACAAATGGTGAGTATGAAACAGACTTTCCCTCTAGTGTTAGAGCACCAGTCCGTCTTCATTAAACGCTCGGACAGTATTTCTTGTGTTTTAGGCTTCTGGGGGATACGATGGACCGTTCAGGCTTTCCACTAAGCTCCGCCCACCGCGCACGTGAGCAAGACACATGTACGAGCGCTCCCAATGACATTCTGCACGATTCTGCCGCGCGTGCCAAATATACGCACACGCATGACCGAGTTTGTCCGACCACAATCATTGCTGTTATTGGTCAAATGGGTGAACGCGCACAGTTTGATTGAAAGGCCGGATCGGTCCATTAGTTGAAACGTCCAGTTCTTTTTTCAGTAATCACTCGATCCCGTTTGATACGGGAAGCAGAGGCTTTATATTTTTCCATATTCCACTCCACTTGTGTGATAACTTATAATAGGCTTCTGGGGGACCCCAAGCCTAATTTACACACCATGTTGATATACCAGGGCCCAATTTCATAGAGCTGCTAAGCACAAAAATTTGCTTAGCATGAAATTTCTTCCTTGATAAAAACAGGATTGCCAACCAATTTTGTATTTGTTGCATATTGCTTGTTACTGGTATTCAGCTGTTGTTTGCTTATCCTGGAAATCACGTGGAAATTTGGTTGGTAATCCTGTTTTTATCAAGGAAGAAATTTCATGCTTAGCAATTTTTTTGTGCTTCGCAGCTCTATGAAATTGGGCCCAGGTCCTTCTTGTAAAATCGCTTGGACAACATATCTTTTGTAAAGCCAGAGCTAAATTCAATTCAAATCATTTTAGTATCTTATGAGTCGAGTCATGTTAAAAAGTACATAAAATTCCTTAACCTGGTGTGAAAGTATATTTAAAACGGTAAAACCACATACGACACACCATTCTTAAGATTGACCATCAACAAATTTAACAAAATAACCAATAGTGAGATCAAATAAAGATCATTTACAAAGAAGATTTCAATGACCACCCAGGTCAAAATTCCAGTTGAACATAGTTAAACTGGGTTTAACTGGAACTAGTTGAAAACCAGTTGATAAACTACATGTAGTTAAACACATTTAAAACCAGTTGGTTTAATATGGAAAATGGACAGTAGAAACTAACTGGTTTATAATTTCAACCTAGTTGAACACAGTTAAACCTAGTCCAAACCAGTTGGTTAATATGGAAAATGGACGAGTTTGGTCACTATCCAGTTGAACCAGTTGACCTCAGTTAACTAGGTTCAACTGGAATTTTGACCTGGGCAGCACCGACTCCAGCATTGAATTTGGGCCCATTATGTTCTAACAAGATTTGTTCCCCTTTTATCACAGGTCCAGTGGTAGGTCTCGAATTTGCCGGCGCCAACACGGCCCAGAAATGCCAAGAAGTGGCCCAACCGCTCATCGGCGATTCGATCGTCTACCTGCCCCAGAGCCCGGAGGAAGGCACACAGGCGCTGGATGGATGGAAGAACCTTGTAGAGACACAGATGGCGATGTGAACAAAGTTTATTCAAGCCTTTGACTTGTTAGCCTTTTAGAGGATTTTAAATATTTTTTAACGGTCGCTACTCTGGACGAGGTGACCATACCCATTCAGTGGAAGTTTCATACTCCTCTGCGGGGTTGATATTTCACTGAGACAGCGGAGGCATTTGTTGCAATGCCAGGGCCCAATTTCCTAAAGCTGCTAAGCACAAAAATTTGCTTAGCATGAAATGTTTGCCTTGATAAAAACAGGATTACCAACCAAATGTCCACGAGATTTTCAGCAAACAACAGCTGAATACCAATAACAAGCAATATGCACCAAATCGAATTTTGGTTGGTAATCCTGTTTTTATCAGTGAAGAATTTTCATGCTAAGCAAATTTTTGTGCTTAGCAGCTCTAGTAAATTGGGCCCTGGGGTTGAATTTGACACCGGACCACAGGACAAAGGCAAGTGATTTTAGTCCTGGGCCAGTATAAGCAAGTCCGACAGTCTTGTGTTTTTCAATATGATGGCTCAATGTTTTGTCCTGCATAACGCCTTTACATTTGTAACTTGTAAATTGAGTCTTTTAGATCTTGCATTGTGCTTTTAGTTTATTTTTAAATTTTTTTAATTGGGCATGTTTGTGTGTGGCTGACTGTTGATAGATCTATTGTCGGGTATCAATGCAAATCTGAGTCTGCAAGTGTCCACCTCGCAATTTATAGACAATGTGACCGATGTTTACATTCAAACCGCCCTCTATTGACAAAACACTGTACACGTCATGTTTCGCCGGGCAAAAAGACGTAGTCATGGTAAGATTGCATGTACTTTCTAGCTGGCTGCCAAAACACAAAGGTTTTGCCCGGCGGTATGCGTGCGAATCATGTTTAGTTTTTGAGTGACGTCAGAGGTCACAACGTCTATAAGCTAACCCCAAGGTGCCATATTTTTTACCGCTGAGGCAATCTAAAACATGTTTGTATACTTTCAGGGGTATATTCATTCATACCCAAAACAGTTATTAAAGACTGGAACACATTGCCACAACAGACATCTAATCCATCACGGACAATCAGACCTTTAAAGGAGCCGTTATGATCCACCTCAAAAGCAACTTAAAGCTACAGCGCAACAAAAGTGATAGAACGTTTACTAAAACGGTGCAGGAAGAATCACACACAAAATGGCGCATTTCATGGCTCTGCCTAACGCAGAATTCTGCACTTCAGCCGTAAGCATGGAGGCATTGATATCATCAACCAGAGCCTGCTTAGTAGAGCAGAATTGATGCACTACCTTCCCAACTTAAATTGAATAATTGATTAAGTGATTGATTGTAGATCCATTACTTGATCAATGATTGATCGATTGATATTTCTTTAGATCAATAAGTGTTTGCCAAATTTTAACTTTGGTTTTTACCTATACACTGATGTGTGTTAGCACTGTATATAATCAGTACTTTCCCTGAGTCCTGTGAAAAAAATATCACAGGCATATCACTTGGGTGGGATTCGAACCCACGACCCTTACAATTCTAGAGCAGCATGTTACCAACTAGACTACCGAGATTGCTGGGTAGCTAGGGGCAGTTCGAATCCTATGTTGCCAAATGGTTAAAATATCTTGACATTTTATTGTTTATTTGTTGTGTGATTTACATACCGATTGCGCATCAGATGAAAATGTGTTTGGAAAAATGGCCTGATGACAAACCTGCCTGTTTTTTTAACGCCACAACAAACATTGTTCAGGTGCAGACAGATTTATGAATTATTATTATTTTTTAATGAATAAATAAGAAATGTAAGCAGTTGAGTTTTTCTTTTCTGAAAGTTTTCATGTAATATTATCACCTTGATTTGTGTATAATTATGTTTTAATTAAAAAGACCAATGGAGAGTTTTTTTAAATATATTGCGATGAAAAAAAAAAAATTCACAGGATTTTGCAAGCTGCGATCTACCAACTGAGCCATAGCCCTGATGTTGCAGTCTCTGGGTTACCAGTGAGAAGCCATTTTTAAGTTAATTATTGAGTAATTGGTCCAAAACGTGGTTGTACTTTTACGTGTCTGTACTGTAATGATGACAACTCTATATTCCGTTACCCCTGTGTTTGGACAATCCTATGTCAGAACATTGAGTGTAGGTACATATCGGAACATAAGGGTGTCGGAACATGGAGGTGTCGGAACATGGAGGTGTCGGACCATGGAGGTGTCGGAACATGGAGGTGTCGGAACATGGAGGTGTCGGAACATATCAGAACATAAGGGTGTCAGAACATGGGGGTGTCGGAACATATCGGAACATAAGGGTGACGGAACATGGGGGTGTCGGAACATATCGGAACATAAGGGTGTCGGAACATGGGGGTGTCGGAACTGGCGGAACATGAGGGTGTCGGAACATGGGGGTGTCGGAATGTTTGGGTGTTGGAACATAAGGATGTCGGAACATAGGGGTGGCGGAACATAGGGGTGTCGGAACATACATGCAGGGGTGTTGGAACATACATGTAGGGGTGTTGGAACATAGGGGGGGGTGTGGCGGAACATAGGGGTGTCGGAACATAGGGGTGTTACGGAACATAGGGGTGTACGTGAGAACGTTGGGGTGTTGGAACATAGGGGTTCAGAAAATATGAGTGTTGGAGCATAGAATGTCGGAACATAGGGGTATTGGGTCATAGGGGTGTCGGAAAATAGGAGTGTCGAAACAGGGGTGTTGGAACATAGGAGTGTACCACGGTATTTAATGTAAAGAGTATATCGATGATTAGTAATGTGTATTCAGTACTGTAGCTTTTGTCATGTCTCGCTGTACCAAATGAAATACAATTAACAAAATTATGTGCAAGTTTGAATAAGAATGTGTAAATAAAAACGTGGTTTTAAATTGTGAACAAGTATTGATGAAATTAAATTCATCAAGCATTTCATCACTATACACACGAGTTAACTTGTAGCCTTAATTGTGTAGTAATTTACTTTGTGATACAAATTATTTTTTGAATGCTGTGTCCCGACCCGCGCGCCCACCAACGTTTCTCTTGGTAGATTATAAAGCCCCACCCCTAATTACCCCTCCCAAATGAAGGGACAAAATTGCCTATTTAAAACCAATATAGCCCCATCCCACTCTGCAGCCCCATCCCCAAATTATTTCCCCTACAAATAAAATATTCTAGTTACAACAATGCCTCTGTAGACCAATGTAGCCCACCCCACGTTGTAGCCCCACCCCAAATTATCCTCTATCAAAAATGAAACAAGCTAGTTACAACATGGCCTCTGAAGCTATATAGCCATCACACCCCACGATGTAGCCCCACCCCCAAATTACCCCCTCCCAAAGAACAAAATTACAGTCTGTAGACTGCTAGACAATCTCGGGTGGGTAGAAAGGATACATGTACAGTGTAATGGGATGCAAGTACTGCTTCAGACTTCTTTATTCAAGTACATTTGTAGCAGCAGGTTTGGGGAGTTGTTACATAAGAGTGGACTAACCACTGGGACCCGGTTGTTTATATTTTCATGTTTAAAAGATGCAAGTACTGCTTCAGACCTCTTTATTCAAGTACATTTGTAGCAGCAGGTTTGGGGAGTTGTTACATAAGAGTGGACTAACCACTGGGACCCGGTTGTTTATATTTTCAAGTTTAAAAGATGCAAGCACTGCTTCAGACCTCTTTATTCAAGTACATTTGTAGCAGCAGGTTTGGGGAGTTGTTACATAAGAGTGGACTAGCCACTGGGACCAGGTTGTTTATATTTTCATGTTTAAAAGATGCAAGCACTGCTTCAGACCTCTTTATTCAAGTACATTTGTAGCAGCAGGTTTGGGGAGTTGTTACATAAGAGTGGACTAACCACTAGGACCTGGTTGTTAATATTTTCATGTCTAAAAGATGCAAGCATATGCAAAATGACGTCATAAGGTCATTCTCGCTCGGGTATTCTCCGATGGGCCGAACCGCTGTGGAGTTTAGTATTTAGTGCCTTCCGCCGTCACTCCACGGTCCTGCTCTTGGCCTATACCCCCCTCTGTCGACCAAATCTTATCAGATTGGACTTTGAGCGGCTTGAGTACACACCGCGTCTGTTGGCCGCCATTACAATTTCTAGCCACCAATTCAACTCGGAAATTGAAGTTCTTCAAGTATTTTGTCCAGGAGAATGTGAAGCTTTTTCTGTTATTATTTTTTTTTAAACTTTATTTGAGAACTGGTAAGTTGATTTATTTATACTTTTAGGTTTGTATATATAGTCTTATGCATTTTGAGATACGAATAAGTTTTGAAAAAACGGGCGATTTCATATCTTATTTTAAAAATAAAGATGGATGATGTATATAAAACACTTACACCATGTAGACGAACCTTAAATATGATTAGGATTGTGTGTGATTGTTTTTAAAAAGGTCGCTGTGCACAGCATAAGTGAAAATATAAATGTTCACAGATTTCGGCACATGTAAAGGTATACAGATGATCATTGTGGAAATACTATGTGTATTTGATATATGGATTTGTGAATTGTTTATGAGTAAAAGTTAATCCGAAACTCAAGTTTGACAACAGTGAAAATTAATATAAAATAGAATCAATGTTCTCTATTTTATTCTTTTGACCCCGTTGACCCGAAGGCAAGATCACAGCGCACATAACATACATTTATAAGGCAAGATCATAGCGCACAAAATATAAATAAATATAAAATAAATATATCAGTAATAACGCTTCTCAGATTGTGTGTTCATTTTAGGGATTATTCTTCACCTGCTATAGTTGTATTATCCATAATTATATACTTATATAAAATTAAAACAACCGAACGGTTCCAAAAAACCGAAGGTATGTCCATGCTTTGCTTAAGTCATAGATTCAGAAAGCACACAGAATAAAAAATAGTCACCATACATAATTTGTTTTTGTAAAGTCGTGCAGTTTGATTACACAAGCAAACAATAACAGCGATAAGTGCCATGCCGTTAAGTTCTTGATAGTGTTAATCATTAACTGTGTTGTTGAATCACACAAGCAAACATTCAAAGCGCATAGACTTACGGACTTCGCGCCAAGTGCAGACTGGTATCACTAAAACTTAGTCAACATTGGCGGTTATTCAGGGATCGTGTTCAAATTTAATTTGGTCAAAATTATTACTTGGTAAGAAGATCTGTTTAAGTGTAGCCTAATGAAGCCTAATCGTATGGGCTGTCCTTAATGTCCAATTGATGACTCTTGATTTAAAAAAATAGTGAGCTTTTTAATGTGATCCATAGTTTCTAAATGAACAATGTCCCCCTCCAGGTTTAAAGGCACCTACTTTTTGTAATATTTTCTAAGGCCAGTATCCTCACTTGACCTGTTCCAACATAGGCTATGCATAAAAAACTAACATGTGCAATATTTGGGCTCAATTTTAAATCGAAGTTGCAAGGAAACAAAGAAGAAAAACCCCTTAAGTTTTAGGTTTCATGCCTTCAAACTTTGAGGTGAAAATTAACTCTTTCTCTATAAGTACATTACTTCAAATGGTTTCGTATGTTTTATAGTCAATGGCTCCCCAGTGCTCTGTACCAATTAGTTAATGGTCAATGATTGGTCGGGAGTACACCCCTTTAATCTATGATATTTAAGTCTTGTTGTTGTTGCTTGGCTAGCACTATTAAAGGAAAACAAATTGAAGGGATATAAGAGTAGGGACACATTGATTTGATATTATAAGCTTACATACAAAAAACATATTTGTTTTTTTTTCCCCCGGCAGGTTATACTAAAGAGGCAGCCATGTTGCGCTGGATTGCTGCCGTTATTTTATTGTTTTCAGTCGTCGGTAAGTAGCCTAGTCATGCTGAAGTAAAAGAACAACAATTTTGGATTTAAATGTAAACAGTTGAGGGGCCTTGAACCTCACCACTGCCTCCAATAATAGAAGTAGTGTTTATTCATTCAAAAAACATCAAACCAGTCGCTGAGCGCTTCACAGTATGAACTTTGGTCTGAAAACATAAACACAAAACCAATAGCACTGCAGTGATAAGAAAGTTTTAAAGACCAACATACAAATATCGTCCTTTATTTGATTGTAAAAAGTTGAAACTTCTTCTCGACCCGATGCTACCATGAGAAATAACTTCAAGGGTTCTACACTCAAAATATACATCGTGCACAGTTTCAAATTCCACTATAACCAGCCTCGTATTATCGTATACCATTGGCAGTGCGCCGTATCACCCGCTATCATCCGCGATCAAGCAACCGTTGCATCCCGGGAAAGAAAACAAAATGGTGCGTCGAGATCGTGCACCGATGAGAACGAGGTTGTCCACTAACATTCTTTTCATGTATTCTCTTTATTTGAATGTATACAGTTGAGGGGGTCGAACCTCAGCATGATCTATACTGCTACCACTGTGCCGCCAACCCTTACTGTGAACCCAGAGACCCATCGGATCCGTCCAAAGTCATGTCAGTGACGTCAGAGAGCGAAGGTGTCTACCTCGTGAAGTGCAAAGGAATTTGCTATGTAAGTTTTATACTCATTTCCAGAGCCGTACATTTTTGAAAGAGTTGCGACAACTTGTGATTTGAAGTAATTTGTAATCCAAGAATAATAATGCATGAGTTGCTGGGCATACAGAATGCCAGACTACTACACATTGGATTGTGCTTAGTTTGGACCGATGTGTGTCCATCAATCGTGTGACCAAAGAAATCTGGTCCCTACATGCATGTCGCAACTCTCTTAATACATCCTTTTGACAAGGGCTTCTTGACTTGGGCAGCTTCATAGAGCCCCCTTCTCAAGCGACTGGAATGGGAGATCACGCACCCTCGTGGCTTCATCCCCACCCGACTCGCGAGAGTGGTCTCCCCTTCAAGTCGCTTGGGATCGCAACTCTACGAAGCTGTCAAAGCCAGACTGGGCCTTGACTAAAAGTCTACTCAATACACGGCTCTGTCCATTTCTCTTAAAAGCCTGCCCGTATCTTAGACTATATCCCAAATCTGTTGACGGTAACTATTATTTTTTTGCTCACTCTCAAAATGTTTCCCTATTCCCCAGGATCGTCGCCTAAGGCACACGGTCTACGGTGAGACGCTGGTCTATCGCGGCTGCTACGAGAGGGAAACCGACTGCGTCCCTGGTTGCTTTGGTAACCCCGAACACCAGGATTGCGTCAGATGCTGCAACAAAAACATGTGCAACAGCGCACGCGCCGTGACCTTTAGTCTTCCAGTTGTTCTCCTGTGTTGGGTGGCGTCTAAACTTTGCCGCCAGTGATGAAATCAGAACTTGAAAATATTATTTCTGAACTATATTAACATAAATTTCGTACAAACAGTAAGAGTAAACATTAAATAGTGATGAGCAAAATAATAATAGTACACGTGGCTTATAGCAAAGAGTTACAACTCTTTGGGCTTACCGTTTACCTAGGGTGGATCAATTCATTGGAGATTTTGGAACGCTAGGTGGCAGCAGACTAACCACATAATTTCCATTGTTTTCGTTGTTCTACTGAGCACATAATCAATAACAATGGATTAACTTGTAAGTTTGCTGCCACACCTAGCTTCTCAAAAGTCCCACAATGCCGTATAATTTAAGGGTAACACGTGATCATTACTTGGGGGTATACAAAGGGGGCCTTCCATGCGTCTATATATAGGTTAATCACGTAAAAATATTATGAGTTTTTTTTTAAAACAGTGTTTGCTTTAGTTTGCTTTTCTTTATAGAGTTTCACTTGACAAGTGTTTCTCTACTTCTCTCGCCTTTAGACAACTTATTTAGTTGTCCGCACTCTTCAGTTTGCCTTCCACAATGCAGTACGTTTTATTCCGATCCATTTTTAGCTTGCAAAATAATTATCTTCAACATACTGCGTTTTATGTAAATATTTATGACTAATGATACAGCTTGTAGAAATTTTGCTGCATTTAGCATAGACCATTAGCATCGAACTATGTATATCAATTTCACCAGGCCGGTGAAAATAAAGTTAGCTTTATAGATTTTATTTCTTTGAACGTGTTCCCTTGAACGTGTTTAAAAAAACATTAATTCAAGACGAAGTGACTTGTGTGTTACCTTGACTCCGCGTATAAATGGAAAAAAATAGTTGTAATAATACTCTGTTGATTATTAAACTCAAAAGAGAAGGTTTCAAATGTAGGGGTGAGGGGAGGGGGGGGGGGGGCACGGGAGGAGCGCTGTCAGTGGTTAACAGCTTCTGCTTGCGTGATAGGGGAATGTTACCCAATTTCTGACACGAGTTTGTTATTTCGCCTTCAAATGTAATTAAACTTTGATACCAGGTTTACAAAAAATTGAAATTGTGTGGTGTTTGTTTGTTTATTGTCAATAATATAAACTAAAACATCTGCTAAAGATTGGCAACGGTCGTGGGCTCAAATCCCACCAGCAATATTATGCCTGTGATATTGTTTCTTCACAGAACGCTAAAAAGTAATGAGTAAGGGTAAAATCAATTAATATTCTTTGTTGATATCGAAGTTGATATTGTTGTTGTTGTTGTTGTTGTTTTAAGAAGATTATAAAACTGTTGTTCTTGATTTGTGTGGAGGGAATGTTAAAGATGCTTCCCAATACGTAAACCTTTCAACTTTAAAAAGGTGAAGTTTGCAGGAGGTCCCTTGATTTAGGGTGTGTTCGCAAACAATTCGCAAATTTTCAAATTGTAAGGCATTCCAATCATAGCTCTGAAAGCAAACCGGTCCCTTAATCTTCAACCGTACAATGTTTTATTAATTACATGTCCAGGGTTATGATTTAAAACAAGCAGGCTGAAATTTAGCCAACGTTGAGAACGTAGGCCTGTACAGTTTGTTGTCTTTGTTTGCTTTTAAATTCCATTCAGCAGACGACATCCTCGTCACACACAAACACAAAAGGGCGGGCGATAATAAGCAAATTAAAAGTTAACCATTAACTAACTGGTTACTGGCTGTGGTTGTTACAGCGTTGAAGCGGTCAAAGTTCAGCTTTGTTCCGCCATCTTGTTTTTTTTGCTATGAAGTGGTATTCATCGGGAGTGAGACACCAAGCAGCAACATGAAGAATTTATGCATTCTTGTTTTCTTGTTGATATGTGTGGGTAAGTCATTCAAATAATAAACTGTTTTCTTGTTTATAATTTTAACGAAAAAAAAGATAATTATATGTGATATAGTCACCAAAGGCACTGCTATCTTTGTTAAATTGTCAACGAAAATTGTTTATCTCCTGGCGATCTAACCATATTTCATAAAACAACAACACTCTGTGAAAATTTCGGCTCAATTGGTCGTCGAAGTACAAGAATATAGTGAAAGAAAAACACCCAGATGCTAGCTAGAGAAAGGCTTCAGACCAGAAGTCTTTCTCAGATTCAAATTATTGTAGTGAGAAACAACCTCTTTGTTTATAGAAAGCTACGCAGCGAGGGTATTCTCAAATTGTTTTTATACTATATCGATAGTTCTATATTGCTTGTTACCTGTAAGTTTTTATACTTGCCTAATGTATATTACCTTACGTGTCCAAGGGGCGATTTTACAGAGAGTTAGGAATGTATAGTCCCAACTTAGGACTAGTCCTAGAACATGTTAAAACCGTACGGCTAGTCCTAACTCGAGATAAGACTAGAATCAACCCTTTGTGAAATCCCCCAGTGCATTTAAATTGAATTGATTTGAATTTAAAAGTTATAGGTTACGACCGGGTTAAGTTCTGCCAGGCTAAGATCTGATACACTTTAGTAAAAACCAAACGTGTCCACTGCATTTAAGCTGAATCGTTTTTAATTTAAATTACTTTAGGTTACTGTCAGGCTAAGTTCTGCTACTCCTGTACGGGATTCGATGGCTCATCCTGTGGTAGCACGACGTTTTGGGGTGAAGACCCACGAGTTGGAAAGACAGAATGCCCAAGATTCTGCGTGGTAAGTGTAGCCTGATGGCTCCCGACCCCTAGTGAGGTTTCTTTTTAAAGGAACACGTTGCCTCGGCGATGTAAAAGGAAAACCACGCAACTTCGAGGCAAACTTGTGTGGATCATTGTATTCTACTTTAAAAACATCTTTCTAACCATATGCATTTTATAACAAACGGTTACAAACGCATTTTTATAGACCAACTCGTCCGATCCAAGGCAACGTGTTCCTTTAAGCGTATAAACATTATTCTTTTTGGTTTTACCCATAGACCTTATCGCAAATACCAATGCGCAAGCGCAGACTGTTGAATGAGGTGCATTGTGGGATAGATATGAATCAAATTTTGCTACCAGCTAGACCACAATGCATCTAATTCCAAGCTTTACGCGCGCGCCCCAGTATTTGCGAAAAGGTCTATAAACACTGATGTGTGTTTAGCTACCTTCCTGAGTTCTGTGAAAACCAAAATTACTTGCATATTACTCGGGTGGGATCTGAACTCAGAGCAGTGTCATATCAACAATACCACCGAGAATGTCTGGCAGCTGGAGGCAGTTCGAATCCTAAGTTTTCGGAGTGCAGTCTCCTTTTTTTAAATATTGTATTGTTATATTTTTATCATTGGGGTCTGGTTTTACACATCTCAATGTGACAGTTGTTACACTCATTTGTATTAACCTTGACAGCTCCTGACCAACTTGTATCATTGTGTTTAAGTCTACAGATTTAAAATAAAATAAATAAATGAATAATGTACTTTCTACAGAAAGAGATCGGCACGGATGAGCTGACAAAGAAACGCGTCACAACCAGAGGCTGCGCCGGGAACGACTGCAAAGACGGCACGGTAGGGGGAGTTCAGAAATACTGCTGTGAATTCACGGAGTTGTGCAACGGCGCAAGCAAGGCGACTACTAGCTTGGCTGTCTTCGCTGCGGCCGCCATCTTTGCTCTGCTGGTCTAGTTTCTGGACGCAGTTCCAGACTGTGTAGTGATAAATGGAGTAAAACAAGGCGGTCACACCAAGGGCGCAGTTCATAAAGCCCGTAAACACAACAAAAAACTACCTAAACACAGAAAAGAATTGCTGAACATCAATAGTTACCAGCCAAAATAAAATAAGTTTACATTGTTGTGACGCACTGGTGCCCTATCATCTTTTGCTCAGCATAAACGAAAATGCCAAGCAGCATAGCGGCTTTATGAATTTGGCGCAGCCTGAACTATCTTGCTTGAAGACGCCATCTTTGCTCTACTGGTCTAGTTTTCGGACGCATTTTTACACGTGTACATTTTTTATTCTCTAAAAAGCAGTAGTTAGATGTGCTTTAGCTATGAATGTTGCGCTCCTTTGGTTTCTGTACGAATGAAAAGGGATCAGCCTTTTACTTTATTGAAAAAAATATGCAATAGTTTGGGTTAAGTAAACGATTGTTTTTGGTCGTCAACTTCATTCATGAAAATCATTTCATTCGATGGCTTAAATTGTTTCATTAAGACTCTTTAAAAACACTGGACACGTTTGGTTATTACTCAAACTTTAAAATAGCATGACAACCTATTTGGTTGTAACGTAGTTTTTGAAAAAGATGTAATTTTTCAATGAAATATTTTAATCTGAGGAAGTCATCTCGTAGAAAAGTACGTCATCGAAAAATTGTTGAAACTTATTTTGTAAATACTTGACTCACAGCACATCGAATCTGGATTTGGACTTATTCATTTTGCCAAAATGTCTTCCATTCTTATACACACATGTAATGACTGTAACTAAGTGGAATCGTGTTCCAGGCTTAATAATTAGTTAGGTGTTTTTTGAAGATCTAGACTATTGTGGGCGCTCCATTTTAACTCCGAAAGATCTACGTTTAAATGCTAGGTCGTACTAATGACATCGACATTTCTTTTAAAAAATTTCTCCGAAATCCTCCTTTGTTAAAAAGAATTATGAATAATAATCTAATATGGAAGTAAGTATCCTGTGAACGAAATGTTCTTCCGGAGTTGATTGGGTCAGTTCAAGTGTATTACGGCAAATTTGAATTTTGTGAACGCTGCGGCTAGATGTTCAGTTTGTACCCATTAACGTGTGCGGCACATAAATGTAGCCCGAGCCCTAAATGTAGCCTGACCTAGAGCAAGTTCGAGTGAGGCACTATAGTCGACTATAGTCGACCATTGGTTGATTTTGCCTGGTACCCAGGATGTATTGAATGCATAGGTAACCATGGAACATTGACCAGTGGTTGACAAATGGTCGCCACCCGAACTTGATCCTAAATGTAGCCCCAAACCTGTACCTAAATGTCGCCCGGACTTTAATGTAGCCACATTTAGGTCAGGCTACATTTAGGGCTCGGGCTACCTTGAGGTGCCGCACAACCGTCACCTCGCTACACGTGTATAGAAACCACAAAGTACCAGACAGTTTTTCGCTGTTTTCACAACAGGTATATTGTATACAGCTGAAACTTTCACGTGTGACTTTTATTGTATCTTCCTTGATAGTGCCTATAAATCAGCACTACGCTGATCAAAAACAATGAAAGCCATTATACACTTTCGGTACAGAAAAAAAAAAGTTCACATTTTTACAAATAACTTTCAGGGTTTACAGATTGAAGGTAATGGTGAAAGACTTCTCTTGAAATACTGTTCCATGAAATGCTTTACTTTTTGAGAAAACATTAAAACAATATCAATTCTCGATAGCGAGAATTACGGATTTATGTGCAGAAACAAGGGTGGGTTTTCCCGTTATTTTCTCCCGGCTCCGATGACCAATGAGCCTAAATTTTCACAGGTTTGTTGTTTTATATATAAGTTGTGATACACGAAGTGTGGGGCTTTGGACAATACTGTTTACCGAAAGTGTCCAATGGCTTTAAACACGTGTTTTAAGATTTGTAAATTCATAATTGTTTTTTAAAATATATATATTCAATTGGTTATTGATAAACTTTTCACTCTACAAAATTAACAATTTGGCACAAATTTGTACCTCGTTTCAAAACAAAACTAAGTCAGTCTACATTTTAACAACTTTTAATAAAAAAAGGCAGCTATAAGAAGTTTAGAGCTATGACTGATTGGTTGAACGTCACATATAAGTAAAACCTCTTATTAAACAAAGTAAGAATTTGGAAAAAATCTGACAATCTGTTATAAAACCAGTTGATGAAAGTGTTTATTTGCTTTAAAAAAATCACAAAAATCCGGTAATTAATCTGTTTATTGACTCCATTCTTGAATTTTTTAAACAGTGCCCTCTTGCGGCTAATTCAAAGGTAGATTTATATAATGTACATTATTTGTTTCACATTTTAAATGACATGAGTGTACATATTATTTCTGATTATTTGATCAACATTTTAATAAAATGAAATAAATACTTATGTGTTTAAAAATTATTTAAAAAACACTTTCCAAAAAATGACCTTTCAAGATGACCTTTACATCCAGAAGTCATCCATATTGACCTCCGTGGTTGACGGGTCACCGGATTTGTTGACCTTTGACCCTTTCTCGTTGGTGTCATTCTTTGTCTTCCGGCGAAGTTTTCTACATTATGAAGAAATCATAAGAAATTGTTTAGTAAGTAATTGCTGGAGCACAAACCACAAACCCTTTTCCTGACACTTTTGCCGAAAAATGGGCAGTAGTTTTGCAGTCTTATACACTGTGAAGATGATAAAACAACTTCAACTTAGATAGGCCTACTGTAGCATGTTTTTAAGACTATGAGTGATGGAGCACTAACCAGTCTATATTACTGACTCTACTAAACACCCACAATACTTAATTAGAAAAAAGTCCCGAAGGGCAAATAAAATTAAATTATACTCCTACTCTATATACGATGTGACCTATGTTTACATTCAAACCGCCCTCTGTTGACAAAACTATATAAACGTCATGTTTCGCCGAGCACTGGGTTGCGTAGTCATAGTAAGATTGCGTACACTTTCTAGCTGGCTGCCAAAACACAAAGGTTTTGCCCGGCGGTATGCGCGCGAATCATGTTATGGTTTTCGTGTGACGCAAGAGGTCACATCGTCTATAAGTTCCTCAGCATTCTGAAGATTATAAAACAAATTTAGATGCTGTAGTAAGTTTAGTATAAAGAGCGCTGGAGCACAATCCATTCTCTATAGACCTTTATCATGCTGCCTCCATCTTGGTCATGTTCCTCGTATCGAATAACAATAATGAATACCACCAATCATTTTGCAAATAGGAACCACACTATTTTGTTATTCCAGCCTCGGTTTGGTAACATTGATATCAATAGGAGAAACTAAAGATGGCTGTACCGTGATAAAGGTACACTCACTTTACTAATACCCACAAGTACAAGAAAACAGTTCCCAAATTGATCTTCAACTCCTACTCTATTTTAGTTTTTAAAAATCCACACAAAAACAACAACAACATCAACAACAACAACAACAACAACAGCAGCAACAACAACAACAACAACAACAAACCCGAAGATAACATGCGAGTCCTAAAAAAAAGGCCTAGACCTACTAAAACCTTTGGGGCATTAACATTATATACACGATTATAAAGTGTTTGTACAAAATCCACACACATTAATTATGTAGTAAATTCTATTAATGAGAACTGAATTCTTGGAACGGGGCCTTAAAAATAATACCTGCTAAGCAACTGTTGAAAGAAAATCAGTTGTTAGTGATACATGATAACGGGTGTTTAGGTTGGTGATCTTAAACTGGTGGTTAGCACATATTAATTAAAAGCACATTTATGTTTCATGTTGGCAATGACAATTAAACATACAGTTGAAACGAATAACGTAAGTTTATGTATGAAAAGATGGATTCCACATAATTCAACAATTAAATGTATAGAGATTTCAAGCTGTATTTGTGCACAAATTGTGCTTGTGTGACAGGATAGTCTGTCCCCTCCATAATGGCAAACTGTATACAAACAACTTCTAATATAGCGCCCTCTTTTGAACCATCCTCCTCAGCCCATCTTTAATAATTTCCCATAAGAGGAACAGAATCGCCGGTGGCAGATTTCCCTGAGACACCGCTAGGCCATGACACTTCCACATGAGCATGTGTCGGAGTCTTTGTCATAAAACCAGTTATTACGTAACTTTTATCCCAAGATTTTAAACTGTCACCCCTAATACTCACTTAGGACAGCAGCCACAGAAACACAGAGCATCGCTGATCAAAGCAAACCACTTGTTCAACTCCTTCTTGATTGGCCTAAGACACTTAAAGGTGTCGTCTTGGCAGTACGTCTTGACGAAAACTAAGAGCATTATTCCTGCGGTCACTCCCCCTATTGTACCGCAGAGGGCGTAAAACTTGCCCATGCTGCAAAAAAGTAATACAGGAACATATATATTAATGATATTAATTGACACTTGGTGCAGATATAATTATCTGAATGTTAAAACTCTCTGAGCGATTTCACTCATGTCATGGTTAAAGACACTGGGCACTATTAGAAATTGTCAAAGACCAGTCTTCTCACTTGGTGTATCTCAACATATGCATAAAATAACAAACCTGTGCAAATTTGAGCTCAATTGGTCGTCGAAGATGCGAGATAATAGCGAAAGAAAAAAACACCCTTGTCACACGAAGTTGAGTACTTTTAGATGGTTGATTTCGAGACCTCAAATTCTAAATGAGGTCGCTAAATCAAATTTGTGGAAAATTACTTCTTTCTCGAAAACTATGTCACTTCAGAGGGAGCCGTTTCTCACAATGTTGTATACTAGCAACATCTCTCCATTAATCGTCACCAAGTAAGGTTTTATGCTAGTAACTATTTTGAGTAATTACCAATAGTGTCCACTGCCTTTAAAGGACACCCACGGTAACTATGAGACCCACGCAGTCTGGTTTTTCGTATCAGATATAGCTTCCAATATTTATGTGCCCATTCATTTTGTTTGCTTAGCAAAGCAATGGAGCTGCTTAAGCACAAAAGTTAAAGATAAATCTTAGCTCTTTGTGATATCGACCCCAAGCCAAATTTCATGAAGCTGTTAAGCAAAAGCTACTGCTTAGTAATAGCAAAAGACTTTTGGGACGCTTGGTGGCAGCAGACTTACCAGGTAAATTCCATTGTTCTCGGTAATGTGCGCATGCTCAGAGCTACGTAAACAATGAACAATGGACATTTACCTGGTAGGTCTGCTGCCACAAAGCGTTCCAAAGTCTCCTATTGAGTGGGCCACCAGTCACAATAGTGTAAACTTAATATAATTTTGGCTGGTAACCTTTTTCTGTTAAGCAATATTTTCTTGTGCTTAGTAAGTTTTTGTGTGAAAGTTAACGGTTCCCAGTTCTCACCTCTCGGCTTTAGCAATTTCTGGATCTTGGCAGCAGGTATGGTAGTCTCCGTTCTCATCGGCTCTGTCGTTCACGCAGCATGAGTTGTACGTATTCACGGTGCCGTCCGGTAGGGTGTCGGGACAATCGTAACTGTTACCGGCTGCACCGACTTCTAATTCTGGGTCGATTGGACATGTTGTCGATAGAACTGTAAAACAAAGAAAAAGCACAAAACACACTTCAAAACACCATTTAGAAGTATCGCACAGTACATAAATGAATGTTTGCAGTAATTTAATTTCGAGACCTCAAAATTAGATTTTGAGGTCTCGAAATCAAGCATCTGAAAGCTCACACAACTTCGTTTTTTTCCCCTTAGATTATCTCTCACTTTCGACGACCAAATTGAGCTCAAATTTTCACAGGTATGTTATTTTATGCCTATGTTGAGATATACCAAGTGAGAAGACTGGTCTTTGACAATTACCAATAGTGTCCAGTGTCTTTACAAAATATGCTTGACGTAAGCGTGGAACCACCTGCCTTCGTAAGCGGAGATTCTTTGCTTACGATAAGCAGAGCCAAGAAATTTGGCCCAGGTGATGGCGGTGTGGCAGGAGATCTTTTGCCCCCCCCCACCCCCCCCGTTTGGCAAACGGTTTACAAAACTCTTCTAAAATAGCGCCCTCTTTTGATTCTCCTACAGCGCATGGGAAACATAGGCCCTTTTTGAAACCACGGCGTCGGCTCCAGGTTCGGCTCAGGCTAGCTTGGCCCGCGGTTGTTTTGACATATTGCGCGTGCTTTGCGTACGTGCTCAGGGCTTCAGACGAGAGAATGGAGCCTGAAGCCGAATCCCGAGCCGTAGCCGTGGTTTCAAAAAAGGCCATAATCTCCGGGGACAGATTTCTCTATCATGGCCGTGACAGACGGTGAACTATGTAAAAACTTCTTCGGATAGCGCCCTCTTTTGAATCCTCGTTCTTCAGCGCATGTTACCTTTCCATAGAATCTCCGGGGAGATTTCCCCGTGACACCAAAGGTAGCAACCCAAGGAAAGCGCCCCCAATCTGAGGACAAGGCGGCCAC
The DNA here is from genome assembly GCF_032118995.1 of Asterias amurensis. NCBI lineage: Eukaryota > Metazoa > Echinodermata > Asteroidea > Forcipulatida > Asteriidae > Asterias > Asterias amurensis. The sequence goes on along the minus strand of NC_092657.1, from coordinate 3,696,513 downwards.
GACGCAAGGCTGTGCCGAATGATGATGTTTCGGGAGACACCCCCCCCCCCCCCCCCCCCCCTCTGTGCAGGCATGGATGCAGGAATATCCCCCTACCTCTATGGTCCAAGGGTTTGTTCTCCCCATAAAAAAAAGCACCACAAGCTCTGATACTATAATTAATTTAGTCTTGGTCCCAAGACCATTGGTGTTGCGCGGTCACACACAACCAACGTTCCGATTATGCACAACTGTCCACGCTTGTAATGAACGAACGCTAGCGGGCGCTCTGTTTCTCTGATTTAGATCTCACTGGTGAGATCCGTAAATCAGAGAAACAGAGCGCCCGCTAGCGTTCGTTCATTACAAGCGTGGACAGTTTTTGCTGTGCATAATCGGAACGTTGGTTGTGTGTGACCGCGCAACACCAATGGTCTTGGGACCAAGACTATAATTAATTGGGCATTAGTCGAACCCGCTAGGATATACCCCTTGCATAACGCTACACTGACGCGCACGTTTTCATGCACAAAGAACACCAATCATTTGCCTCCTTTGACCCAAGTGAGGGCGCTTTTTTACCCAAGTGAGGGCGCTTTTTGAGCGTGTGACGTCACATGCAAGGGGTCTTTTAGCGACTTCAAAGTTGAGACAGTATTTTGTTGTGTAAAAGTGTCAGAATCTTTTACAAAGCCTTACGGATTCCTAATCGGTCTTATGCATTCAAAGCTGCACAAATTAACTATTATGAACGTGACCAGAATAATTCCCCAATCAAGAATGGTGTCAGACTCATTTACAAAGCCCAAGTTCGGATTCCCAATTGGCCATAGGCATTCAAAGCTGTACAGATCTCTTTATGAACGTGACCAGGTGATCATTCTCCCAATCAGGAATTCAAAGTATCTGGGTGTTTAATGGTAATTATGATTTTGTTACGCGTATTTCAAATTGCATTAAATTGCATCAAAGCGTCGTGGGTTATCTTATTGGTACCCCTTTTGAAACCATGTCAACTCCTTTGGAGTATGCAGCACCGGAATCCCAATGGGTGCACACGATGCTAATGGAAGACTTTTGGGACGCTTGGTGGCAGCAGATTAACCAGGTAAAATCCATTGTTTTCGGTCATGTGCGCACGCTCAGAACTACGTAAACAATGGACATTTACCTAGTAAGTCTGCTGCCACCTAGCGTCCCAAAGTCTCCTATTATACACAACGATGTTTACATTGTCAACACTAAAAGGTACCAGGTGAAAGTAATAATTGTCCTTCTGAAGGTAACTTTTATTTTATTTACTAATCTAAGGTTTACATACATCAATACCAAGAAAAAAAATGTGAATTAAAAGAGAAAATACAATTTCAAAAAGTCTTTTCTTAAACACTCTCATGTTGATTTTTTTTTCTGGTAGTTTTGTTTTGGTCAATCAGATAAAAACAACAATTCCTTTGAGTTTCCACTCCTCAGATTTAACACTTTATTAATTCAATATTTTTCAGAAAACAATGTTGCTGGTTCGACTGATCTTCAAAATCATATCTTAGAATGTCAGCCTAATGAAGCTAGGTGAAAAAAATGCTTAACAACAATCTGTTTTTCTCATCCTCTTCTCAACATTCCACAATAGTTAAACATTAATGTTTTAAAATGTAAATAATTAAATTCTATATGTCCTACCAAAAACAGCACTGAAGTGCTTTGTATAGACCTTATGCACATTACGTCATTTCAGTAGGGCGCCCTCACCTAGAGGTCAAAAGGAGGTTGTTCATTGGCCAATCCTGTGCGCCGCGCGTACAAATCTGTGCGTTTCGATTGTTTCGTCACCGTTTTTCCACTAAGATGGCCGCTGGATGACGTCAATGCATAAGGTCTATTTCTACTACCAACGGCTGTTGTGCACCTAAACAATTACACAATATTTGTACGCACAGATATTATAACTAAGGGAATAAAAGGGTAGCGACGAGTTCTTAAACGGCCGTTTAAAACCGGCAGTGTCGTTGCCGTGTGATCGCACGGCAATGACCCTGCAATGTTTTAAATGGACGTTTAAGATCGATTCACTACTCCTTTAATCTTATTCTTAAATGCCCTTCTGTTAAAAAAACGTTTAAAAAAATACATTTATAGACACGTTGACAATTTTAAATACTACTTCATTGGATCATTTGCTTAAAGGGACTGGACACAAAACTCAAAATGATTTTTAGCATAAAAACTTACTTGGTAACGAGCTACTGTTGATATGAAACGTTGTTAGAAAAGGCTCCTCTGAAGTAACGTAGTTTCTTTTAAAGGCAGTGGACACTATTGGTAATTGTCAAAGACTAGCCTTCACAGTTGGTGTATCTCAACATATACATAAAATAACAAACCTGTGAAAATTTGAGCTCAATCGGTCATCGAAGTTGCGAGATAATAATGAAAGAAAAAACACCCTTGTCACACGAAGTTTGTGTGCGTTTAGATGGTTGATTTCGAGACCTCAAGTTCTAAATCTGAGGTCTCGAAATCAAAATCATGGAAAATTACTTCTTTCTCGAAAACTATGGCACTTCAGAGGGAGCCGTTTCTCACAATGTTTTATACTACCAACCTCACCCCATTACTCTGTACCAAGTAAGGTTTTATGCTAATAAACATTTTGAATAATTACCAATAGTATCCACTGCCTTTAAAAAAAGGTAATTTCTCAATCAAACATTACAATTCTTTAGGCCTGAAGCCCTTTATTTATGCATCTGAAAGCACACACATTGTGCAGAGTTGGTGTTTTTTCTTTAACTATTCTCTTGCAACTTCGATAAACAATTGAGTCAACTTTGATAATAACCAAAGGTGTCCAATGCTTTAAATAGCACAAGCAATTTTGAGATCTGCAAAAAGTATAATTCATCTTCCATTCAACAATTAAGTAGATGCAAGTTTTCAAATTTCAAAACAAAATCGCTCACCACTTGAAAGGTTTGAAACAAACTTCTACATAAGTTTGCTTCACAACACAAATCACAACACTTTGTAAATGCTATTATAACACCCATTACAAGTATTCTGCCTGCTCATTGGTTAAGAGTCATAGTTTTGCTAGACGACGGCCGTGTGATAGTGCGTCGGTTTGCCGTGCGCTAGTCCGAAGACTAGCACACGGCGTGCAGTACCCAGACGCCCGTTGCGTGTACGAGGATGATAAATTAATATGAAAAAATAGTCTGTAACCATTTCGGATTGAACGACACTCACTACATCGGTTGTGAGGGCGCTCTCCATGGATTGATACATCTCTATAAATCTGCTCCATAAATATTCTAAAATATTCTAAAATACCACCGTTTTATTCACCGTCTTGGCTGTGGAACCTGCACCACTTTGACTTCTCATTTCGTTGTCCAGTTAAGGTAACTGTTGTGCTTCTTCTTATTCGATATGCCTCCAAAAAAGGACAAAAAACGAATCGTTTCCAACGACTCGACTGATAGTGCACACGATAGCGCTATACCAACGTCTATTTCCGACAGTATACTTGTGGTAATTCGACAAGAATTGCAAGATATGAAATATAGCGTCCAAGAGAAACTTGACATCGTCATAACGAACCAGCAATCTATCCTGTCGAGAATCACCAAAATTGAAAATGACTATCAAGAACTAGAGAAGTCTGTCAACTATACTTCTCGTACCATTGAAGAGATTCAGGCTGTAAACAAGACGCTTTCATCGAACCTCGCCAATGTTACTACCAGGCTTGAGCAGGCTGATTGTAAAATTACCAAACTGGAGGAGGCTACACTACATTTGGAACGCTATTCAAGAAGCTACAATCTCCGTTTTGGAGGCATTCCAGAACTTGTTGATGAACCCCCGTCTTACCCATATGAAAGAATAAAAGAAATCCTGTCAGATAAATGCAGCCTCGAGCCAGAGATTGAAAATGCACATCGCTCAGGCCGATTTCCAAAAATGCCTACAGATCAACCTCGACACATACTAGCAAAGTTCATCTATCGCCCAGAACGTCAACAAGTACTTCGACGTTGCAAAAAGGCGCTGGCTGAGTGTGGAATCTACATAATTCAGGATCTTCCAGCAGTTGATGCAGCAAAGAAGAGAAGCCTGAAAGATGTTATGAGCAAGGCGTTTCAAGAAGGCAAGAAACCAAGCTTCCGTAATGGCCAACTTTACATCAATGGCCAAAAATATACTCCCAAGTCATAAATTCCCCAGTCGGACTTATCAACCTACTTCTGTTGTAACCAACCGGTGGTAATCAAACGTTAATTTTCAACCATTGGAGCAGTGCTGTTCGTTTTAGACAGTGTCAGTAAGAAATTGTAATGTCTTTGTATTTCCCGTTGCCCTCTCTTATGTTCAACCTTTGCATTTATAATTTAGTATCTGTGTTTGTAAACTGTTTTGTACCTCGTTATTTCTTGTATCGTGTTTTTCCTGTCGGTCAGCATTTTTATGAGTTTATTTTCCTTGTGCACACAAATGATCTAAAGGGAAATAGATTATTGTAATGAATATCGAAGACGAAAATGATGATGACATTCCATTTTATTTATCTGATAATACTCAATATTATTCCATAGAGCAATTTCCAAAGCTGGCTGATGATGGCTGTATTTCCTTACTGCATGTTAACATTAGAAGTCTTCAAAAAAATATAGATAAACTTAAAATTGTTTTAAATTCAATCAACCATAATTTTTCTTTTATTGCACTTTCTGAAACCTGGCTTAAATCATCCCCACAGTTACTTTTTTTTGCCTGGGTATGAGCTCATCGTGAACAACAGACAAGGCACAAAGGCTGGAGGTGGAGTTGCCCTCTATATTTCGAATAAACTAAATATTACTGTTAGGGAAGATTTGAATATTTCAGATGACTCTCTTGAGTCACTATTTGTTGAAGTCCGTATTCCGAATGCAAAAAACGTTATTGCAGGTGTTGTGTATAAAGCACCGTCAGCTGTTCACGATGAGTTCATGACCTCTTTTCAGATGATATGCTCTCGTGTTGACTATAATAATAAATCTTGCATAATTTCAGGTGATTTTAACATTAATTTGCTAAACCCAACCAATCCTAGCTCCAAGTCCTTTATTGATTTATTTATTTCCTACTCCTTCCTTCCTCAAATCCACATGCCCACACGTATCACTGATAATTCTTCTACACTTATTGATAATTTTTTATCAAACATTCTTCCCTCCTCTAAATCCGGTATTTTAATTTCTGACATCTCAGATCATCTGCCAATTTTCATGTTTATACAGTCTCCCAACTCAAGTGCTCCTCATAATTACAATCTATCCTTTTCTCGAAATCTATCTAATGTGAACCTGGAAAAGTTTATTGACGACTTACACTCTTTCGACTGGACTAATAATGTTCTTAGTTGTAATAACCCTGATACTGCTTATAATAATTTTCTGGATAGTTTTGTTTTTTTTGTATGATCAAAACACTCTTTTAGTTAGACAAAACAACAATACCAAAGCTAAACATAACTCGACTACTCCCTGGGTTACACATTCCCTTCTCAAATCCATCAAGAAAAAGAATAGATTGTATCGTCAATTCTTGTCAAACCCTACAACCTCACGAAAATGCAAGTACACTAAGTATAAAAATACTTTGACTAGCCTATTACGTCTTTCAAAGAAAAATTACTATTCCCTCCAGTTTGAAAAAGAAAAAAACAATATTCGTAATACCTGGAAGGTTATAAATTCAGTTTTGAATAAAAATTCTACTTCTCATGGTATTGATAGCATTATTGTAAATGGGAATTTAATTGACAAGCCAGATCAAATTGCCAATCATTTCAATGACTACTTTATCAATATTGGTCCCAACCTTGCTAAAATGATCCAACCTACCCACTCACCTTTTAATTTCGCTGACTACATGCCTAACCCTAATTCTAATTCGTTCTTCTTTACTCCAGTAAATGAACATGAGATTTTGGACATTGTTAACAATTTGCAAAACAAAAAAAGTTCTGGTCATGACTTGATCAATATTTCCATTATTAAGAAGTCAATTTCTGCCATTTATATACCTCTTGTTCATATTGTCAACACCTCTTTTATGACTGGCATTGTTCCCTCAGAAATAAAAATTGCCAAAGTCGTTCCAGTTTTTAAAAAGGGTGATCGTAACTGTATTACTAATTATAGGCCCATCTCTATTCTTTCATGTTTTTCAAAGATCTTTGAAAAATGTGTATATGCCCGTACCATTAAGTTTCTGAATAAGTTTGATATTTTAACAAATCAACAGTTTGGTTTCCGTAGTAAACATTGTACTATTCATGCTCTCCTTGATTTTATTGATAAAGTTTCTAATGCAATCGATGCCTCCAAACATACTCTAGGGGTGTTCCTTGACCTTTCAAAAGCTTTTGATACAATAGACCATCAAATACTATTGTATAAGCTTTCCAACTATGGTATCCGAGGAGTTCCCCTGGAGTGGTTTAGGAGTTATCTCACAGATAGGCCACAATATGTTTCCGTCAATGGCATAAATTCCAAGTCTGATTTCCTTACATATGGTGTACCCCAAGGATCAATCCTAGGGCCTCTGTTATTTATTCTATACATTAATGATTTCACAAATTGCTCTAGTGTGCTCTCATTTATACTATTTGCGGATGACTCTAATTTATTCTTTTCCCATAGTAAACCTGACTATCTTGTAAATACTGTTAACAATGAGCTTAAATTAGTTGCCTCCTGGTTTACGGTCAATAAATTGTCCCTTAATATTGCTAAAACTAACTACATGTTGTTCAGTAACTCAGTCAGAGACCTACCAAGTCCTGTAAAGATTAACGATATTATCATTACCAAAACTGATTGTTGTAAGTTTTTGGGACTTTTTGTTGACCATGGACTAACATGGAATAGTCACGTTGATTACATCTGTAAGATTATTGCTAGAAATATTGGAGTGATCAATAGGATCAAGCATTTTATGCCTGAACTGGTACTACAATCTCTTTATAATACTTTAATCGGTTCTTATCTTAATTATGGGATACTTGCTTGGGGAGCAAGTTCTGCTACCAATCTTAATAGACTTTTTCTCTTACAGAAGCGAGCTCTTCGTATAATTAATTTTGCTGAATTTAATACACATACAGATCCCCTTTTCTATAAGTATAACATTCTAAAAGTGAAGGACATCTATCGTCTCCAGCTTGGGTCCCTCATGTATCAACTCACAGTTTTGCCTTCCGCCATTAAATCAATTTTTTCATTAAATTCAGAGGTACATTCTCACTTCACCCGCCAAGCTTCTAATTATCACATTTCTTACACCCGTACTTCCCTCGCTCATAAAACTATCAAACATGAAGGACCCATGCTTTGGAACATGCTTAAGGAACGACTTAAAGCCTCCAAAAGTGTATTTATTTTTAAACGTGTCTTTAAAACTGACATACTGAATTCTTATTGTTGATGAGTGTTTTACAAATGTAATTGTATGCTTTGAACCGTGCTACTGCGGACCGGGGACGGGTGGTCTCCCGCATGGGATTCCTGTGTATATTTGTTATCACCCATAGTCACACTTGTTTAAATCCCCCGCTATGGGATCATTTGTTTCGGTCGATACTGTATTTGCTGACCGGCAAGACTGCTGTGTGTGTTTTGTCTTAAGTCCAGTCCTCTGTTTGTGTCTGTTTTTTTGTTTTGTTTCAGTGTTTACTAATTATTCTTTGTAAACATGCATATGCATTGAGACCTGCTGTTATATTTTGTTCATTGGTGGCTCGACTCGACCACGGACCTCTACGGTTCACTTGATATTATTTATAATCTCAATGCATATGCATGTCATTAGGGACCATTGCCTACAAGCTTTGCTTCTTAAATGGATCCCTCCGCAGTGTCAACATTGTTATGCATCTATTTCTTCAAACCTATGTTGTTAAACAATTATTTTTCATTGTTGTAATAATTTCTTGTGACTGCTGTTTGATATTGTTTTTTTTGTTTTTTTGTCTTTTGATACTGTGGAAATAAAATGAACCTTGAACCTTGAACCTTGAACATGCAGCACAGTAAAAGTTTTTGCAATCTGTATTCGCGTCGTCCGTGGATTGTAGCATTCAGGTCTGTAACTTTATAATAATAGTACAGTATTTAGAAATGTTTGGGGTGTTATAAAACAAATATTGACTGCTTTTACTCGTGCAATGGTCAAAACGATGACTCCCTGGTGATCCCCGTAGCGTCATAGTTTTAACCATAGCACTCGAAGCAGTCAATATTTGTATACTATGATCATATGATCAAATTCTAGTGAAGAACATTCTACAATGATAATAAAACAGTCTTTATCTAATGATTTTATAATTCCAATGTTTGTATACTGAATGGAAATAAACTTTACAATGATGGTTATAAAAATATACCACTGTGACAGTCTTCGTATTGTCCCTTTTACCACCAACAAACAGTTGGCAGTTCCTTTGTCAAAGACATTTTAGCCTTTTGATTTTTAAGTTCATCTTTCCACGTTGACTTTATATGAGTTTGTTTTTGATGCAGTTTTTGATAACATTTTTTTGTTCCTTAAAAACAAACCCATTGATTAAAAATCATACCGTAGATGTGTGTTTGATCTCTGTGTTCGTAAGGAGAATCTCGGGGCATTTCTCAGCTGCAGCAAAAATAACCTTTCCAGTTCAACAAGTCAATCATTCTTGTCCCGTAAACCCAATGGTAGAGTTTAAGTTGTCGTATTTTCATCCTGCATTATTTGAGGGAGTAGTTAATAATCCCCACTCCAGTCATTCCATTTTAATCCCTGTCCCTGGTCAATGGGTTGATAGTTACAAAACTTGCCGTATTTTCATGCTGCATTTCTTCAGGGAGTAGTAAAATCCTCTCCAGGTGGACCATTGTATTCCCTGTCCAAATAACACCTCTCCCTGTGGATAATATTTACCGTTCAGATGAGCATGAAAGCAAGCATTAAACCACCAGGCACCTTCATCATATCGCTTGGCACAATTTCTAGTATATACATCATTGTCCTGATCCTTCGTTGTGAATGAATGGCCATTATGGTATGCCATTGAATCACCTGCTGGACTCTGAGCATCATATGAACCAACCTGGAGAGTGTACTTGTCACCTGTAACATTGAACTCACCATAAGAAGCCCAAGATGTGTCGGACCCCCAATTTTCCATATCTACTCTGAGTCGCCATTGTCCTGATCCAGTAAGGTTACGCAGGATATCATTCCCCAACCAGAACTCATTCTGCAGATCACCAAACCCGGATTGGTATTCAGTCCAGTTACGATAAAAGTCAACGGAGCCATCTTGTCTCCTCTGGAACACGATCCAGCCTCCTCCATCTGTCTCCATATCACAGTAAACCTGTAACCCGTCAGTCAGACTTGATGGGAAGATTGTGTATAAACCATTGATGCGGTAACCAGCTTGATACAACTCCAGACAACTGCTGTAACTTGTAGTGATGGGTAGTGAAAATGACAAAGTGTCCAAGTTGTCATCAAAGTAGGCACTTCCTTGAATCTCAACAAAGTCATCGGGGCTGTGAGCTCTGCTGGCATCATTCAACACACAGATACCTCTTATGATGTGATAGTTGAATGATACACACTGTGTATCCATAGAGCAGTCTCGCCCACAGATCACAGGAGAAGATACAGTCTTCCACTGAAACCCATGATTAAGTAAGGCTCGGTTTTCAGCCAAGTAGAGTGTTTCGATGAACCGTTGTTGACTTGCACTCTGGTCGATTTGTACCATCAAACTAAGAGCCAATATTATAATGATCGTAACTTCCATGATGAATGTTTGAAGATTTTCTTTTCGAAAACGTACCAGAGAGAAAATGTTTTTGTCCCCATTAACTGTAGGTGGAAAACTGTCCCGATACTGCAGTTTGTTGTTACTATAGTCTCCCAGATCAAATGAACCAAATCTTTGCTCGCAAACAATTGCATGCATTCAGCTCCACCCAATGACGTCACCGTTTCCACAGCAACGAGATATTAAAACAAAACAGCACCAAATAATAAAAATAAGCTTGGCGACAAATTGTATGGCGAATAATTATTTGGTGACAAAAGCGTAGAAAACAATGGTGCCTTTCACAAGACATGAGACCTAGCGATTATTTAAAGACCCGGACACTATTGGTAATTGTCAAAGGCCAGTCTTCTAACTTGTAGATATAAACATATTATGCACATCATAACAAACTTGTGAAATAAGAAGAAACTATAAATAAATAGTAAATCTCTTAGGGTGAGTGTTGGCTCTGAGAAGAGCCGGTTGGGTCTCGACGTTTCGAACAGTATACTCTTCTCGTCTTCAGGAGAACAGTATACTGTTCGAAACGTCGAGACCCAACCGGCTCTTTTCAGAGCCAACACTCACCCTAAGAGATTTACACATAGTAGTACCAGCAAATTTACTATTTATTTAGAGTTTCTGCTTATCTCTCCACACCATGCAAAGCTTCAAACAATACAAATTTGTGAACATTTGAGCTCAATTGGTCGTCGAAGGTGCGAGATAATAAGGAAAGAAAAAACACCCTTGTCACAAGAAGTTGTGTGCTTTCAGAGGCTTGATTTCGAGATCTCAAAATCTAATTCTGAGGTTTCAAATTCAAATTCGTGGAAAATATACTTCTTTCTCAAATCTACGTTACTTCAGAGGGGGCTGTTTCTCACAATGTTTTATACTATCAACAGCTCTCCATTACTCATTACCAAGTAAGTTTTTATGCTAATAACTATTTTGAGTAATAACCAATAGTGTCCAGTGCCTTTAAGAATCACCCATTAAATACGCAACTGATGATTGTCAAAACGGCATGAGAACATAATTTATCCTCGCGGTTTCGTTTGACTCATTTGTCAACTAGTTCTTCCTCAGCTCTCTGACAGAAAGAAACAATACAGCGGCTGTTTGATATGTAACACAGCTCAAGTATTCACTCTACTTCAAAAATAATATGCCTAAAATTGTTTACTATCTATAAACAGCCGTATTGTTAACAACAACGGAAAAGACCAGTAGCCGTTTTCACGAAACGCTAGGATTAATCCTATCTTGAGTTAGGACAAGTAACTCAGGATGGGTTTATTGCGTCCTACGTCGTCGGATAGGGAACTTAACTCATACTAAGTCCTAAAATTAATCCTAAGCTAGGATGAGTTTGGTGAACTGTTGCTAATATTGGCAATGATTAGCATACAATTTCATGTTCAGAAGCGAGAAGTCCCCGGGGAACATTAAGTGCCTCTCGTTAACGGCTACCAATAATTGTTATGGTGATGATTTTTCATAAGGATGAAATTTAAGGAACATTACAGAATTGGTTTTTGCTAACGAAACAGTTGTTGGCAGTGTAAGCACTTTATGTAATCCACCATATACATAAATTGACAAATGTGTAGAAGTTTGAGATCGATCAGCCCTCCGAGTCACGAGAAAATAGTGAAAAACCGATTACACATTATTTTTGCACGACATCGATTAAACAAAATTGAATAAAACGCTCACTGAGTGATAAACTCCAACCGGGAAACTGGTTTTATTTATTTCTCAACAAATTTGACATTTCAGAAAGAAATATTTCTATCATCATCATTAGACCGATGTTAATCTGTGATCTTAGACGATTTTTTTTTTTAACCAATTATGTTTGATTAATAAGATTAATTTTTATTGTGTTTGTTCAATGTTCCTTTAATAGATTTTGCAGCCTTTTACCCGACATCAAAATGCTCAAACTGATTAATCGCCAAAGGAATTAGTGTTTGGCAGTATCACTATGGTAACATAACAACACTTGTGTGTTTACAAACTGAGCGTGTGGTAGTTGGCAAGAGCTAAATTATTTGATGACTAATTATTTCTGGATTTTTCTTCTTGCGTTGACATTATCTCAAAAACGCGACCAACTTTCGAACGCAGGTTGATTTTATTTCGTACATTTATATAGGATTACAACAGTCGACTGGTTCCAAATACCAAAGGCATACAATCCCTTTAAGTAAAGACACTGTTACAATAATTGCCAATTGACTTCGCAATGTTACTCTAAGTAGTGCAAACGGTTGCCTCAAAAATGGCTTACCCAAAAAATTCCTTCCACGACTATACCAAAGGTATACATTACCTTTAAGTAAAGACACTGTTACAACAATTGCCAATTGACTTCGCAGTGTTACTCTAAGTATTGCAAACGGTTGCCTAAAAAATGGCTTACCCAACTTAAAATTCCTTGCACGACAAAGGTTTAAATGCACTGGACACCTTTGGTAAATGTCAAAGACCAGTATTCTCACTTGGTGTATCCCAACGTAGGCATAAAGTAAAAAATCTGTAAAAAATTGGACTCAGTTGGTCATCGAAGTTGAAAGAGAACAATGAAAAACAACCTTGTTGCACAATTTGTGTGCTTTGAGATGCCTAAAAAAGGCTTCAGGCCTGAAGTCTTTTAATATTTAGAGTGAGTAATTATCTCTTTCTCATAACTATATATTTATATTTGATATGGTATTTGATTTGCTATTTTCCAATTTTTATGACGTTTTTGTCCTTGTACCCTTTTGTGCCTTTGTTATTTTTATTGTCTGGATCGCCTTTAGATAGTGATTATTCTCGCTTTTTGGTTATCCGCAGGCTTGTTATCTGTGTAGTCATATTTCTATTGCCTATTCTTTGTATGTACTGTTTGCCTGAAAATAAATAAATAAATAAATAAATAAATAAATAAGCTACGTTACTTCAGGGGGAGTCGTTTCTCACAATGTTTTAAATTATCAACAGCTCTTCATTGCTCGTTACCAAGTAGGCCTAAGGTTTTATGCTAAGAAGTGCATGCCTCTAAAGGTACTGGAGATTGTGAGAAACGGCTCCCTGAAGTAAAAGTCGTGTTTGAGAAAGATGTAATTTCTCACTCAAATAATAAAAGACTTTAGCTGAAGCCTTTTATTATGCATCTAAAAGCACAAACAGTAATGCAATAAGGGTGTTTTTCTTTCATTATCCTCTTGCAACTTCGATGATCAATTGAGCTCAAATTTTCACAGGTTTGTTATTTGATGCATATGTTGGGATGCACCAATTGAGAATACTGGTCTTTGATAATTACCAATAGTGTCCATGCCTTTAAGTTATATTTTTGGTTACTCACCCCCAATCGGAAGACTTGTCATCAAACATATTAGAAGACAGCTTCTCAAAAGTCCTTTCCGTTTTCTCACGGCAGCCATTTTAGTTGTTATCCTTCTCCTAACAACCTGTAGTTCATTTAAAGGAACATTACAGAAATTGCTGATGACAGTGTAAGCACTTTATGTAATCCACCATCTGAAAAACCTGTATAAGTTTGAGGTCGATCGGCCATCTGGGTCACGAGAAAAAGTGAAAAGCTGATTACCTGTACACATTTTGCATGACATCGATGCAAAAACAAAAATTAACAAAACGCTCACTGAGCGATAAACTCCAAAATGGGCGATTACTTTATTTCTCAACAAATTTAATATGACTTTTCAGATCGTCTTTTTTCTTTTTTTCCTTTACAAGACGATTTACTGAGCGAAACGTCGAGTTGAAACCAACGTATTTTTTTTTACAGAACCACCCCAACTCATTTAGAGAAACCTTTCTATATCGTATTTCCACCATGCAAAGTTTCAAATCCTACTTATTCTACTATCATCATCAGAGACCGTTTTAAAAGATAACAGAAATAGAAGCCATTATCCATGTAAGTCTGTGATCTTAAACGAGTTTTTCTTACCAATTCTGTAATGTTCCTTTAAGATTCTACACACTCTCCAAGGGTTTGGGCCACCGTCAAAATACAACCAAGCTGTGTATAAAGTGAAACAAGAAGGGTACTTGACAAAACATTTGAGATATATCGATAGTTAAGACTGGGCTTTGTTGCGTAACGTTTTGAGGCTGGTGCTAAAAGCCAGACACTTCATTCACCGGATGCCACACTCTTTCACTTTGCCCAGTTACGAATTGTAACCAATTGGTGATGGCTTTCACAGATGTATTTGATGAGCATTATAAACAAGACCTTAGAAAGAAATCAAGAGTGCATGAAATTAATAAGACCGTTAAATCAAAGAAGTGGAGATGGGCAGGTCACCTAGCAAGGAGGTATGACAACAGGGGGGGGGGGGGGCACGCAAAACAACCAACTGGACTCCAAGAAACCGTACAAGAAAAAGAGGGAGACGAAAAAGAAGGTGGAGAGATGAACTAAGTACATACAGGGGCATAGCTTGGCAACAAACAGCGCAGCATAGAGTGAGATGGAGAATTTGTGAAGAGGCTTTCCTCCAGCAGTGGAGTGAAATAGGCTAGACAGATAAGCAAGATGAGATGGCTTGTTCATAAAAAAAATAAAATAAAAAAGTTTCGAAGCGTTTGGAGCTCGTGTTAATGCGTTGGTTTAAGGTTTATGGTTACCACTGTAACATTTTGTAGTACCGGCAATAATGTATAATGTTCTTATTCGGTCATCGCTGACTGCAGTTGGTCACACTGCGATGTTGTGCTTAGAGTATTTGGCTTATAAGCGCCAGTCAATACTCTCGGTGATCGGCCATTTTGGATCGATCTGAGATTAACGACACTGCAACAGGGCGCTCTGACAACGGCACACCTCAACACAAACAACATATCGATTGGTTTGGGACCGTTCGTCTTCTTTTACAAGAATGTGTGTGTGTTTCTTAAAGGCCTTTACAGCTTTGGTTATTGTCAAAGACCAATGCCAAATTTCATAGAGCAGCACAAGCACAAAAATAAGCTAAGCAAAACTAAATTATGCTTATACCAGAATAAGGGTGCCAGCCAAAATTCCTTGTCACATGTGCAATTTGTGATCGGTTTCCTGCTCATAACTCGAGTTTTAAGCAGTATCTTTTGCTTGAGCACCTCATTCAAATTGGGCCCAGTTCTCACTTGGTGTGTCTCAACATTATGCTTAAAATAAAAAGTCTGTGAAAATTTGAACTTTAAGGCTGTGGACACTATTATTGGTAACTACTCAAAATAATTATTAGCATAAAACCTTACTTGGTAACAAGTAATAGGGAGAGGTTGATAGTATAAAACATTGTGAGAAACGTCTTCCTCTGAAGTGACATAGTTTTCCAGAAAGAAGTAAATTTCCACGAATTTGATTTCGAGACCTCAGATTTAGAATTTGAGGTCTCAAAATCAACCATGTGAAAGCGATAACTTCGTGTGACAGGGGTGTTTTATCTTTCATTATTATCTCGCAACTTCGACGACCAATTGAGCCCAAATTTTCACAGGTTTGTTTGTTTATGCATAATATGTTGAGATACACCAAATGAGACGACTGGTCTTTGACAATTACCAATAGTGTCCAGTGTCTTTAATTGGTCCTTTCAAAAGCCTAATAACAGGCTTCAAGGCAGTTGACACTATTGGTAATTACTCAAAATAATTATTGGCATAAAACCTTTCATGGTGACGTGTAATGGGGAGAGGTTGATTGTATAAAACATTGTGAGAAACGGCTCCCTCTGAAGTGCCATAGTTTTTGAAAAAGAAGTAATTTTCCACGAATTTGATTTCGAGACCTAAAGTTTAGAACTTGAGGTCTCGAAATCAACCATCTAAACGCACACAACTTCGTGTGACAAGGGTGTTTTCTTCTTTCATTGTTATCTCGCCACTTTGATGACCGATTGAGCTCAAATGTTCACAGGTTTGTTATTTTATGCATATGTTGAGATACACCAACTGTGAAGGCTAGTCTTTGACAATTACCAATAGTGTCCACTGCCTTTCAGGCCTGAAGTCTGTTTAATATTTGAAAGAGAAATTACCCCCTTCCTCAGAAACTACGTTACTTCAGAGGGAGTCGTTTCTAACAATGTTTTATACTATCAACAGCTCTCCATTGCTCGCTACCAAGTAAGTTTGTATGCTAACAGTTAGTTTCTTTGAATGTATACCGATAGTGTCAAGTGCCCTTAATAAAAGGGCTTCGATACCTTTTGTAGATCAAGTGTTTGGCTATTACATGAATTATGGGGAGACAGGTCTTTTTCTTCAGCTGCGCCACGCATTTGGAACTCTCTACCACTTAATCTTAGATCTTGTCTTTGTACCACAACATTCAAATCTCTTCAAGGACTATTTTTGTTGTGTCTGTTTTTCTTTGTTTTGTTTTGTTTTGTTTTGTTTGTTGTTGGTTTTTACTGCGCCTTGAACACCCAGCAGGGTGGATGCGTGCGCATTACAAGTCTTATTATTATTATTATTATAATATCCCTACTCACTCTGAATGAAGATGTTTGTCATTTATTTTACATGTAGAAGCTTCAAAGGCATATAATTTGCAAATCTCAGCACAAAAACGAAATGCCTCACCGTTAGTTCAGCTTAACACGTGGTTGCCGAAAAGATGCTTAGTATTAATTTTTGGTTTTGACCCATACACCGATGTGTGTTAGCACTGTATACTCAGTACTTACCCGGGTCTTGTGAAAAAAAAAATAATATGCCTGTGATATTTTTTTTATAGGACTCGGGAAAGTTTACCATCTATTATATAAGATGCTTAGTGTTCAAAATACATTTGTATTTATTCCTTATTTACCCTGGGGAAACTTCTTAGTGAAACACTGGGTGCCCAGCAACTACAAACAACATCAACATTTGAATATATTAATATGTTAGACTTTAAACGGTCAAACAATGGCCCGTCGCATTTTATGCCTATAACAATGCACATAAACTATTAGCCATGCATTTAAAGGAGTAATTTTCTCACATATATTGTTATACAAAACCTTGTAATTTACCTATAGCTTTCGTCTTTTTCGTAATTAGTAAAATTATCATTTCATCTTTGTTGAAAGGGCAGGGCCATTTCCATTTCATTTCCATTGCGAAGTCTTGAAGCTGTGGAAAACTACTTAAGAGGCACCATGGCAAAGACCAGGGCCCAATTTCATAGCGCTGCTTAACGGTAAGCAAATTTGCGTGCTTACTGTAGCAGAAAAAAAATTGCTTAAGCCTTACCGTATTCCACAGGTTAGCAGAAAATTTGGGCGGCCATATTGCGTGTTTACCGTATATTTTCATTGTGACGTCATTTTCGTGCAGTAAGCACCGGAAGGTTAGCATGCCTTTTCGTGTGCTTGCAGTTAGCAGTGCTATGAAATAGAAATTGCACAGTAAGCACAAAATCGGCCGCTAAGCAGCGCTATGACATTTGGCCCGGGGCAACATAGGTCATGCCTACCATGTAATTCCAGGCATGAAATTTGACAGTAAAGTGACTTTGAATAACAGGGAGTTGGATATCATAATTCCCCAGGGAACAATTAGTGCTTCTCGGAAATGGGTACAGGTATTTTTTAATGGTGATGACTTTTAACAAAGGATTATTTTAATAGTTTTTAAAGCCTTTTACCCGGCATCAACATGTTTATACCGATTAAAGGCACTGGATACTATTGGTTATTCCTCAAAATAATTGTTAGCATAAAAGCTTACTTGGTATTGAGCAATGGAGAGCTGTTTATGGCATAAAACATTGTGAGGAGCGGCTCAATCTGAAGTAACGTAGTTTTTGAGAAAGGTAATTTCTCACTCAAATAAAATACTTCTCGGCTAAAGCCTTTTATTATACATCTAAAAGCATCTATTATTATTATTGTTATTATATTAAACGCATACAAAGATGATCGCAAATTCGATAACAGATTGAGCCCAAATTTTCACAGGTTAGTTGTCTTATGCAATTGGGATACACCACGTGAGAATACTGGTCTTTGACAATTACTAATAGTGTTCAGTGTCTTTAAAGGGAAGGTACACGTTTGGTAATTTCTTAAAACAACTTAAAAACTGACTTGGTAACGAGCATTGGAGAGCTGTTGATATTATAAAACATTGTGGCAATCGACTCCCTTTAAAATAATAAAAGGCTTCAGCTGAAGTATTTTATTATTTGAGTGAGAATTTACCTCTATCTCAACAAGAACTACAGGAAAGCCGTTTCTCACGATGTTTTGTTTTTGTTTTTTTGGTTTTTACTATCAAAGCCTCTCCTTTGCTCAATACAATGTAAGTTCTTTTGGCTAACAACTATTTTGAGTAATTTCCATGAAGGTCCAGTGTCTTTAATCATGATGAAAGAAAACTATATTTTCGGTTTACAAAATGATTGTCGTTATATGGCTAATAGGTTAATTGTTTCATCGTCATTAGCGCTGTCATTTTCCAAGTGAACCGTGAATGTACTTTCAGTTCAGATCAATAGTTTTTACTTTCAAAGCCTCTCGGTTTACAAAATGATTGTCGTTATATGGCTAATAGGTTAGTTGTTTCATCGTCATTAGCGCTGTCATTGACAAGTGAACCGTGAATGTACTTTCAATTCAACATTATTTCCATACTGTCACCATTATGCATTCTAACCCAAAAATGAGGCCATACCATCGGCGCCCGTCTCGCCACCACCAGTACCAGCCACTCGATCCTAGTTACAGTGGGTGCGTTCGTTTAGCTTCCCTGGGTCGACCCCGGTGTGTGGCGGTTTTTTTTTCCAGGACGAACGTGGGTTCGTACTTGGAAAAAAATCTGCCACACACCGGGGTCGACCCAGGGAAGCTAAACGAACGCACCCAGTGGCTGCGCTGATGGCCTCGTTTTGGGTTTATTAGAATGGTGACGTCATGCATGAATATTAAGAAAGGCGTATACAATTGTAATAGCAAACAGTAGAGTAGCAGTAAGGTTTATGCAGTCAAAGAAAATGAACATTATGCATGGCGGTCGTCTATGGATTGACAGAGGCAAGAAAAACGGACAAACAGAGGACGAACAAATAGGAACAAACCAACTTACAAACAACAACAACAACGCTTAATTAACTAAAAATGGAAACTGTTGAGCTACTGTTGTTGCCCAGTTAGACGCCCTAAGCGGTCGGCGGAAACGATCAATTTTTTGTGTTTAGAGAAAAAAAATAACACCCAAATAAAACTTGATATCTTAGATACGCTTGGGTAAAGTCAATGGCAATACTGTATACCTGTTTTGTTCCTTTGCTTTGTTTATTTGCTTTTGTTTACGTATTTCCCCAATGGCTGCCCATAGGCCCCAGACACTTTGCTTGTCTGTTTGTTTGCTTTTGTTTGTATATTACCTCCACCTATTGGCCACCAGGAGGCCTCAGACTATTTGCCTGTTTGTTTGTTTGTTTGTTTGTTTGTTTGTTTGTTTGCTTTGTTTTTGAATTTTTGGAATGTGTTTCTTTCCCCCATGGCCAACATTAGAGGTATGGGGAGGAATTAGTCTGATACCCATTTCGTCGAATGATAATCATCATTTCTATATTACTGTTGCACACAGTGTATACGACAGAAGGTCGACAGTCTTTACTGAACAAATTATATTCAAATATGCCTTGGCAATATTGACTTAAAATGTAGAGAGGGAAGTATATGAAACAATGTCAACCTCGTACGCAGTGCCCTTAATAATATGACTGTGATACCTTTTGTAGATCAAGTATTTGGCTTTTACATGAAACCCTACTCACTCTGAATGAAGAAGTGAGATGTCATTTATTTTACACATAGAAGCTTCACAAGCATAGAATTTGTAAATCTCAGCACAAAAGTGAAGTGCCTCACCAATTAACCCGGATTTGGGTCCCAGGGGGCAAGACCCATTTATGGGTCAGTTTGACCCGGAATCTGTGTCAACGTGTCCCGGAATCCGAGTCAAAATCCCCGCTTTGAACCAAATTTCTGGTTACAATGACACGGTGTCCGGGTCACATTGACACGGATTCCGGGTCAAACCAACCCAGAAATGGGTCTGGCCCGCTGGGACCCAAATCCGGGTAAATTTTGACCCGGGTACTTTTAGAGTGTAGTGTTTAAAAACCTTACAACCTTGCAGAATTAAAATTGATAGAATCGTGGTTAAAATTTCAAAATATATTTGTATTTATTCCTTATTTACCCTGGGGAGACCTCTAAGTGAAACACTGTTTTTTCAGAGGTGCACAGCAACTACAAACAACATCAACGTTTGAAAAATATATTAATATGTTAGATTTTAAACGGTCAAACAATGGCCCGTCGCATGTTATGCCTATAACAATGCACATAAACTATTAGCCATGCATTTAAAGGAGTAATTTTCCCACATATTGTTACAAAAGCTTGTAATTTACCTATAGCTTTCGTCTTTTTTCGTGATCAGTAAAATTATATGACATCTGGCCTTTCATCTTGGTTGAAAGGGCAAGGCCATTTCCATTTCATTTCCATTGCGAAGTCTTGAAGCTGTGGAAAACTACTTAAGAGGCACCATGGCCAAGACCAGGGCCCAATTTCATAGCGCTGCTTAACGGTAAGCAAATTTGCGTGCTTACTGTAGCAGAAAAAAAATTGCTTAAGCCTTAGCGTATTCCACAGGTTAGCAGAAAAATTGGGCTGCCATATTGCGTGTTTACCGTATATTTTCATTGTGACGTCATTTTCGTGCAGTAAGCACCGGAAGGTTAGCATGCCTTTTCGTGTGCTTACGGTTAGCAGCGCTATGAAATAGAAATTGCACAGTAAGCACAAAATCGGCCGCTAAGCAGCGCTATGAAATTTGGCCCGGGGCAACATAGGTCATGCCTACCATGTAATTCCAGGCATGAAATTTGACAGTAAAGTGACTTTGAATAACAGGGAGTTGGATATCATAATTCCCCAGGGAACAATTAGTGCTTCTCGGAAATAGGTAAAGGTATTTTTTAATGGTGATGACTTTTAACAAAGGATTATTTTAATAGTTTTTAAAGCCTTTTACCCGGCATCAAAATGTTTATACCGATTAAAGGCACTGGATACTATTGGTTATTACTCAAAATAATTGTTAGCATAAAATCTTACTTGGTATTGAGCAATGGAGAGCTGTTTATAGCATAAAACATTGTGAGGAACGGCTCACTCTGAAGTAACGTAGTTTATGAGAAAGGTAATTTCTCACTCAAATAAAATACTTCTCAGCTGAAGCCTTTTATTATACATCTAAAAGCATACAAAGATGAATGCAAACTCGATAACCGATTGAGCCCAAATTTTCACAGGTTAGTTGTCTTATGCAATTGGGATACACCACGTGAGAATACTGGTCTTTGACAATTACTTATCGTGTTCAGTGTCTTTAAAGGGAAGGTACACGTTTGGTAATTACTTAAAACAACTTAAAAACTGACTTGGTAACGAGCATTGGAGAGCTGTTGATGTTATAAAACATAGTGGCAAACGACTCCCTCAAAAATAACACAAGACTTTCTAGCTACAAGTCTTTTATTCCTATCTGAAAGCACACAAATTCCTCCAACAAGGGTGTTTTTTCTTTCATCATTTTCTCGCAACTTCGATATTAACTGATTGAGCCCAAATTTTCACAGGTTTGTTGACTTATGCAGTTTGGATACACCACGTGAGAATACTGGTCTTTGACATTATTACCAAAGGTGTCCAGTGCCTTTAAACGTCAAGTCATTAGTGTTTGGTGGTATCATCATGATGACAGAAGATTAATTTTTGTGTTTACAAAATGAGCGTCGTTTTGGCAAGAACTGAATTATTCATTTTAATCATTAAAGTATTGCTGCGGTCTGTCCACACTGATTAATTGCTATAGTCATTAGTGTTTGGCAGTTAAAGGATTTTGGGTACCTTTTTCAAAATGTCCATAGATTTACATTAAACTTACAGGGTTTGAAGATAATGATAGTGGAAAGCTTCCCTTCAAATATTACTTACTGAGGTGCTGTAGTTTTTGGGAAATTAGTAAAACAATGTCATGAAAATACGTTTGTAAAATGAGTAAAATAATTTTCGTCTTATGACATGAAAATTATTTTCATGGCATTGTTTTACTAATTTCCCAAAAACTACATCACCTCAGCACGTAATATTTTCAGGGAAGCTTTCTACTATCATTATCTTCAAACTGTGTAAGTTTAGTATAAATCTGTGGATATTGTGTTTTTTGTCTTACAAAAGTTACATAGACCCTTTAAAGGCACCGGACACGTTTGGTTAAATCCGTCAAAGACCAGTATTCTTACTTGGTGTATCCCAACAGAAGTATGGCTCAATTGGTCACCGAAGTTGCAAGAAGAAACATCCGTGTTGCACAACTTTGTGCGCTTAAAAGGCTTCAGCTGAAGTATTTTATTATTTGAGTGAGAAATTACCTCTATCTCAACAAGAACTACAGGAAAGCCGTTTCTCACGATGTTTTTTTTTTTTTTTTTTTTTTTTTTACTATCAAAGCCTCTCCTTTGCTCAATACAATGTAAGTTCTTTTGGCTAACAACTATTTTGAGTAATTTCCAATAAGGTCCAGTGTCTTTAATCATGATGAAAGAAAACTATATTTTCGGTTTACAAAATGATTGTCGTTATATGGCTAATAGGTTAATTGTTTCATCGTCATTAGCGCTGTCATTGACAAGTGAACCGTGAATGTACTTTCAATTCAATTCACAATTATTTCCATACTGTCACCATTATGCATTCTAACCCCAAAATGAGGCCATACCATCGGCGCCCGTCTCGCCACCACCAGTACCAGCCACTCGATCCTAGTTACAGTGGGTGCGTTCGTTTAGCTTCCCTGGGTCGACCCCGGTGTGTGGCGGGTTTTTTTTTCCAGGACGAACGTGGGTTCGTACTGGGAAAAAAATCTGCCACACACCGGGGTCGACCCAGGGAAGCTAAACGAACGCACCCAGTGGCTGCGCTGATGGCCTCGTTTTGGGTTTATTAGAATGGTGACGTCATGCATGACTATTAAGAAAGGCGTATACAATTGTAATAGCAAACAGTAGAGTAGCAGTAAGGTTTATGCAGTCAAAGAAAATGAACATTATGCATGGCGGTCGTCTATGGATTGACAGAGGCAAGAAAAACGGACAAACAGAGGACGAACAAATAGGAACAAACCAACTTACAAACAACAACAACGCTTAATTAACTAAAAATGGAAACTGTTGAGCTACTGTTGTTGCCCAGTTAGACGCCCTAAGCGGTCGGCGGAAACGATCATAATTTTGTGTTTAGAGAAAAAAATTAACACCCAAATAAAACTTGATATCTTAGATACGCTTGGGTAAAGTCAATGGCAATACTGTATACCTGTTTTGTTCCTTTGCTTTGTTTATTTGCTTTTGTTTACGTATTTCCCCAATGGCTGCCCATAGGCCCCAGACACTTTGCTTGTCTGTTTGTTTGCTTTTGTTTACGTATTTCCCCCAATGGCTGCCCATAGGCCTCAGACACTTTGCTTGTCTGTTTGTTTGCTTTTGTTTACGTATTTCCCCCAATGGCTGCCCATAGGCCCCAGACACTTTGCTTGTCTGTTTGTTTGCTTTTGTTTACGTATTTCCCCCAATGGCTGCCCATAGGCCCCAGACACTTTGCTTGTCTGTTTGTTTGCTTTTGTTTACGTATTTCCCCCAATGGCTGCCCATAGGCCTCAGACACTTTGCTTGTCTGTTTGTTTGCTTTTGATGGTATATTACCTCCCCTATTGGCCACCAGGAGGCCTCAGACTATTTGCCTGTTTGTTTGTTTGTTTGTTTGTTTGTTTGTTTGTTTGTTTGTTTGTTTGTTTGTTTGTTTGTTTGTTTGCTTTGTTTTTGAATTTTTGGAATGTGTTTTTTCCCCCAATGGCCAACATTAGAGGTATGGGGAGGATTTAGTCTGATACCCATTTCGTCGAATGATAATCATCATTTCTATATTACTGTTGCACACAGTGTATACGACAGAAGGTCGACAGTCTTTACTGAACAAATTATATTCAAATATGCCGTGGCAATATTGACTTAAAATGTAGAGAGGGAAGTATATGAAACAATGTCAACCTCGTACGCAGTGCCCTTAATAATATGACTGTGATACCTTTTGTAGATCAAGTATTTGGCTTTTACATGAAACCCTACTCACTCTGAATGAAGAAGTGAGATGTCATTTATTTTACACATAGAAGCTTCACGAGCATAGAATTTGTAAATCTCAGCACAAAAGTGAAATGCCTCACCAATTAACCCGGATTTGGGTTCCAGGGGGCCAGACCCATTTATGGGTCAGTTTGACCCGGAATCTGTGTCAACGTGTCCCGGAATCCGAGTCAAAATCCCCACTTTAAACCAAATTTCTGGTTACAATGACACGGTGTCCGGGTCACATTGACACGGATTCCGGGTCAAACCAACCCAGAAATGGGTCTGGCCCGCTGGGACCCAAATCCGGGTAAATTTTGACCCGGGTACTTTTAGAGTGTAGTGTTTAAAAACCTTACAACCTTGCAGAATTAAAATTGATGGAATCGTGGTTAAAATTTCAAAAATATATTTGTATTTATTCCTTATTTACCCTGGGGAGACCTCTAAGTGAAACACTGTTTTTTCAGAGGTGCACAGCAACTACAAACAACATCAACGTTTGAAAAATATATTAATATGTTAGATTTTAAACGGTCAAACAATGGCCCGTCGCATGTTATGCCTATAACAATGCACATAAACTATTAGCCATGCATTTAAAGGAGTAATTTTCCCACATATTGTTACAAAAGCTTGTAATTTACCTATAGCTTTCGTCTTTTTTCGTGATCAGTAAAATTATATGACATCTGGCCTTTCATCTTGGTTGAAAGGGCAAGGCCATTTCCATTTCATTTCCATTGCGAAGTCTTGAAGCTGTGGAAAACTACTTAAGAGGCACCATGGCCAAGACCAGGGCCCAATTTCATAGCGCTGCTTAACGGTAAGCAAATTTGCGTGCTTACTGTAGCAGAAAAAAAATTGCTTAAGCCTTAGCGTATTCCACAGGTTAGCAGAAAAATTGGGCGGCCATATTGCGTGTTTACCGTATATTTTCATTGTGACGTCATTTTCGTGCGGTATACGCACCGGAAGGTTAGCATGCCTTTTCGTGTGCTTACGGTTAGCAGCGCTATGAAATAGAAATTGCACAGTAAGCACAAAATCGGCCGCTAAGCAGCGCTATGAAATTTGGCCCGGGGCAACATAGGTCATGCCTACCATGTAATTCCAGGCATGAAATTTGACAGTAAAGTGACTTTGAATAACAGGGAGTTGGATATCATAATTCCCCTGGGAACAATTAGTGCTTCTCGGAAATGGGTAAAGGTATTTTTTAATGGTGATGACTTTTAACAAAGGATTATTTTAATAGTTTTTAAAGCCTTTTACCCGGCATCAAAATGTTTATACCGATTAAAGGCACTGGATACTATTGGTTATTACTCAAAATAATTGTTAGCATAAAATCTTACTTGGTATTGAGCAATGGAGAGCTGTTTATAGCATAAAACATTGTGAGGAACGGCTCACTCTGAAGTAACGTAGTTTATGAGAAAGGTAATTTCTCACTCAAATAAAATACTTCTCAGCTGAAGCCTTTTATTATACATCTAAAAGCATACAAAGATGAATGCAAACTCGATAACCGATTGAGCCCAAATTTTCACAGGTTAGTTGTCTTATGCAATTGGGATACACCACGTGAGAATACTGGTCTTTGACAATTACTAATCGTGTTCAGTGTCTTTAAAGGGAAGGTACACGTTTGGTAATTACTTAAAACAACTTAAAAACTGACTTGGTAACGAGCATTGGAGAGCTGTTGATGTTATAAAACATAGTGGCAAACGACTCCCTCATAAATAACACAAGACTTTCTAGCTACAAGTCTTTTATTCCTATCTGAAAGCACACAAATTCCTCCAACAAGGGTGTTTTTTCTTTCATCATTTTCTCGCAACTTCGATATTAACTGATTGAGCCCAAATTTTCACAGGTTTGTTGACTTATGCAGTTTGGATACACCACGTGAGAATACTGGTCTTTGACATTATTACCAAAGGTGTCCAGTGCCTTTAAACGCCAAGTCATTAGTATTTGGCGGTATCATCACGATGAAAGAAGATTAATTTTTGTGTTTACAAAATGAGCGTTGTGTTGGCACGAGCTGAATTATTCATTTTAATCATGTAAGTATTGCTGCGGCCTGCCCACACTGATTAATTGCTATAGTCATTAGTGTTTGGCAGTTAAAGGATTTTGGGTACCTTTTTCAAAATGTCCATATAGATTTACATTAAACTTACAGGGTTTGAAGATAATGATAGTGGAAAGCTTCCCTTCAAATGTTACTTACTGAGGTGCTGTAGTTTTTGAGAAACGAGTAAAACAATGTCATGAAAATACGTTTGTAAAATGATTAAAATAATTTTCGTCTCATGAGATGAAAATTATTTTCATGGCATTGTTTTACTAATTTCCCCAAAACTACATCACCTCAGCACGTAATATTTTCAGGGAAGCTTTCTACTATCATTATCTTCAAACTGTGTAAGTTTAGTGTAAATCTGTGGATATTGTGTTTTTTGTCCTACAAAAATTACATAGAACCTTTAAGGGCACCGGACACGTTTGGTTAAATCCGTCAAAGACCAGTATTTTTACTTGGTGTATCCCAACAGAAGTATGGCTCAATTGGTCACCGAAGTTACAAGAAGAATAATCCGTGTTGCACAACTTTGTGTGCTTAAAAGGCTTCAGCTGAAGTATTTTATTATTTGAGTGAGAATTTACCTCTATCTCAACAAGAACTACAGGAAAGCCGTTTCTCACGATGTTTTTTTTTTTTTTTTTTTTTTCTTTTTTTTTTTTTACTATCAAAGCCTCTCCTTTGCTCAATACAATGTAAGTTCTTTTGGCTAACAACTATTTTGAGTAATTTCCAATAAGGTCCAGTGTCTTTAATCATGATGAAAGAAAACTATATTTTCGGTTTACAAAATGATTGTCGTTATATGGCTAATAGGTTAATTGTTTCATCGTCATTAGCGCTGTCATTGACAAGTGAACCGTGAATGTACTTTCAATTCAATTCACAATTATTTCCATACTGTCACCATTATGCATTCTAACCCAAAAATGAGGCCATACCATCGGCGCCCGTCTCGCCACCACCAGTACCAACCACTCGATCCTAGTTACAGTGGGTGCGTTCGTTTAGCTTCCCTGAGTCGACCCCGGTGTGTGGCGGGTTTTTTTCCAGGACGAACGTGGGTTCGTACTGGGAAAAAAATCTGCCACACACCGGGGTCGACCCAGGGAAGCTAAACGAACGCACCCAGTGGCTGCGCTGATGGCCTCGTTTTGGGTTTATTAGAATGGTGACGTCATGCATGACTATTAAGAAAGGCGTATACAATTGTAATAGCAAACAGTAGAGTAGCAGTAAGGTTTATGCAGTCAAAGAAAATGAACATTATGCATGGCGGTCGTCTATGGATTGACAGAGGCAAGAAAAACGGACAAACAGAGGACGAACAAATAGGAACAAACCAACTTACAAACAACAACAACGCTTAATTAAAAATGGAAACTGTTGAGCTACTGTTGTTGCCCAGTTAGACGCCCTAAGCGGTCGGCGGAAACGATCATAATTTTGTGTTTAGAGAAAAAAATTAACACCCAAATAAAACTTGATATCTTAGATACGCTTGGGTAAAGTCAATGGCAATACTTTATACCTGTTTTGTTCCTCTGCTTTGTTTATTTGCTTTTGTTTACGTATGACTGTCCCCCAATGGCTGCCCATAGGCCTCAGACACTTTGCTGTTTTGTTTGCTTTTGTTTGTATATTACCTCCCCCTATTGGCCACCAGAAGGATTCGGAATATTTGCCTGTTTGTTTGTTTGTTTGCTTTGTTTTTGAATTTTGGGAACTTGTTTCTTACCCCCAATGGCCAACATTAGAGGTCTGGGGAGGAATTAGTCTGATACCCATTTCGTCGAATGATAATCATCGTTTCTATATTACTGTTGCACACAGTGTATACGACAGAAAAGGCCGACAGTCTTTACTGAACAAATTATATTCAAATATGCCTTGGCAATATTGACTTTAAATGTAGAGAGGGAAGTATATGAAACAATGTCAACCTCGTACGCAGTGTCCTCAAGTTTCATCGATCAGCTTGGATGATCGTAGAGCAAGGGTTGGAGGACAACAAGTAATTAATATGAGGTTGTCGTACTTAAAGATACTATCAAGGATTGTGTGTGTACAAACAATTATTGTTTTTTTTGTCTGAAAGCTTGTGAGTAGTGCTGGCTCTGAAAAAGAGCCGGTTTATAGAGTCAACATGATATGGCGACTGCGCCTTTAACAAACTGATAATTGGAAATAAATTCAACAACAAGGTAATTTTATTGAGTGGAATCATGGAGCTAATAACTTCATGGTCGAACGCAATAAAGCTACATACTCAATCAGTGCAACATATCGACGACACCAAGAAGTTGGTTTTGCAGCGACAGAGAGCGCCTCAAATAACCCACTTTTTGATTTTGGGCACCGCAGGGTTGACTTACGAGTTTAAGCATCATGGTTACTACAAACGGTTACATGGTTATGAACCCCATTGCTTTGGCTGTGTGTTTCGCCGTGTACTTTGCGGTGCCGTGGGCTACGGCAGCAACGTGCGGTGTACTCGTCCGGACAGTAGACGGGCAGGACCCCGCGTCTTTGGGTGATCAAACCTTCGAGGCTTTCACAAACGCTTGCCGAACGACACGTAAGTTTTTGTTTGAATGGCTGGTACAGAGCTGGGAGTTGTAAACTCTGTTGATTGTCATACTATTGTGTGCAATCTCCATTTTAAAGCTAGTGGACACTATTGGTAATTGTCAAAGACCAGTCTTCTCACTTAGTGTATCTCAACATATGCATAAAATAACAAACCTGTGAAAATTTGAGCGCGATCGGTCGTCGAAGTTGCGAAATAACTATGAAAGAAAAAACATCCATGTCACACGAAGTTGTGTGCTTTCAGATGCTTGATTTCGAGACCTCAAGTTCTAAACTTGAGGTCTCGAAATCAAATTCGTGGAAAATTACTTCTTTCTCCAAAACTATACGTCACTTCAGAGGGAGCCGTTTCTCACAATGTTTTATACTATCAGCCCCTCCCCATTACTCATTACAAAGTAAGGTGTTATGCCAATAATGATTTTGGGTATTATTACCAATAGTGTCCACTGCCTTTAATATTGGTACCATTTAATATGTTTTATCGTTCGTAGACGGCACCTTCGAGCCTTTTAGAAACGCCTGCCGAACTACACTGAAGTTCGGATTTGAACTTATTCTACAGAGCTCCAGGAGTTGTCATATTTTTAGGAAAAAATCATTCAGGCGACTTGGTGATACAGATTATTAAGACACGTGGATACATTATACATAGAATTAGACTTGGTGCTAAAAGGTTAGGACAACTCGTCATCTTATTGATATATTTAATTTTACCTTTAATATCTTTAGCTTGCTCCTTCGCCACCGAGCCGAAACCAAACAGTTTTAGATTCATCCTGAAGCCTCTGAGCACCTCCTTCAAGTTCCGGATAAACTTCAAAGTGAAAGCGGCCGGCCATGTTGTGCTTTCACTCGGATTGGCCAGGACTCAACAATCCGGTTTTGCCTTTATAGTTATAGGTGAGAAAAAAAGTGCAAAATATGTGTATGATAATACTAATACTAGTGGTTTCTTAAAGGCACTGGACACTATTTGTAATTACTCAAAATAGTGTTTGGTGATGAGCAATGGAGAGCTGTTGATAGTTTAAAGGCAGTGGACACTATTGGTAATTGTCAAAGACTAGCCTTCACACAGTTGGTGTATCTCAACATATGTATAAAATAACAAACCTGTGCAAATTTGAGCTCAATCGATGATCGAACTTGCGAGATAATAATGAAAGAAAAAAACATCATGGTTACACGAAGTTGTGTGCGTTTAGATGGTTGATTTCGAGACCTCAAGTTCTAAATCTGAGGTCCTGAATTCAAATTCGTGGAAAAATTACTTCTTTCTCGAAAACTATGGCACTTCAGAGGGAGCCGTTTTTCACAATGTTTTATACCATCAACCTCTTCCCATTACTCGTCACCAAGAAAGGTTTTATGCTAATAATTATTTTGAGCAATTACAAATAGTGTCCACTGCCTTTAAAGGCTCTTCCATTTATTACTATTTTCAGGAGTAGGATCATCCGGTCCAGGGGAAATGAATGCCGGGATAGGGGCATGCTCTGACGGATGCCCATCATCCACTTTCCTTTTCTCACACAACGAAGATGGACTGGTCTCTAGCGATGAATATCGGCCCTTCTGGATCGAGTGGATAGAGGGCGCTATCACGGTGGGCAAAGGGGGACAGAGTCAGGGTTTCATGTGGGCTGACGTCACCGCACATCGAAATGCAATGCCTGCTTTTGTGCATGTTGGTATCTCTACATGGAACACTTACCACGGGGACTGGGTGTTTTATCAATATTGTGAGTAACTCTAATAAGCACCCTTGACCCCAATCTGTAAGTGAAGTCGTTTCTGAATTTGTTCCCCGGAGATTTTGTCCCCCATAATGGGAATTCAACACAGGCAAGGTTAAGAGTATTACACTATTGTTAAACAATAGTGTATAATTCGTTGGACAGAAAACACCAAACCAATTATTGGATGTGTTTAGTTGTGGCTGACAAACAGCGAGGTCGGGGGGGGGGGGGCAAACAGCATAACATAACACACCTGCAAATAAAGACAAACAGCGCCCTCTTTTTATCAACAAAAAATTCTTTTTTTCGTATTATACCTCATCTATAAGAACCTAACTAGTATGAAGTCATTTTTTGGCTGCCTCAAAAACAAATTGATTGTTAATGAAGATATAATCACCAACGAATAACTACCCCTAATAAAACTGATACAAAATATTTAATTTCAAGAGGTTTCATCTGACTTTAACTCATTTGTCGATAACTTTAGTAATGAATGTTCACTCATAAAATATTGTAAGTAGAAATGTAAAGCACCAACAGGGTTAGTCTAAAAGTTGTTTAAAATTCTACTGATAAACAATTTAGCATTATCTATTGTAAATTTTGTGTAAATAAATCACGAACGCGCGAAAGATAAAATTAAATTGAGGCTCACGATCAAAAACAAAGGAGAAAATTGTTTCCTGAATGTATCTTTATTGCGCCTTTATAATGGATCACTTTCCGTATGGCGCCACCACTTTTTTACTCATTTTTACAAAAAGGGATGTCTCATTGAGGTAAATTAAATATTATTTCATATCGAATTCTACCTGCACCTGATATAAATTCCTGTTGCCTAAGTCAACACATGCGCTCACACGCAGTGCGTACATCTTCAACCATTTGAAGGCTGCACTTTACAAGGAAGAAGAAGAAGAAGAAGAAGAAAAAGTGGTGGCGCCATAAGGAAACTTTTCCCCGACGTATGAAACCCAATGCCACAGCACAACCGAACGTGTAAATAAAAAAATAGGCTGGTTACCAACAGGGTCGTACATGAATACACACATGGATACTACAGGGACCAAGACACAAGATGGCGAGCTTATTGAAGAACACAAAAAGCAAGCCTCAAAACAACACGAAAAAAAAAGAAACTCACCTCTGTCAGTTCTCTCTCCGACAATTCCTCCATGATCAATTCTCAACATGACAGGTCGTGTCACTTCAAATATCGTAGGCTGTATTTTCATTTCCTTTTAAAAATAGGGTCCACATACATGATTTACACGACATGTCCAGTTGCCAATTCCTGCTTGACACACGTAGTGTTGCTTTCAACCTGTATTTGGTGCATCTATGTGCTTTATGTACAATCCTCGACTCCTATTGTGTGTTTATTGTGTTCTTGGAATTTCAGGAATTCCTTGGAGGATTTTAGGGACACAGGTCAGAGCACATATTGAGCAAGATTGGGGGGGGGGGGGGACACTTCAGCACAATGGGTGAAGGTTTTGTCTAGAGTGTGTAGTTCTAATAAATCAAAACGATTGTGAGAATTCAGGTTTACGGATTTTTTTTTTTATGTTTAAAAAAAGACACTGGACACTATTGGTAATTGTCAAAGACCTGTCTTCTCACTTGGTGTATTTCATCATATGCATAAAATATTAACAAACCTGTGAAAATCTGAGCTCAATTTGGTCGTCGAAGATGCGAGATAATAGCGAAAGAAAAAAACACCCTTGTCACACGAAGTTGTGTGCTTTCAGATGCTTGATTTCGAGACCTTAAATTCTCAATCTGAGCTCTCGAAATCAAATTCGTGTGAAATGTTTTCTTTCTCGAAAACTACGTTGCTTCAGAGGGAGCCATTTTTCCACAGTGTTTTGTACTATCAACAGCTCCCCATTACTTGTTACCAAGTAAGGTTTTATGCCAATTTGAGTAATTACCAATAGTGTCCACTGCCTTTAAAGGGACTCAAATTTGATGAACAATAAGAATATATAAACAAACGATGATAGCATTGCATTTATTTTGAAAATGTTTAGTTTCCCGTACGTCTGAAGTTCAGGCAACGTTTTTATCTATGCGTTCTCGCAAATTAACTGAAAATTTGCTGAGTCGATTATCGTATCAAGATACGGAAGTGCCGTTGGACACGCCTCCTGCAACAAATTAGAGCGCCCCCTATTGTACAGTATAAACATCTGACACTATGCGATGGGGATCAGTTCCCGCCATAATGAAGAAATTTTGGCGGGAAAAGTGCAGACGTATCTCGACTGATTTGATTATTAGCGGGATCCGGATACGCGTTTCATTGGGTTAGCGTTGAGTTATTTATTCCGTTGAATGTGTACACAGTTGGAATTGCTATTGAATTAGAATGACTGTGTAAAGGGAGTGCTCAATGAAGCGTTGTTTGCAGGTGTTTTTTTTTTCTAACAGAGCGCTAAAACAATCGAGGAAATCTTGTTGACGGTTTCTTAAAAAATAAAATGATAATATTGGTTTCTTATAGCGCTTATATGCGCCACTCATTGAAACTCAAGGCGCTTTAACAATCAGTGTTTTTATGCAATCTATGTGGGACTACGTCTGAATTATGAGACCTAGGCCTCACATAGCAACATGATAATGAGTATGCAGCCGATCAAATCAGGAACACTGGGGCGAACCCCTTCTCTTTTCGATAAGTGCAATGTGTTCTTTTACGTACATCACACAACGCACGGGACCAACGGATGTACGTCCCATCCGAAGGACGAATGTATTCCCACAAACCCGTTCCTCCTAGAACCTAACGAGGATGTAGTAGTAGTTTTCGCTCAGCGAGCTCGAATAAATTTGACATTAATGTTGTTTTTATGCAAGTCGCCAGACACACAAGATATGAAGGCCACCTCAAGGTGTGGGCTACAACAAACTTTTTTTCAAGGGGCCGTTGCCGGCTTCTTCTGGGACTGAAACAGGGTTACCCTCTTTACAGTCCATATACGTAGGTAGGCTTTGGTATCATCCACCAGAAGCCTTGCTGGTAGAATAGAAAGCATTACCTCCCCAACTTTTACGAAGCGATCATGGTCAAGTGTGTTGCTTTTGGAATATTAATTCATTCACACAAACTTCTGTCTGTTTTCTTCTCTGTCAACATTGTTTATTTTACACTTTTTCTGTAAGGTAAATATGTGTACTATTATTTACATTATGTGAATTCTCTAGAAAAATCGCATAATACATATTAATATAAGGCGAAGGAATATACAAATCATCCAATATTTACAACAATTTACAACGATTATAATGTAGAACCATCAGTTAGAAAAAATTGTCATAAAGTTTCATAGACCAGTGCCCAACTTCATTCAGCTGTGCAGAAGCAGAACATACTGCTTGACAAATTTCTTTCATAAGCAATCTATGAGTGGGACACCAGTTAAAACACGTTTAAAATAATGTAATTTTGGCTGGTTACCATGTTTCTGTTAAGCAACACGTTTCTGTGCTTAGCATGCTTTTAAGCTAACACTAACATGCTTTACTTTTCACAAGTCCCATGTTTTCTACACAGGATATGAATTCACCTTTCTTCCCAGAACGCCCAGAGCTAGATGTACATCCTTGATCTCCTAGACTGGACTATTCCACTAATCTAATAGGGGGGGGGGTCAGTTCCCATATCCAGCGTACAAACTCTGCTACATGCCTCAGCACCAAGGTCAACATATGGGAGATATTACATTATATCCAGTGAAATCACTTTGCCTGTTTGACCAGGGCCCAATATCATAGAGCTGCGTAGAACAAACATATTTTGCTAAGCATGAAATTTCTTCCTCGATAAAAACAGGATTAACAAATAATTTGCAATTTATTGCTTGTTACTGATATTCAGCAGCTGTTGTTTGTTTACCCTGAACTTAACGTGGAAATTTGATTGGCAATCCTGTTTTTATCAAGGAATAAATTTCATGCTAAGCAGATTTGTGTGCTTAGCAGCTCATGAAACTGGGCTCAGTGCTTGCTATTATCCAAGGGATCAGACTAGTTATCCAAGTTGCGAGTAAAACCTGTCTCGTGTGAAAAGACCCAGACGTGTTTCGTGCCGCTACCACCAAAACTGCCGTTTCTCCTCCAGTACCACCATTGGGACTACGAGGTGTTCTTGGTCGTCGCATAGGGGCTCGATCTGGTTCATTTTGGTCAACTCGAGCCTTCTCTGGATCTTGCGCTTTGACCTGTTGGCAAAACACACCGGAAGGTCAAACATCAATTATAATGGGATCCGTTCAGTGCCTGAAGGCGCCCTCAAGCGTTGCCGCCTTTATCTCTTTTACTATACCACTAATACAATCAATGAAATCATTTGGTCTGTAAGACCAGTGCCTGTCTTTATCAGGGGACCAGTCTATACCCAATCTTACTTGAAACAGTCGCAGAAGCAAATGGCATCCAGACACGTGTCTTTCCAATGTCTGGCGTTCCGTTGTAGCTCCCCCACGCATGGGTAGGTATCTGAGCGGCAGTACGTGAAGACGAAGATGACTATGAGGAGACAGCCTGTTGCTATGCCAATGTAGATTCCAGTGTCTTTCATTGTATTCCATCTGCAGAAAATGGAAAGAAAAATCAATCACTTTAAATCAACCCCAACCAATGTATCTTAACATAAAACCCCGTCTTTTTAATGGCACTGGACACCGTTGGTATCTTGTGTCACTAGACCAGTATTCTTACTTGGTGTATAACAAACTATGCATCGAGTAACAAACCTGTGAAAATTCGAACTCACTTGGTCGTTGAAGTTGCGAGAGACTAATGGAAGGCAAAACAAATGTTGTGTGCTTTCAGATGCTTGAATTCTACAAAAACTACTACTCAAATGCATATTCCTTATAACCCTATAATTCATGACTTTAATAGTACGAGTCCATTTAATGATGACTCGCCTTTGTGTTGTTTGTAGGCCTACACCTATCGTCTGACCATGTTGTCCCTTGTCTTTGTCTTTGTTTGTGTTCCTTGGTATCATGTTTGTCTGTCAATAGGTTAGGGCACAAAAGCATTTTGCTTAACCTTACACCTAAATGTTGTCTTTAAATACTACTTGTTTATTTTTTTGAAGTATTGTGAGACCTAATCCTACCTCATACTATATTGCTTGTTTTAATTTTGACATAAATGTACGCTATTGTATTATTGTTTTGTATGACAGCATTGAAATAAATGTACTGAATATAAAATAAAAAAAATTCGAGACCTCAGCTGAGGCCAGCTTAGGCCTCGAATTCAATTAATTTTTTTTTAGTGGGAAACTACTTCTTTTTCGGAAACTACATACATACATACATATATACATACATACAACTATTATTTATAAAGCTCCTTTACATCAAGCTCAAAGCGCTGGAAAGAGCAAGACCAATGGAACTATGAATACAACAAATTACATCTGATACAAGTGACTTTTGAGAGATTTTTTGAATAAGGCAGAGAGTTACAATTTCTGATGCGTACTGGGAGGTTGTTCCATATTCGCGGAGCAATATTAAGGAGAAAGTCCGGTTGTGAGCAGATGAGAGTGTTCTGATGGTTGGGTGTTCGGTTAGGCGTGTGTTGTCAGAAGCTGATCGCAAGCTTGAGCGTGGCGGTTGGTAGAGGTTTCTCACAATGTTTTATACTATCAACAGCTTGTTACCAAGTAAGTTTTCATACAAACAATTATTTTGAGTATCTACCAATAGTGTCCACTGCCTTTAAGCTGGGAGTTGTAACTGATAGCGCAGAATTTCCTTGGGAAGCAAAATCAAGAAAATGGGGCGGGGCACACGCATCAAAGCGACTTAAGCACGGGTAACTATTGAGCAATATTGATTCACTGCACAACTCCGACGGACACACAACTTCCCGCGCAGACGAATTTAGAAGTCTTTAAAAAATGCAGGGACCGGTAGGGTAAACAATTAGTGTGTGTCTAACTCAATTTGTTGGTATTGACTGAGCGTAGTATTGGTCCATTGCAAACAAAGTAACGTTCGTTGTCTTAGAACAGTTCTTCTTATCGTGTGCGAACACGTGACGAATGTGATTAATGTATGCGTATGCGCATACAGTCTCTGTCGTATTTAGAGAGGAAAGTGGATTGAATCTTTAAAGGTGCTTGGTGGCTGGGAGTTTTCCCTCTCCAGCGAAAAATCATCTAGACCCTGTTGAGACCTACGACCCATTTTGCATATAGAACCTAGGAGGTTCAGGTGCCTCCATCTATCCTCTAGACAATAATAATAATAATAATAATAATAATAATAATAATAATAATAATAATAATAATAATAATAATAATAATAATAATAATAATAATAATAATAATAATAATAATAATAATAATAATAATAATAATAATAATAATAATAATAATAATAATAATAATAATAATAATAATAATAATAATAATAATAATAATAATAATAATAATAATAATAATAATAATAATAATAATAATAATAATAATAATAATAATAATAATAATAATAATAATAATAATAATAATAATAATAATAATAATAATAATAATAATAATAATAATAATAATAATAATAATAATAATAATAATAATAATAATAATAATAATAATAATAATAATAATAATAATAATAATAATAATAATAATAATAATAATAATAATAATAATAATAATAATAATAATAATAATAATAATAATAATAATAATAATAATAACCGTATTTATAACGCGCCTTTTGCCAAAGGATACAAAGCGCCAGGTATTATTACTGCAAGGAGTGGGGTGAATTTTTGAGATATAAGACCTAATCCTTAAGCACCATGTAATGGTTTACAAGGTGCTGTGGCGCAATATGCTGCCAATCCAGCCAGGAACACCGGGGCGAACCCCTTCTCTTTTCGATAAGTACACTGGGTTCTTTTACATGGGTTTACACAACAAATGTGACCAACTTTACGTCCCATCCGAAGGACGAAGCAATGGTTATGTGTCTTGCTTAAGGACACAAGTGTCACGGCTGGGGGTTCGAACCCACACTCTGCTGATCAGAAACACCAGAGTTTGAATTCGGTGCTCTTAACCGCTCGGCCACGACACTCCCACAATGAGAGCGGTAGACCAAGATGAGACTCAGACCTACAAATTTATATCCTACAACTTTAGACCCATACCTACAACCTTATAGCACCCAGGAGGTTCAGAGGGCTTAGTCCCCTGGACCTAGAGGAGACCCAGACCCACAACCCATTTATCGTTTTTAGCGCCAAGCAGGTTCAGGGGCTTCCCCCTGAACCAAGATTAGACCCACGCTCACAACAATAGACCTTTCACAGTGTGGTCATCTTGATTTGACTCCATTACAACTCATTGTAACCAAACTGAGGCTGGACGAAATATTAGTCTGGTGCCATGTTTGCGCAATGAATATTAGCATTTATAACTGTTATTAGAAACAGGGAATATGACCAAGACTGTGACAGTGTGATAACGGTCTACTGGAAGAGAGTCTTCAGACTTTTCGGTAGAAATGCAATACAGGGAAAAATATTGAAAACAAAATTATCCTATAAATGTTGCTGCTGTTGTTGAAACTGCACAAAAGTACATTAGTTGGATAGAAAGAACACCTGTCCAATACTTTTTGTTTTGTTTGTGTATATTCCACGGTTCTCAGAATATGCAGACGAGCCACAGCACTTACTGCACTTAATGAACACAAGGTCGTATTCCTAATTCTGCCTTGGATTCAGTATTAATTCCATTTTCTCTTGAAACACCTGGCGAGCCAGAGGAAAGAGAGAAGAGAGACAGAGAGAGGTAGAAAGAAGAAAGAGCGGGAAAATGGAGGTCGAACGACAGGGTCACCACGGCAACGTCGTCCACGATCAAGCCTCCTGCTCTCGATTGATTACGCCCATTAGAGTCAGACATTCAGCTGAGTTTTTAAAGGGAATGTACACGTTTGATAATTACTCAAAACAGATGTTATCTGACTTGGTAACGAGCATTAGAGAGCTGTTGATAGTATAAAACATTGTGAGACACGGCTCCCTCTGAAGTAACGTAGTTTTTGAGAAAGAGGTAATTTCTCACTAAAATATTTAAAGACTTCTAGCTAGAAGTCTTATTTAAATCTGAAAGCACACAAATTCGTCCTACAAGGGTGTTTTTTCTTTCATAATTTTCTCGCAACTTTGAATTTTCACAGGCTTGTTATTGAATGATTATAATGGGATACACCAAGTGAGAACACTGGTCTTTGACAATGACCAAACATGTACTGGGGTCGATTTCACAAAGAGTTAGGACTAGTCCTAACTTAGGACTAGTCCTAGGAGATATACACATTGCATGGATAGTCCTAAGTTAGGACGAGTAACTGGTCCTAACTCGAGATAAGACTAGTCCTAACTCTTTGTGAATCCACCCTTGCCTTTAAAGGCACTGGCAACGTTTGATAACAAGCCATTTGCGTGTTAGATTTGAATTATTGTCTGGTACAATGACGTCATTGGTCACAAATTAACGCCTAAGTTTGAAATCACCAGACTATAAAGATATATGCAAAGTCACATGATTCGGGGCAAGCTTTTACGAAGTTTACGTAAGAGACGATGAACACCCATACACAATTCTGAATGGATGTGTATGGCACAATGGTACCAGGGTCTGCTCACCTGGAGGTTGCTTAAGTTTACAAAAGCTTGCACAGAATCATGTGACATAGCAACTTTTTCTGTAGTCTGAGGAATTCAAATGTAAGCGGTAACTTATGAGCAAGTCTTGTACCAGACATTATTTAAATCTAACACGCAAATGGATTATTGTCAAAGACAAGTTATTTCACCTTGTGCCAGTGATTAACCAATGGCAAGTTCAAACCGAAACAGTTATTCCTTCCGACCGTTAAAACGCACCCATCGTCGCATGCTCACTCAGCACTCAGCTCTGCTCATTAATTCTTCAAAAGGCAATTGACACATTTGGTACCTGTCAGAGACCAGTGTTATGTATACAATAACAAATCTGTGAAAATTTTGACTCAATTGGTCATCGAAGTTGCATAAAAACACTACTGTGTGTGAGAAACTACCTGTTCTTCAAAAGGTACGTTACTCCAGAGGGAGCTGTTTCTAACAATGTTATAAAATACTTAACAACAGCTCTCCATTGTTCGTTAGTACCAAGTAAGCTTTTATGCTAAAACATATTTTGAGTAATTACCAACTTTGTCCATGTGCCTTTAAAGTAAGCTGATGCTTAAAGTCGTCGCCTGCTGGAGAGACCAAGGGATCCGGTTTCAGAGATATAAAAAATGTTGCTGAGGAAATGTATATCCGCTTA
Organism: Asterias amurensis; assembly: GCF_032118995.1. Taxonomy (NCBI): domain Eukaryota; kingdom Metazoa; phylum Echinodermata; class Asteroidea; order Forcipulatida; family Asteriidae; genus Asterias; species Asterias amurensis. The sequence continues at coordinate 3,656,691 of NC_092657.1, read as the reverse complement.
TATGAAGTTTAGAGATAGACTATTGGAAACAGTCATTATACATTTGATCTTGTAATTTATCTGCGCAACTTATTTCTGCTGGCTGTGACACAGTAAATCGTTGAAGTCGGATATGATGATGATTTCGGTCTACCTGCATAAACACACTGGTCAGAGATGATCCGGATTCGGGTCAGAGTAAATCCTGATTCGAGTCAACTTTGACACGAATTCGGTTTAGAGTTAATCCTGATTCAGGGCAATTAACACATTCTGCTACACTTTTTAGACTTTCAACAGAGTTAAAGGCAGAGGACACTATTGGTAATTACACAACGTAACTATCAGCATAAAACCTCACTTGGTAACGAGTAATGGGGAGAGGTTGATATTATAAAACATTGTGAGAAACGGCTCCCTCCGAAGTGACGTCTTTTTCGAGAAAGAAGTATTTTTCCACGAATTTGATTTCGAGACCTCAAATTTAGAATTTGAGGTCTCGAAATCAAGCATCTGAGAGCACACAACTTCGTGTGACAAGGGTGTTTTTTCCTTTCATAGTTATCTCGCAACTCCGACGATCAATCGAGCCCAAATTTCCACAGGTTTGTTTTATTATGCATATGTTGAGATACACCAAGTGAGAAGACTGATCTAAGACAATTACCAATAGTGTCCAGTGTCTTTAATTGCGTATAATAAATCGCTTAAAAGCTTAAGGGTGAAAAACAGATTTTCTTTAAAACCAAAAGAGACATGAACATTTATTAACATCACCAACGTCCCTAGTCTGAGAGGTTTTTAATCAAGACTTAATAAATCAGCACTGTCGCTACAACTGACTCACTCTGTACAAAACCACTTTTTGTTAATTCTCAGTTATTGGTTTCATGAATAAAAAACTCCTCTTTCTAATATCGTGTACATGATAACTTATCGTAGGCCTATGTATACTGTTAAGGCGGAGTCACACTGCAGCGATAACGAAAACGATAACAATCACAACTCACAGAGGACGATTTGTATCGGTTGAATTGCTCCACGCAGAAAACGCACACGCTCATGCAACCAATGGAGTGCGTTCTCTTTGCGTCGTTATCGTTATCGTTCTCGTTATCGCTGCAGTTGGGACCGGGCCTTTACAACAATTTTACATCACTTTAAAAATTGAAATTAATTTGGAGACAACAAAACAAAACAGCAGCCAAGAAGTGAAAATGTTATAAGCAAGAAAAAAACAAGCGAAAGACCATGCAATTAAAATCCAAACATCAATTAGATAAAAGGTGTACACGTAAGATTCGCAATCCACCCGTTGTGACGAATGCACTCAGTTCGTTGTAAATACCGGAAGAAAAAAAAAATACGTGAGAAACTTATTTGCAGATTCTGGAGCCGTAATTACGGATTTTGAACAAAATGTAACACAACTGATTGCATCAATTGATTCCGTAAAAAGGCTCCACCCATCCTAGTTGGGTCAAATTCCGTTTTGCGAACAGACAGAGTCCCCATAGTTTGGTGATCTTAAAGGTGTTTGTGCGGATGATGGGAATTGGTTTAACATTATTTTTGACCAACCACCGAAATCTCAGGTGTGACCCTCCACTGCTTGCATCCACAACTTGATTTGCAATCTGTGCACTATCCTTGCCAAAGGGCTGGAAAGGATTGGGAGGGGGGGGGGGGAGGGTTGTGTGCCGACTCTGTCTTTCACAGGACGTGTTCAAACCCTATCTGACTGATGTATCAAGGCTTAATGGTAATTTTCTTTGCTGATAGAGTCGAGGAATTAGATACGATAAGCTGAGGGTGTGAGTGCACCCCAGGCAAGTCTTTAGACCGTCTTATAGAGTACAGAGAAGATAATTCTGAAGATTGAGCCGGATTTGTTGGGGGTTTCGTGACGGCGTGGATAAGAAGAATTAACTAGAAATAAATAGTAAACTTGTGGGCACAACCCCGTATTAAATTCATCTCAGTGTGTGAGTTTTGCCTCTTGAAAGAGACGGAATGTATGTATAAGGTGTGGGGTGGTGTCGGAGGGGGGGGGGGGGGGTGAGGGGAGGCCCCAGGATCAATTTGCGGCAAGTTTTCCGAGGGGCATAGGGATATAGGAAAATGGGTTTGTTTGAAACCTGGGGACAAAATGTTGGTTGCCTTTTAGGCACGGGTTGGTCATTGTGGTGTCATTTGCTAAAAAAAGGACCATTGCATATGACGTCACAATCCCAAAACAGTCCCCCCACCACTTAGACCAAGGGCCTTTCTCAAACCACGGCTTGGGCTCCGGCTCAGGCTCCGCGTGCTGATATCCGTGCAATACGCGCTGCTCCTAAATGCAGGTTAAATGCAAGCTGCGTACACAGCACGCGGAGCCTCAGCCTGAGCCGGAGCCCAAGCCGTGGTTTGAGAAAGGCCCCAAGAAAAGGGTACAATAGGATACTTTTGGGACGCTTGGTGGCAGCAGACTTACCAGGTAAATTCCATTGTTCTCGGTAATGTGCGCGTGCTCAGAACTACGTTAACAGTGGACATTTACCTGGTAAGTCTGCTGCCACCTAGCGTTCCAAAGTCTCACATTGGATGAGAGTCGTGCGCAGTGCGTACACGCGTGCACGGGTTCCGTAGACGTTTCCATAGTCGGAAAGCTATGGAAACCACAGAGGCAAAACAAAAACACAAGGCCACAGTTTTTAATAATGTCACTATTAAAACAATAGTGTGGAATATGTTGGAAACAAAGCAACCAATCATGTGAAACATTTTGCCCCAAAATCCATATCAACTCGACTCCAGGTAAAATCAGCCATCCGTGATCGCAAAAAAAGGAAAAGATACTATAAAAAATAAAAAATAAATTATGGGAGGTACAAAAATTAATAACTGTCAATATAAGTGCAGCCCTTTATATTGAGTAAGCTTTATAGGGATGTATGATGTTTAATTAGTTTATGAGAGGTAAACCAGTCATTTCAATCAATAACCTGGGCACATGATCATACATTCTCAAAAAAGTATCGAGTTTAAAGGTTTTTTCTAAGAAAGTAAAACGACAAAAAACAGGAATTTGATAGAATATTGCGCTTTTGAATTTCGGAAAGGTCCCAAGCACATTGTAACAAAGGGAACCGGGAGGATGGAACACGCTGAATAGCTATTCTGAGTTTGTGAATGGGGAACACGAGACCATGGCGTGATGTCTGTCATGACAACAATACATGAGGTCCCTTTTAGCGCGAAAGTGCCAGAGCAGACAGAGCTGATTTCCCCCAGCGTGGCGAGCAGACGACCCGTTGCTATGGGGACTCGCGCCCAAATTGATACCAATCTTGACGATGTTGTCTGTATTGTAAGAGGATTATTACCATGGTGAGACAGGATGGGGGAAAAGGGTAAAAATTATAGAGGGGATAGAATTACAGAATTTTCTTTGGAAAAAAGTACAAATAATTTCGTACGCATGCTTGTGGGTGAATGCGGACCAGGCGATTTGGGAGCAGAGGTGTGCACGTTCACCCCTATATAGTGCGTTACACCATAGAGCAAGGACACTGCCAGCTAGGAACGGTGGCTAAAGACAGCAGTGTTAAAAATTACTCTGCGAATGAATCAATAGTTAACATTCTTATTTTCACTGACTTTATAAAATAATACGCCTGAAAATAATATGTTCAAGTTTTATTGGTCAGGGCAAGGTCGTTAACCAACTGGACTTTTTACAACTTAGACCGGTCCGCTGTCGGCACTTGCTGGTACACAAACTTATTCTGTCGTGTGGTTGTTTGGCACCTGCAACTATTCCTTTATGACATTCAAACTATTCCTATAGTTTACTTGAATTTTCCTCCACCTTTTTTGAACATTCCTATAGTTGATAAAACTATTCCTCTAGATCAATGGTACTATTCCTAATACCCCCAGTCGTCTAGACAGCTGTTCAATCTTGTTGAAGCTGTTCCTTTAGCGATTTGTTGAAACTATTCCTCGTGTTTATTTAAACTAGAAAACATGAACCCGTTTAATTTTCCAAAACCGATGACATTTACCTTTAAAATCGATCTGGTTTTGCTCGAGAGCCCTTTTTTTCGCCATGAATAATTGAACATTGTGATGCAATCTATATACTGTTATCGTTGCCTGCTACAACAAAGCAGTCATCTGCTCGGCTCGAGTTCCCGCCAAATTCATTGAACGATCGTATATATCATCGCAGAAAAAACAAATGCAAGGAAATCATTTTTCCATGAATAATACATGTGCGTTTCTCTCTCTGTATTATTTCCATCGATGTCGAACTGCATGCTGTACGCTGTGCCCTGACAGAGAGCTGGGTAGGAGTTGACTTGTGTGTCTTTGAACCTACAGCGAAACTAGGGTAACACTTTTAGGTGCATAAGGGTGGAGCACCATTGTTTATAGGGGCCCATTGGAACTGTAGTTTTCGTTTACATGTGTGCAAGCCCCTTTTTAGTGCACTTGTTTTACCCAATACTATTTTGTTAATGAGATAATCTGGCACGAAGGAAACAAATACAGGCAGAATAGAGTTTCAACATTTTCAAAATGGCTGACATTTTGAGCATCAACATTGTGCGGCCTTCATTTACTTTTTGTTTTAATTTTTTCATTTTTTTTTTCATTATAGATATTGGACATTGGACATTCACATAGATGGTTACAGTGAATGCATACCTTGTACATATTGGTATTGGACACTGGTCATTCTATACGTAATACGTGCATGTCTAATGTCCAATATTGGAAAAAAAAATCAACCTTGATATTCGCTGTGAAAACCAATGTGAATGTCCGATGTCCAATATCAAACTAGCTTTCAGTACCTTGCACATCGATATTGGGCATTGTACATTCCGTACAAACCTCTACGTGAATGTCCATTCCGTACAAACCTATACGTGAATGTCCAATATTACCAATTATCGAAGAAAAAAAAAAACACTATATGAACTTCCAATGTCCAAAATCAAACTAGCTTTCAGTCCTTACTCTATGGTTTCAGTAACTCACTTTTCATTGTCTGCTGATTCGCCTGCCTCGCAGCACTGTCTGTGGTGTCCCGTTGCGTCTATTCGGCCACTATTACAACACTCTATGAAGGTATTGGGCGTGCCGTCTTCGTTAAACGCTGGGCAGTAGTAAGCATTTCCTGGCGATTCCTTTGGGATGCTAGTGTCTGTGATGCAGAAGGTACCTGAGGAAACAAGCTCTGCTGAGGTGGTCTTGACTATGGATGTAAAGAAAGGATAAAGATGTCACATAAAGAGGTGTGCACACAAAGGGCAGAGGGATAAGACAGCTGCAAAATTCTTATTCCCCCCACACAAAAACACGGTGCTCTACATGCCCTCTGTGCAATTATGAAGAAAAAAACCCATATTTGTCAACACCTGTTTGGGCGTGTCTAAGTACACATAGTGTTTCAAAACTCTGCCTTGTGTGGACCTCTTTCGCTCTCAGGTCAAAAAGTATGAAACGCTTGCCAAAAGATAGAAGGCAATGCCTTAATACTATTGCTCTCCCACGTTATGTTACGGCCGCGTTGCGATACGTTACGTCACGTTACGTAATACGTTACGTTACGTTTTCGTCATCATCCTAACAACTTATGATTGCAACACGAGCATTATGTGTATTAATGCATGAATCTTTTCTCAGATTCAAATGCTTTTGGTGAAAACAAGTACCCAAAGCGAATTACTACGAAGGGAATCCTTTCTGAAACATGTTTATTCTACCAACTGCATAGTGCTTCTCACCATTAATATTCACCAATCTATAGACAATTTGAACTCCGTTTACAATAAGTGTGACCTTGTACATATTTTGGTTAGTCTGGCAGGCAAGATCCTGCTCTAATTATATGGGAAAGTTGACATTTTGTGTCATAATTTCCACACAACTCCAAGAGTTCCGAAAGTAGAAGCTGTATAAGTTTTGAGATATGCCCCTTTCATCATATCAAAAATTGATAAGAATTGGACAGTGCAACCTACATAAAGTAATATAATATTTTATGTTTCCTTCCATTGGGCTGTGTACAAATCGTGCCTGCAGGAAGTCCAGGCTTGGTGGCTCATTTGTAAACATGTGATGTCACAGGTCACATCGTCTATCCCACCTTTAAGCGAACCAAGGTCTCATTCTGATGCATAGATAACGTCAAGAAAAGTACGACGTGATATTATCTTTAAGAACAGGATCCTCGGTAATGCATGTTTCAAAGGTCGGGTTTCAAAATGATTTCATGCAGAATTTATTGCATACATATTATTTCTTTGAAATCACCGCAGGGTGAAATATTATAAGCCATTAAGCCATCCTCACAAGATAATTAATTTTAGACATTATTACACGGATGATATCCCACTAATTGGTTTTGATTATGTTTTATGTTTAATGTTGTAATATAATTTTACGTTCGACGTGGAGGATAAATATTATGTCTCTAGGGTTACATGGGCGATGGTGGTTCTCATAACACAACCGTAAAGGAACCGCCTCCACCGCTGCCGTTTGTGTATACGATTATTATTTAAAGACCCTGGACACTATTGGTAATTACTCAAAACAATTGTTAGGAAGCATAAAAACTGACTTGGTAACGAGCAATGGGGAGCTAGTATAAAACCATGTGAGAAACGGCTTCATCTGAAGTAACGTAGTTTTTTTTAGAAAGAGGGAATTCAAACAATAAAATACTTCAAATGATACCCTTTTTTTATGGCATCTGAAAGCACACAGAGTTGTGGAACAAGGATATTTTGTCTTTCATTATTTTCTTACAACTTCGATGACCAATTGATTGAGCCCAAAATTTCACCGGTTTGTCATTGTATGCATAATGTTGGGATACGGCAATTGAGAATACCGGTATTTGACAATTACCAAAGGTGTCCAGTGTCTTTAAAAAACAACCCAATCCGTTCCACACTATTTTCGAATTAACATACTTGTCTTCTAAAATAGATCTTCTAATCATCATTCATCCTCCCCTTGGAGCTAAGATTACGTCTGAGTTGTTCCCAATAAACCAGAGACAAATAAAGGAAAAGCTTTTTTTCCTGCCCTAATCCGGTTGTCGTTCCGTGGGGGTCCGGATCGCGTGAAACCCCGGACCGTGTGCGGCTTTCAGCCCCAGAGCGTTTGTTTGCTGTTCAGAAACCGCGCCAAATATTTGACAAAATGCGGATGGCACGTGCGTTCTCTTTGCTCCAATTCTGTTCAATCTTGTTTTTCTTTTTTGGTGGTTGGGATTGTCCACAAGATCAAAATGAGTGAAGTGAGGGGCTGAGCCCGGGGATAAAGGGGTAAGTAAACATGACGTAAGGGCAAACTGAGGTCAGACTGGTGGATGCCATGTTTGTTTAGTGTCCTGACTTCTATACGAAGACAGGGGTGCGTTTTCGCGGTCGTGACCATTAACTGTTTCGGTTGAGATGGCCATTGGTTAATCACTGCATGGCTAAAGACTGAAAAACAGATAACGGTTACAGCCGCGAGAAACGCACCCGCATGACAAACTGTCAAAACCTTAAACCCCAAAACACACAACACATTAGCTCAGGAAGGTAGCTCCCATGATTGTTTAGTATCCCGACTTTACGTAAACTGACAAACTGTCAAAACCTTTGACGCGTGAAGAGAACAAACTCGCGCTCATTAGTTGGCCTGGGCCCAATTTCAAAGAGCTGCTAAGCACAAACATTTGCTTAGCATGAAATTTCTTCCTTGATAAAAAAAGGATTACCAACCAAATTTCCACGTGATTTTCAGGATAAGCAAACAACAGCTGAATACCAGTATCAAGCAATATGCAACAAATGGACATTTGGTTGGTAATCCTGTTTTTATCAAGGAATAAATTTCATGCTAAGCAATGTTTTGTGCTAGCAGCCTTATAAAATTGGGCCCTGTTTAACTGTATACGAGGCAATACTTGCACAGTCCTTTTCTGAGATTTTAATGACTCACAAAATGGCAGACAAGATAGAGGCGTGCGCTGCGAATCATGAGATGTAATAAAAAAAAACATCATTTTTTACTGGCACTTTTTCTTTGGCTGAACTTACACAAAAGTGAGATTAAAACCAACAAATCTCACATCACTACGTTCCCTTCGGCCGGCCAAATACAAACCTAACATGATATCGTTTCGACACTCTTCAAACTATTTGTTCAGGCTTTCTACATAAAACAGAAACCCATCTTCAGCTTCCCCAGAAAGATCCAAGACGACCAGGCAATGTAAACAATATCGCAGGCAGTTGCAACAAAGTCGGGCTCTCAAACAAAACAGTCTATATTAACAAAACCCCTCAATATTAATAGCAAAATGGAAACATGCCTCGGCACCATGTGGTGTGCCCTCAAGGCCCATTGAAAACGAAGTGGCAAAGATGCTAAGTGTTTTTTCATTATTGCACGGTGTGTGTGGTGTGCTCGGGAGGTGGCTTTATATTCACACACTTTTAGGTGATAGGTGACTTTAATTAAATTCGCTTCTTCATTGTTTCTTTCTTGTTCTCTTTAAAAAATAATGACAAAAGAACCTTGTCTAAATTTGAATAAAGCTTTCAGAACAGGACAGTAAACAAATATAACACGAAATTTATAAATAGAAATATGTAAATAAAGGAATTAAAGACAACCTCGAAAAATATATATGTAAACATTTCTAGACATTAGGTGTTCGTGAACAAACAGAGCTGTTCCGTTTTTCTTTACTGGAACACGATTCCGTAAAAAAAAAATGAGGGGAAAAGCGAACTATGGCCAGATTAAAACAACGGATAACAAACTGATACGATAACTCGTTTTAGATTCGACAGCAATTGATGGCTGTTTAACCATTTTCTCTATGTTTTAATGGTGGTGGTTAAATTATCCCAAAAAGCAAAAATAAAACAAAAAAACAAAAAAAACACTCTTGGTATAAAAGGGAATAACAAGAAGAATAACTAATACTGTGTACTGTGGAAATGAACTATGGGAGCTAAAGGTATAGGAATTGATATTCCTCTTAAATCTAGCTAGAATCTAGAATCTAGAATGTAAAATCTAGCTAGGAGGGAAACATTTACCAAGCAAGGGAGTTCCAAAGAGTTGCAGTACGTGAAATAAAGCTGGAATATCTCAGTAAACATGGATGAGAACAAGCAAAAAGGCTGGTTTTTATACTACTACCACTAACCAAACAAATCGTGTGACGTCATTCATACAGATAAGCGCGACCTTCCTCGATAAAGCAGTAGCAGCTGCAAGTAGCGTTTTACGCGCCGAAGTGATACCCAATTTCGTAGCAATTAATTTTCGCGCCAATCTTAGTGTTGTCACGATAGACACACGGTCGTGGGGTTTATAAAGTTACATGTTGCGTCTCCTGACAGTATGGACATAGGCCTATCACTCTGGAGAGGGTTGGATTTTTGGAGAGGAAAAAATCTTTCAAATTGTTTTCAGAAAAATCTTTCAAATTGTTTTCAATTCATGATTTATTATATAAATTAGCCTTTTTGTTCTTTTGATGGCAATTTTAGAGATGTGTGGCTCTAAACACAGGACTAAATTTTCGGTTTTTACGACACAGCTTGAGAACAAAAAGGTAAAAAAGGTAAACAAACAAACAAACTTAAAAGAAACAGCCCAAACAATACATCATTTGGAATGGGTCAGATTGAACCAAAAGAAGGGGTCAAGAAGAGAATTTGAACTCTCAGTTTGTGTCATTTTGAAACAAAATCCAGAAATGCTGACCAAGATTGACCACATAGGCCTACTTCCGACAAACAGTTTTTATTGCCTTCAATTTAAAGGAACACGTTGCCTTGAAAAGCGTTTGAAACCGTTTGTTATAAAATGCATATGGTTGGAAAGATGTTTTAAAAGTAGAATACAATGATCCACACAAATTTGCCTCGAAATTGCGTGGTTTTCCTTTTACTTTGCGAACTAACACGGTCGGCCATTTATGGGAGTAAAAAATAAATGGCCGACCGTGTTAGTCGACGAGGTAAAGGAAAACCGTGCAACTTCGAGACATTATTGTGTGGATCATTGTATTCTACTTTTACAACATCTTTCCACCCATATGCATTTTATAACAAACGGTTGCAAATGCTTTTCAAAGACCAACTCGACCGATCCGAGGCAACGTGTTCCTTTAAAGAGTCGTATTACCAAAGGTATATCTTCCCTAAGAACAAGAATAGTATAAATGAAGAAGTTGAAATGGGAGGAAGACGAAAGATTTGGGGTATTCTTGTGATTCGTTTTGCGACCATTAAGTGGAATCCATGTCAGTCACCAAACGGTTTTGTCCAAACGAAAAGAAAAAAAACAGGTCATTTTATCTCAAGCAAAAAAAAAAAAAAAAAAAAAAATATCAGCGTCATTCACCGCAGGGACAGAAGCACAGTTCTAGATGAATCTAGCAAATGTTATCCCCAAAAACTAACACGAAATAAAGATTTAATATCAGATGGCATATAGATCGATGAAGAAAAGTAGACAACCATTTTAAAATTGGATCAAATTGTTGGAATTCTCTCCGTGGATGTGTCGAGGCAGGTGGGTCGATTTCTTCACACCGGCTTGCGGATTCGTGGCGACTCTTTAGAGAAAGAGATGGGGAACTCGAAATATTATTGAGAAACTTGATGATTATAAGAAGCTGATGTTGTGAGGAGAGGCCGTCGGTGGTTCTGCTGTTACCGAATTAAATAATAATTTTTATTATAGATGTTGCCGAGAAATGATATTTTCTTATGTAAGCAAATGCCGGCACAAGAATAATAAACAAATATATATCTCTTTGCCAAACTTATCCGTACACGATAAATCAAAACATAATCGTGTACGAATATAAATAAAAGTATAAATTAAAGCTTCTCTTCACCAAGGGGTATAAATGCATTTATGGGTACCCATGGGTACCTGCGATGGTAGAGGTTGATACTGTGTTTGAAAAAGACTTTGAAGCTCCAAATAGACGATGTGACCTGTGACATCACATGTTTACAAAACAGCCACAGAGCCTGGACTTCCTGCAGGCAAAATTTGCACACAGCCTAATGGAAGAAATCATAACATTTTACATTTGGTGGAGATTGCACTGTCTAGTTCTTATCAACTTTTGATATGATACAAGTGGTTACATCTTAAAACTTGTCCAGCTTTTACTTTCATAATTCTTGGATTAATGTGGAAATTATGAAACAAAATGTCAACTTTCCCATACTAGTGAAGTATTGTGCCTGCCAGAATACTCAAAGTATGTACAAGGTCACACTTATTGTAAACAAAGTTCACATGGCCCGGGTTGTATACTCTACAGGGAGCTGAGAAGGATATAGTCATGTTATTGGCTCAATGACCAGGGCAATAATTTATAGCGCATTGATACGTTATTATATATATATTTAAAAAAAAAAAACGCTCTTTATAAGATCTAGTTATTTGTATTATTTATTATTAGAGTGGAATAAATTGTATAATATTTGTATTTTTTTTTCAGAGCATGAGGCTCAGATCAACGTGAAACAGCTCTCAACTATCATGACATGAAAACTTAATGACCGTTATATATGCAGTCATCTTGTATTTGACATCGAAGAAACCATTTCAACGACGAGCTCACTTTAAGACCGCCGCAACGAAGCAAAAACACTCCCGGGCTCTGCAGCCCGATTAGAACCACGGTCCACTTCGCTCGCTCGCCGGTAGAGAAAAAATATATAAAATGTTTCCGTTCTAAAAGCGAAAACATCACAACATTTGCGAGGAAAATGTTGTCAGGGCACACTCTCCCAAAGGTGGCTCGAAGATCTGACTGCCTAGATCAAGGGAGCACTTAATACAGTGTTACACACCGGCTTCTACTATATAAATGACAACTCACCTACAATCTTAGTCGCTGGAAAGCTACTTGGTTCTGTATTGTTTGGCTATAAGAATGCATACCAGTTAGTTCAGAGCTTGTACGAGCTCGACCAATCAGAAATAAATGCAGTTGAACCCAGAGCCTGTGCGCACCACATAAGTGGGTGAAGACAGGGTGCCAGTCTCTTTTTGCTCGGCAATGGGGGAATGCAGCAAGGCACAGTTAGTTATCGAGCGTGCGAGCTTGACCAATCAGATCCATTTGCGATTGAACCCGGAGCCTGGTTATTAAACAAACACTACAGAAGTGGCGAAGACAGGGTGCCAGTCTTTTTCCTCGGCAATGTGAAATGCAGTGAGGCACACTTTTCTCGGGTGTTTTTAAAATCGAGCGGTAACCAATAGCGTTGACATCGATCGTGCGTGAGGATGGTTTCGTTTGGATGGGATAACGGGAGACTCTTTTAAACCAATCGTTAAAAGGAATAGTGAGAATAAATACCCGGTTTATTTGGAAGCCTCTTGATGATTCTACTCAGTCGATTTGAATAAAGTATTTGATCTCTCCTGTTTTTTATTGTTTGCTTTTCTTCGAAAAAAACGCAGACCAAACCACACAACCAAATTATTACCAATACCACAGTAAACATCAAAAACAATTATTAACCAAAATGATCTTATGTGAACTCAAATTTTGTCCAAAGGACTGAGGATTCGGAACCTCCATTTGGACAGAAGTTTTTGCACTGACATATTATTATTTCGGCCTGATATCAATCGATGAAACGTCGAGTCCAAACCGGCCCTTTTCAGAGCCAACGCTCTGAAAATTTGAGCTCAATCGGTCGTCGAAGTTGCGAGATATTAATGAAAGACAAAAACTTCCTTGTCGCACCATGGTCACACGAAGTTGTGTGCTTTCAGATGCTTGATTTCGAGACCTCAAATTCTAAATCTGAGGTGTCGAAATCAAATTCGTGGAAAATTACTTCTTTCCCGAAACTACGTTACATCAGAGGGAGCCGTTTCTCACAACGTTTTATACTATCAACAGTTCCCCGTTACTTGTTACCAAGTAAGGTTGTATGCTAAAAAATATTTTGAGTAACTACCAATAGTGTCCACTGCCTTTAACTATTTATCTTTAGTTTTTTCCCTACAACACCTTTAGAAATGAAAAAAGAAGTAAAATTACTGAACTGACAATCTCAACATGACGTATCACCTAGTGAAGCGATTGAGGCACCTGCTCCCCTGACTGTATTCATGACACACGCTGATTCAAAATTGTCGATGAGTGGTGAGTTGCCCCGGGTTATTTTGAGTTTTTCATTTACAAAAAAGTGTGTTTTACGCAGAACAGGAATACAATCTTGACAAATAAACACTGCGTGCTGTTGGCTGCTTTCTGTGCAAATTGATACTATTTTGAGTTTTTCATTTTACAACAAAAGTGGGCTTTACGCAAAACAAATTTCAGAGCCAGAAAACAATCTTGACAAATCAACACTGCTTGCTGATGGCTGCTTTCTGTGCAAATTGACACTATTTTGAGTTATTCTTTTTACAACAAAAGTTGGCTTTACGCAAAACAGATTTCAGAGCCAGAATACAATCTATGATAAATCAACATTGCACGTTTTCTGTTTTTTTATGCAAGTCGCCAGACACACACAAGGCCCTGAAGGCCTCTTCAAGGTGTGGGCTATAGTGATTTTATTCCAGAGGCCAATGCCATCTACTCCTAGGGATCAAACAGGGTTACCCCTTTTACAGTCCATACGGATGTAGGCTTTGGTATCATTTTGTTTCTGTCGGCCCAAATTCATACTATTTTGAATTTTTCATTTACAAAAAGTGTGCATTCTAAATCCAGATCACGCGCATGCTATCCTTACAACCCCCTTTCTAAAAATTAGGCTTCAACTGGATTGAAATAGAGTAAAGTTCACCCGACCTCCAGAGAGAAAATAAAATAATATGCTGCACTTTTATTTCAGTGTGTGTGGATAAATCAAATAAAATGAAAACAATGAAATAAGAGATGGAACGAGACGTGTGCCTTGATTTTGTCTAATACTAGAGACTGACAATTCGGGTTCTTAGTCACGTTCCGACCACTGTGGAGGAGCAGATATTAGGAGCAGAGTGAAATGCTAAAAGCGGCTTGTCGTACAAATGGAAACGCATTGGTGTAGACATAAATATGGACGTATTTGTTATGGGAGGGTTAGACTTGATTCAAGTCCCATTCTCGTGCGGGAGCAAACCCGCCGCCGTAAAAATGTAGGTATTGTGGTTAGAGCGTCACAAAGCAATAGTTTTCTGAGATTGACACGGGATTGGGACTTGAGTCAAGTCTAGGGGAGGGTAGGGTTGGGAGAGATGTAACTACTGGGTGGGTTCGTTTAGCTTCCCTGGGTCGACCCCGGTGTGTGGCGTTTTTTTTTTCCCAGGACGAACGTGTGCAGATAATTACCCACGTTCGTCCTTAAAAAAAAACCCGCCACACACCGGGGTCGACCCAGGGAAGCTTAACGAACGCACCCAATGTGAGGGTTTTGCTGCAAGGAAGACACAATACATCATATATTTTGGCTGTGAGTAATATCATTTCTGTCTCTTCGGGTTTTGCTTTAAAGGCAGTGGACACTATTGGTAACTACTCAAAATAATTATTAGCATAAAACCTTACTTGGTAACGAGTAATGGGGAGAGGTTGATAGTATAAAACATTGTGAGAAACGGCTCCCTCTGAAGTGACATGGGTTGGTTGGTGTCTGTTTGCAAAGGCCACGGCCAGAGATACAGTTGGTACCCGCTGTTACCTCACTAAACGTGGACGGATTTGACATAGGCCCCTACTTGTGAAATACATTGACTTGTTTTGGCTGTTTTCTTAGAAAGTATAGACTGTTTTCAGCTGAAGCTTCAACATTTGACATTAGGTTTAGGTCACGGTTTGTTGTTTTCACAGTAACGTCGTAAAACAGGCAACAATATATACATGTACCAAATAATACAGTCAAGCCAAGAGGAAATAATTTGGCCTATCGATCTTTGATGCTTAATTCTTAACGTCGTGCCCCAAAACAATCGATCCCGCTCGTTATTTCTAACAAGCCAAGGTTGTGTCACGGCGGACAAGGTTGTTGCTACATGGAGTCGTCCACATTGTTTAAAAGGGGTGTGCAGAGTTTCACGAGTGTGGGCGGACGAATTTTGAATCTGAGAAAGGCCAGGAATAAAGCCTTTCTTCGGAATCTGATATATGCCTGGAAATTACATATTTCTCCGCAACTATCTTCACTGAGTGTTGTTTCTAACAATGTTTTGTAGTATATCAAAAGTTTCCCAGTGCTCTTTACCAAATACGTTTTTATGCTTAAAATACAAATAGCCTTGTATCCAGTGCCTTTAAAGACCTTAGTTCTGAGCAGAGGTAAATTCCCCTAACACCTTTAATCTCGTGGATGTATGCCAGAAACAAAACAATCCTCTAACGACATATTAAGTAAGTTCTGGAGAATGTAATGATTAAGTGTATGATTCATAACGAGTCCAATTCCTTGTTACCCTAGACTGGACTATTCCACTTAACTCATAGGGGCGTCAGGTAATGTTGTCGAGTATCACCAGAGGTATACCAGAGGCTCTCTTTAATGGATAAACATTTATATATATCGGTGGCCAATTGGCTTATCATTCTTGTTCCTTGTTACCCTAGACTGGACTATTCCACTTAACTAATAGGGGCGTCAGGTAATTTTTGTCGAGTATCACCAGAGGTATACCAGGGGCTCCCTTTAATGGATATACATGTATAGATATCGGTGGCCAATTGGCTTTTTATCCTAGACTGGACTATTCCACTTAACTAATTGGGGCGTCAGGTAGTTTTGACCACCAGACATACCCTCCCTTAATAATGGGTATATATCTCGCTGGCCAATTGACATATAATTCGTTTCACTTTATCAGAGAAATCTCCAGAAAAACACATATCGTATAGCTCTAAGTTGGGATTAAATGATAACTTATTGCGCGCCAACGCATTGATTTGAAAGTGTTCCATGGAGTTCAGATTGCAACATATTACACCGGCCAGACTCGTGTGCAGTCGGCAATTCCATCTATTCCCCGTATAGCCTTCCTCTCAAATCGTTTACCGGAATGAATTCAATTCACCTCCGGGCGGAAAGACGGTGGTAAATTTGGGTTTCGCTCGTGGAAACCTAGGAGCGTAATGAAGGCAAGGCTACAGGTAAAAACAAGAGAGCATGGGATTGATATTGTTTTAGCCCCGGGCACAAACTGTGGGGAAAATTACATCACGTAAGGTGGGAAGTCTGATAGCGAGCTGTAGTTTCAAACAAAAAGAGAGATAAAGCAAGAAAATGGATATTTTGCCCAAAAGGAAATCGAGTATAGGTCAGCAGTTGTGAAGACATTACTATTTAAAGGTGCATGAACGATGGAAGAGTACATTCATTCCTATCCTTTATTACCTTTATTAATAAACATATAATAAAAGGAAGGTACATAACAACATTACCTCGATGTAAAAAAAAAAATGCTTTTTACAATCGAAAACTGCTTACTGGCTTCGAAT
This sequence comes from Asterias amurensis, assembly GCF_032118995.1. Classification (NCBI taxonomy): domain Eukaryota; kingdom Metazoa; phylum Echinodermata; class Asteroidea; order Forcipulatida; family Asteriidae; genus Asterias; species Asterias amurensis. The sequence continues at coordinate 3,640,199 of NC_092657.1, read as the reverse complement.
AAATAAGTTCGATTGCCCTTAATTGCAAGAGTGGTTATTAAATGTAAACCTTTGACGAGGATGCTGTTTTTCAAAAAAATTCTCCTTTTCTCGCCCAGAGAAGTGATTAACGCAACAGCAAGCAATTTAAGAAATTGGACACTATTGATAATTACTCGAAATCATTACTAGCATAAAAACATACTTGGTAGCGAGCAATGGACAGCTGTTGATAGAATCTATGAGAAAGTGGCAGTTTCTCACTCAAACATTGACATACTTTAGGTCTGTAGCCTTTTTGTGGAGGCATGTGTGCCAAAAATGCTTTTTTCCTTCCTATAACATTATTCTCTTGTATTTCTTCGACGACCAATTGAGTCAAAACTTTGTTATTTCATGCAAATTATCTTAGAATACACCTGTGTGAGAATATACTGGTCTTTGACAATTACTGAAGGTGTCTGGTGCCTTTAACGATTCTGTTTTTCAGCAATTGACTATTTTCTCTCAGAGAAGTGATAAACGTAACAGCAAGCATTCAGATGGAAACCTATTAAGTCACGGCGTACGCTTCCATCAACCTCGCATGAAGCTATGGACATTTGCCTAGCTCTTCAAAAACCTCAGTTATGTACAACCTTCAAGCGCCTGTGGGAAGGACGCGGGCTGAAAAAAAGGACAAATAAATTGGAAAGAAATGGGGTTCTTCTATTTGCTGAGGCGTTCGGTGGCCATTTTGAATAATGCCAGTTAAGGCTGAGGGCAGAAAATCAGGTCAGTCCAGCTTAAAATCAATGTCAACATGAATCACTGCGTATATAACGGCACAGGAGCCAATACATTAAAGGGTGAATTGATTTCAATTCTTACTTCCCTGATGCAAACTGAAGGCTGGTGAAATTTTGTCAGGGCTGGTGCAATAGGACGTCATATTGAGACGAAATATGACTGACCTCAAAGGGTTAATTTACTGTGTTCGTTTTTGCAAAAGTGATTTCGTTTTTTTTTAAGAAGATAATAATTGTGGCTTCTTATAGCGCACATGTCCGTCACCCAGTGACGCTCCTGACGCTGTAACATACAGTATTTCCTGCAAGATGTGGGACTACGTTTTTGAATTATGAAACCCAATTCTGATAGCACCATGTATTGTTTAACAAGGTGCTGTGACGCAATGTGCTGTCGATCGGTCCAGGAACACCGGGGCGAACCCCTTCTCTTTAGGATAAGTGCACTGGGTTATTTTACATGCGTTACATAACACTGGGACCAACGGCTTAACGTCCCATCCGAAGGACGAAGCAATGGTTAAGCGTCTTGCTTAAAGATATTGAAGAAGATTTCCTGACGGTTTAATAATATTGTTGATTTGTGTGATCATACGTTGCAAAAACTGATGTATTAAATTTACACTATGGGTGTTATCACATAATTATAGATACCAAAATGTGTCAAAATTTTAATATGATATTAATTCTCTCACTGCATGGTATCTATAATGACAACACCAATGAAGTCAATTTTAACACCTCAGTTTTTGAAGTGTATCCTGTCGCTAGATCAAGGCACTTAGCAGCACCATATCCATGTTCAGCGGGCACACTTACAATTCTCAACTCCCTGGGGAGCATAAAACCCAAAGCTGCTTAAATTATCGCCAAGGGGTTAATACAACACAATACTGTCTCAGCCCTCTCAGGTTCCCATGACAGAAACAAGACTTTAAAGGTTGATTTCATCGGTTTTACTCAAGGAAAAGTGATTTCATTCCCGTCACCGCAGTTACCCCCAAGCACACCAACGACCAACAATTATTAAAAAGGTCATCAAACAACACGATCATCTTTAGGTGTATAACGATGAAAATGTTTTATACAAAAAATGTATCTTATTAAAGGCAGTGGACACTATTGGTAAATACAAAATAACTATCAGCATAAAACCTCACTTGGTAACGAGTAATGGGGAGAGGCTGATAGCATAAAACATTGTGAGAAACGGCTCCCACTGAAGTGACGTAGTTTATGAGAAAGAAGTAATTTTCCACCAAGGTTAGAATTTGAGGTCTCGAAATCAATCATCTGAAAGCACACAACTTCGTGTGACAAGGGTGTTTTTTCTTTCATTATTATCTCGCAACTTCGATGATCAATTGAGCTCAAATTTTCACAGGTTTGTTATTTTGTGCATAACATGTTGAGATGCACCAAGTGAGAAGACTTGTCTTTGAAAATTACCAGTAGTGTCCATTGTCTTTAATACTCGAATGGGATATTATTACTGTTGGTAACAACGAGTGAAAAAGTGGCGGTGGGATACGGACATTTTGCCCGTGATTTCTAGCGAGTGTATTACGATCCTAATTTTAAATACCAACTTCTCAAAGTAACTTTAATATTTTCAAAGCCAAAGTGATCGAAGGTGCACCGTCCTCCGTCAACCTTTTCCCCGAGTGCCACGACTCCTAGCTTAGGGGCCACTGCCCACTAAATTATTACGGCTTGCAGAAAAACTGCAAAAGTGTCACACAGTCTCCCAGTTTGTGTGTACTACGTTTACTGTTCATCGAGGATATCTTCTTACAAACTGACACCATAATGTATGATTTCTAGCTACTGTCCACTTATAACGGCTTTCAGTAAAAAAAAACCTTGAAAATGCAAAAACCTGTCCCGGTTTTGTATATAACGTATCTGTGTATCGGGGATATATCTTGTGACACACTGACACCATAAATGAATTTATAACTACGAGCAGCTTGCACTTTAGCACTGTCACACGAAACCTGCATGCTTTTCAAAGACTGTGGGGTTTTTGAAATTGACACCATGGGTTTTGTATCTTTACATTAATATCAGAGGTACAACTGCTCTTTTTATAAATTTTTTTTTTTTCATTCAGCTGACGCAAAATAAATTCACGAATATCAGATATTTTGCACTGTGCACTTAACCTAATCCATAAACCATAGCTACTTTATTTTTGATTTATTTTAATTCTTCGGACAATACAAACATTATAAAAACAAGCAGAGGCCGTCCAGGGAAATGCAAAAGTCACAAAAAACTGTCATAAAAAAAGATGTGCCCTCCCAGACCTTGCTCGTAAATAGGTAAAAATGTATACACAATACATAACGAAGAAATCTAAAATTGTTGTGAAAATTAAAACAAAAGATTGCAAGTAAAGTATTACACAAACGATATATATAAGAACCACCACATCAAAACTAAAAGGCCCCTATAAAAGCACTTACATTGCTATAAAGAACAATAAAATCGTCGCGTCATTTCCCAGTTTGGTCTTCTTGAACTACTGTTCATTAAAATTATACTCTAACCCCCAGCCGACACCATGAATGAAGTTATGAATTCTAGCAAATAGTTCACAATTTCCACTTAACTTCTGTCACCAACCATTACCTACATTGCCTCCACGTCTTTTAGGTTGGCACGCACTTTGCAACTGTCTACAGCTAATTCTATTTTCTGACGCAAAGTACTATATGGCAGTTCAACGGGGAAAGCTTTAAATCCTAGCTGACTCCGGATGAATGAATTTATGGATTCTAACAAAAAACTGTACTTTCCTACACTCTTTCAATTATGTTTCGGACACTTTCCGTTCAAAAAAATTCGCAGCCAACAACAAAAAATGTCAGACGTTTTTGCCACTCTTCAACAACTGACACAAATGTCTTGCCACGTTCCCCCGCCAAATCTTATTAACCAAGCACATTTGTTACGTTTCGTCAGGGGCGTTAATAATGACAGTTGATGAAAACTCGTAGAGCCTTTACGAAACCGCGGCATAGACTCAGGCTCTGGCTTACGGGTCCATCGGCTATATCTCGTAAACGTCAATACGGGGGCTTTATACAGGTAGACGGCTATAGCTTAGCCGCAACCTGAGCGCGTAAGCTGTAGTTTCGAAAAGGGCGATAGTTTCGTCAGAGGCGTTTATAATGACAGTTAATGAATACTCTTATTATGCCCTTTGCGAAACCACAAATTTGAATCAGGCTCTGGCTTATGGATCCGTCGGCTATTTCTCACTAACGTATCCCTTCAGTACATGGCTTCACACGGGTAGACCTAGCCTAAGCTCAAGCCTGAGCCCGTGAGCTGTAGTTTCAAAAAGGGAGATAATTCAGTCAGAGCTGCCTTGTCATCCGTTTTGTCAGGTCCTCTATAATATAGAGAGTGTAATGGGAGTTCAATTTGTAGGTCGCTTAAACATGAACATGCCTATATATATTTTCATGGAAATCTGGAGATAAGTGTTATGTTCCAGATAACCCTCGGGTTGTAAAACAACCGTGGGGTTGCAGTGAGGTTTAAAATCCCCGGGAATTTCCAAGAGTAACATAGTTTTTTTTTAGAGAGCTTGAATTTTTGTTATGCTTTTACAACGGTCTTTTACAATTTGCTAAAACGGAGTAACATATAATTATATGTAATTTGCACTTTGTTCTTGAACACAACATCATTTCAAGCGGAAACATTTCTCGAGGTGTGATTGGAATTCATTCCAAATCCATTTTGACATTTTCAAAATTAGTTCCTGCACAAAACGGCACAGAAGCGACTGTTATATTAATCATTGTATAATTAGCTGCAATGCATGGCAGATGGCTGATCAAAATGTAAAAAGGCGTCAAGTAATCGACTCGACAAAGACTTTTTTAATGACAAAGAAACCTCATTAAAATGTTGGATGTTTTGCCGTAACAAATGTTGCTCCGAAATGGTAATTCGTCACTTTATTAACCGTACGGCGTTTTCGAAACTAAGGCTGGGGCTTGAGGTCCATGCTCATGCTTCGTCAGTCTGTGCCAAGTCCAATACCGAAAGCGCACGTTGGTTCGCCCTGCTCGCGCAAACGCCCTTATGGGTCCGGTATATAAAGTACTTCCATTGTAGTTCAATTAATTCCTTTTCTGTAGATTTTTGTTGTTGTGGGGTACCTCTTGAACAATAAAAACCTAATGGGGTACCTGTTCTAATGAGTTTGGACCTAAGTTTAACTTTTTGATTTGATAGTAACGAACCATTCAAAAAGTGTTCAAAATTTTAATAATTACATTTTAATGATAAACAAAAAATTTTTAAACAAGTTCAAATTGCATTCCCAGTACAAAATTGTGTTGCTCGTAGCTTTTAAAGTTAAATCGGTTGCATGAAACTAGGTCATGATACTATAGAACTCACAATATAACAACTTCTCCATATCAAATGTGTAGGCCTATACGGCGTAAACAGGCATGAACCAAATCTAAAATTGACCCATGTAGTAAGTGCACCATTGTGCTGTGGGTTGTATAGGATCACCCCCAACTCGGAAATTGGGTTCCAGAAGTAGTGAAAAGGATTGGAAGATGCTACGGAAAAGGCACGATCACCAATTTGTGTCAGTGGATGGATTGTGCTAAGCATCATCGACCGCTATATCAGGGCACAATTTCATACAGCTTCTAAGCACAAAAACTTGCTTAGCATGACATTTTGCCTTGATAAAAAAAACAGGATGTTCAACCAAATTTCCTCGTGATTTTCAGGGTAAGCAAACAACAGCTGAATACCATTAACAAGCAATTTGCAGCAAATGGAAATTTGATTGGTAATCCTGTTTTTAACAGGGAAGAAATTTCATGCTAAGCAAATTTTCGTGCTCAGCAGCTCTATGGAATTGGGCCCAGGTGATAAACATTGGGAAAAGTGCAACTCTCAGCCAATACTAGCCTTTCACGCGTGCACGTTTCATCAAAGATGGCGGCCAATGACGTCATGTGCAATCCATATATAACTGGCAATAACTTTTAGAAAGTGTATAGCAACAATGTGATTTAGGAATATACATTCAAATTCAATGTTAAAGACACTGGACACATTTGATAATTACTCAAAGTACGTTGGTAACATACGAGCAACGGAGAACTGGTGATAAAATACAACATTATGAGAAACGGCTCCCTCTGAAGTAACGTAGTTTTTTGAGAAAGGGGTACATTCTCAATAAAATATTTGAATCTGAGAAAGACTTCAGACCTAAAGCCTTTATAATCTAAGGCATTGGATACGTTTGGTTTTTGTCAAAGACCATTATTCTCACTTGGTGAATCCCAACATTTGCATAAACACGAACCTGTAAAACTTTGGGCTTTATTGGTCATCGAAATGGCAAGAGAACACTGAAAAAAAAACCCACATCTTTTGCATTACTTTGTGTTCTTTCAGATGCATAATAAAGGGCTTCAGTTGAAGCCTTTTATTATTTCGAGTGGGACATTTTCAATTTCTCTATGTTCAGAGGGAGCCGTTTCTCAAATTGTTGTAAACAGCTCTCCATTCCTCCTTACCAAGTACGTTTTAATGCTAACAATTGTTTCGAGAAGTAATTACCAGCCATCGATTTCACCAAACTCTTCCTAACTTAGGATTGATCTTAGGACTTAGGGCGAGTAGGATTTGAAACTTTGCATGGTGGAAATAAGATATAGAAGAGTTTGCGGTAACACCATGTAATGAATCTCTATGAGTTGGGGTGGTTCTGAAAAGAACCGTTGGAATAACTCGACGTTTCGATCAGTATGCTCTGATCTCCAGAAGACGATCAGGGCATACTGATCGAAACGTCGAGTTAATCCAACGGTTCTTTTCAGAACCACCCCAACTCGTTTTGAGATTCATTACATGGTGTTACCGCAAACTCTTCTATATGACTTATAGGGCGAGTTAATTTCCGTATCTATAGACGTTTAAGACGCATTGAACCCACCTTACTCGTCCTAACTCGAGATGGGATTAATCCTAGCGTGTCGTGAAATCGGCTGCAGTGCCTTTAAGCCAGGAGTTTGGAACACCATGTGTGCCTTTAAGCCAGGAGTTTGGAACACCATGTGTGCCTTTAAGCCAGGAGTTTGGAACACCATGTGTGCCTTTAAGCCAGGAGTTTGGAACACCATGTGTGCCTTTAAGCCAGGAGTTTGGAACACCATGTGTGCCTTTAAGCCAGGAGTTTGGAACACCAGGTGTGCCTTTAAGCCAGGAGTTTGGAACACCATGTGTGCCTTTAAACCAGGAGTTTGGAACACTATGTGTGCCTTTAAGCCAGGAGTTTGGAACACCATGTGTGCCTTTAAGCCAGGAGTTTGGAACACCATGTATGCCTTTAAACCAGGAGTTTGGAACACCATGTGTGTCTTAAAGCCAGGAGTTTGGAACACCATGTGTGCCTTTAAGCCAGGAGTGTGGAACACCATGTGTGCCTTTAAGCCAGGAGTTTGGAACACCATGTCGTTTTGGTGACTAGCATCAAGCACGGTGAAGCATACGGTTGTTAAGATCGACGGAAGCCAAGTATTCGCAGCCATTATATCGCCTTACATCCACCTGCCCCCATAGATCTATATATGAAACCTATATGAATTCTATATAAGACAGGGTTGACGAGTGTGGGCGGTACGCGGGGGGGGGGAGGGGGTCAGGTTGGGGTCATTTAAGACCATAGAGCTATATAAACCTTAGTGCGTGTATAACGGGGTGTTAGCGCTCTAGTCAATATATTTAGCTCTATGCTTATAAATACAGAGTTTTTTAAAAACATTTTAATAATAATAATATGGCTTCTTTATATAGCGCTCATATCCATCACTCGGTGACGCTCATGGCGCTTCAACATTCAGTATTTTCCTGCAAGGTTAATGTGGGACTACGTTTGAATTATGAGATCATCCTCTTTAATACATATCACCATGTAATGGTTAACAAGGTGCTGTGGCGCAATAACCAATCAAACCATGCAGGAACACCGGGGCAAACCTCTTCTCTTTTCGATAAGTGCACTGGCTGGTTTTTTTTTACGTGCGTTACACAACACACGGAACCAACGGCTTTACGTCCCACCCGAAGGACGAAGCATCATGATTCAGTGTCTTGCTAAGGACACAGGTGACATGACCGAGACTCAAACCCACACTCTGCTTATCAGGAACACCAGACTTTGAATCTTGTGCTCTTAATATCTAGGCCATAAAACGCCCACAAGTTTTTATCGTGAATTCACATCTGGAAAAGATCTTATGGTATGATTGGTACATGAGGATAACATCATATAAATAAAAAATCTGCTTGAGGGAGAATGAGTGCGTCTCAAAGCTAAATTTGACCTTGGGGCGCCTCCTTAAAAATTCATCTCTTGAAACTATCCATCCCAAATGACTACTTCGGAGAGTTACAACTCTCCCATGTTGTGTTTCCACTCAGTAATCAAACACAGCCTTCGAAGCTAGCTACAAATATTTGCTCCTCAAATCAAACAAAGGTGGAATA